>NW_004567121.1:11670105-11729410 GCF_000260355.1 Condylura cristata | reverse complement strand
ATATATATATATATATATATATATACACAGAAAAGATGTCTGCAGATTGCTACACAGAGTGAAACAGCTCATCATAACTCTGATGTAAAAATGGGCAACAAAGTATTATTACAAGATTTAGTCATGCCTTATTTGACACTTCCACTGAAAAGAGATTTAATAACCATATTAGCTCATAGCTATCAGAGATATCCATTCTAGCATTAGGTGGAATCAGGCAGAAATTTCTGGAATTATGGAGGGTGCAAGAGGAAATCATGTTCCAATCTTCATTTTGGAAAATGTGTCCTTTGTCATGAGTAGCAAGGTAGAATATTTAAGAGTATTTTATATTCATAATGAATGATAACAACAACAGAATTTTAAGACTGTAATTCTCTGTTTGAAAGAAACAACCCCATTGCTAGCCCAGCTAGAAGATTCATTTGGGATAATAACTGGAGAAATGTGACTTTAGGACCAAACAGGAAATATCTCACAAAGTACTTCAATATTTTCAATCTACCATGCTCACAAAAAAACAAAACAAAACAAAAAACAAAGAGCTGTTCTACATTTCAGCAAATCTTTCAAGGATCTGGCGGCAGCTGACAGTAGGTGAAGATCCCTAACCTGTCTCTAACCTGACTAGTCACATAAACATATTAGCCACAGAGAAACAAGATAAATGAATCTGGGACCACCTGACATGATTTGTTGTTCAACTGTGTACATAATTACTGACTTTGTTTCATTAATTTTAATTACCTGTTTCTCTTTTGTCCTTATGCCTAAGGTGAGACATCAAAAATGGGGATGATTTTATGAGTATTACATAAGACAAGCAAATAAGAACCAATGAACTCTCAATATCTTTTCTTTCCCTTCCCTCTTCAAAGATTAGCTGCTATTTTCTGAGAGTGTTGATTCTTTGGTAGTATATATATATAGAGAGGAACTTTTGTGAATTTAGTAAAGCTTTTTATATTTTTTACATCATAATATATTGCTGATATATGACCCCACTAATAGCAGTACCCAAGTTATAAGTAAGTTATATGTTCAAATGTTTACCACTTCAACACACTGAACACTGCAACACTTACTACAGTTTGTACTGTAGGAAGAAAATGACACAGAGATTGAAAAACATAAACCTATATTTACTTAGGGTGCTTAACTTAGAGACATACATTCAAGTAGATTTTTCATCTTTTTAATCTTATAACATTATTATTTTACATTTCCATATATTTACAATAAACTTAAGCATCCTATTTCAGTTCTTGTGAGTGATAAACTGCTTTACTATTTTGATTCTCAAGAAATTATTATCAAAGTTCCATTTTTATTTTAAATAATCAGGGCCAATTTTTTTTGAGAGCCTTTGAAACAGAATTCCTACACTTGGTGAATTTCCCATAACTGTGTTTAATCCTTTTTAAAAGACATTTTAAATACTGATAATTGTTGATACAAGAACTGTAATCATATGAAAGAATCAGCTGTTTAATCGTAATTCTCTGTAATAAAAGAAATATTTTTTGCTCACACAGATGTTTAAAACAGCATTATTTATATTTTTGTCATCTCATTGGAGGCTTTCTTTCAAATGTGTGCATTTTCCAAATTTTCTTTAAGAAGTTTTCAATATTTATAATTACAATAATTCTTTGTCATAGTAGTCTCTTTTCACAATGAGATCTGAAATGGACGAATTCTTAGAAACACACTACATTCTAGGACTGAACCTAGAAGAAACAGAAAACCTGAACCAATCCATCAGGAGTAACAAAATTTCAACAGTAATTAAGAGGTCCTAAAGAAACAAAAGTCCAGGGCCAAATGATTTCACAAGAATTTTATGAAACTTGAAAAAAATTAATGCCTAGCCTTCTTAAACTCTTCCATAAAATTGAAAGGGTAGGATAATTCCCAAACACATTTTAGAAAGCCAATATTTCTCTGATTCCAAAGCCAGTTAGGAACCTCTCTGTCTCTCTGTCTTTCCCTCTCACACAGACACAATCTACCAATTCTTTTGACCATAGGTGCAAAAATCCTTAAAATCCAAACTGAATTCAATAGTATGTTAAGAAGAATCAGACACCACAATCAAGTGGAATTTTCTCCAGGGATTCAAGGATGGCCCTGTACACACAAATCAATAAACATGATCCATCACATTAACAGAAGGAAGACAGGAATCATATGTTCATCTAAATAGATGCAGAATATAACTGACAAAAATTTCAATAGTCTCTTGTGATTAAAAAAAAAAACTTCAACAAATGAGCAGTGAAAGAAAATACTTTAATGTAATAAATACCACATATGACAAACCTACAACAAATATCATACTCAATGGGGAAAAACTGAAAAATGTTACTCTAGAATTAGGAATAGCACAAGTATCTTCCATTCTCACTACAACTCAATACAGTGTTCCTGGCAAGAGTAGTTAGAAAAGTAAGAGGATATAAAAGGCATCCAACTTAGAAAAGAATTAAAATTATCACTGTTTTCAGATGATATGATAATACACATTTAAAAAAGTAAAAAACTCTAGGAAAAAGCTACTAGAAATAAAGAACACAGTAGCCAGTTACAAAGTTAATATACAAAAATCTATATGCAGATAATTAACTAGCAAAAAAATAAGAAAACAATCTTTTACAATGACATCGAAATTACATACCTTGAAACAATTCAACCAAATAAGTGAAAGACCTGTACATCAGAAAGTATGACATCATTGAAAGAAACAGAAGACACAAAGAGATGAAGAGTTATTCCATGTCATGGCTTAGAAGAAATAAAATGGGTAAAATAGTTATAGTACCTAAAGCTATAAAAGATTCAATACAATACTTACCAAAATCTCAAAATGGAACAAAAATTATAAAGCTTATTTGTGAATACAAAACACATTGAGTAGTAAAATCATTCCTTAGAAAAAAGAAAATAAAAAAAGAGGGAGTATCAAGTCCCCAGACTTCAAATAAGTGGTAGTCATTAAAACAGTCTTGTATTAGAATAAAACCAGATACACAGATGAACAGAACTCAAAACAGAAATAAAGCTAGATGGATATGAAAAATTAATTTCCAACAAAAGAGGTAAGGGCATACAATGTATAAGGAAAGTCTCTTTAATAAATGGTACTGGAAAAAAAAAAAACTAAACTACTACATGAAAAAAGAATAAAACTACACCACTATTTAACACCATATGTAAAAACTAACTCAAAATGGATGAAAACACTTGAATGTAAGACCTGAAACTATAAAATACCTAGCACAAAACATAGTTTATACAAAATTACCACATCTTATTATTTTGCCTCTTCTCTGCCTAAAATATAACAGGTTCACAATAACTTCTTGAAGATATATGGACGATCTTCAGCATTTCAGAACCAAGATAGCAACTAGGTCTTCTAGATACAGGGTCCAATATTTTATGAAGCAAAAAAACAAGGTTGCTAATCTCCATTCAGCTACATACTGGCCTCACTACATGGACAAATAGGCTACCTTGTCTAGTTTTCATTTACCTCTTTTGCACGACAATTCAACGTCTTGTCTTCAAATAGCAGAAAGTCAGATCTGAGAAAACTGGCCACTTACAGCAAAGTCCTAAACAGGTGTTATCTTCTCTCAGTAACTCAGCTGATGAGCTTTACTCCTTAATTTAATAATACTTCAAGAGCAATAAATAAGGAAACATGCACAGTGAGGATATTTGTCAATATGTTTATTTCACTATTGTCCTAAAACATCAGGTTATTATGGAAGATGGAGGTTTTTATGAGAACTTCTCATTATGACTATTGAAAAGATCAGTAACAGGTCTGATTTAGTAACTTTTGATAAAGATAGTTTTAGAGTTCTTCAAATCATAACCCTAGAAATTTATTAATAATTCTCTAAATTTAAAGACAAGCTTTTTGTAGCTTTTGTGAAAGCTTCCAGGGGAAAAAAAAATAACGTAACTTCTAATCTTTAAGTATTTTGAAATATTCTTCACAGATTATTACTTCTCAAACATTTATATACCCTTTCTTGCTTTTAAATTTTATCCACCTCACATAGGTTTTTTTTTTCTCCTTCTCTCTTTTAAACAAAACAACAACAAAACTATGTATACCTAGATCATGTTCCACTCTCAGTAAATGTAGATCCATTTCTCTCACCACCCCCATTCTTTCTATTTCTACGAGCTAAGTTTTGCTTCATAAAACTTTTTCCTTGATCATATAGATCAGACATGATATAATTTATTGGAAAAGAATGACAATTTAAATCTCAGAGTAATGTGTGTGGTGTCAGTAAAGATGACTTGTTCCTACATTTTGTCACTTCTAAAGGTCTGGTTCCATATCTTTTCTCATATTTCTCCCTGAACTTGCCATTTTCTTTCTCTCAAAACCCACTTCTCTCTGTATATTGGAATTCTCTCAAGTCTTATTCCTTATTCACTAGACTACAGATCTCAACTTGTCCATATGATTTATCTCCAGTGTTGATATAAAAAGCTTTTGAGTTGTGTCATTTTTCTTTTGAGTGGTTCTCATCCTTTCAAGGTCAGTTCATTCCTTCTTCTAGCTAAAAATCACCATAATCCACTCATGGTGGAAATTCTCAACTATGAATTTTGTCAAAGAGGGAAGTCTTAGAGGTCTACATATTTATTACAATAAACCAATAGCATTAAAATACAAATCTTAAAAAAAAATAAATGAATAAAAGGAAGTGCTACACACCGTTGTGCATTGCCTAAATACTGGGGTGGGAGGAATGGAGCTTGAAAGTATACCTTAGAACTACTTTACAAATTTATTCAGTGTGGAGTAAAATTCAGTAAAAGAAATATACTAATTAAAGCTGATGCAAGAGCATTAGATGCTAAAACATCTAAATGATCTCATTGTAAGACTGCTATGGCATGGGACATTAAATTATGGTTCTAACAATGTACACATCCGATAGAGAAAATTATACTGAGTCTAAATCTACAATTAAGTGAAAACATTAAGGACTCACATCACCAGAAATGTACTGCGACTTATGTTTCAACCAATTTTAGAATGTATTTAGAGCCTAGGATTTCCTGAAATGTGATTTTAGATGTGAGCAGGGAGGGAAAGACAGGTAATAAAGCTATCATCTATTTTTTTTCTGTTAGGACAACACTGAAAATTTGTCAGAAGCATCTGCTCCTTAAATGACACAATAGAATAAAAATTGGCAACCGAGGCTTAGAAGTTAATTTCAAAGGTTTATTATACTACAGGGCTCATATTTAGCAGCTGTCAATTTGCTACTGACAACTGTAATAAAAAAATCAGGAAAACCTGAAATCTTTTCCTGCCAAAGAGACAGCTATTTGTGAGAGTTTGGGAATTTTTGAGATATTGTTCTTTGAAAACCGTCTCTGTTTAAGAAAGACAGTATTTTTATTTAACAAGAAACATTCTTTTGATGAAAAAAATTTCCATGTTTTCAAAAGAATATAAACATAAAAATGGTGGGACGTTGTTGCTGTTACTGTTTTGAAATCTTAACAGTGTTTTACGACCTTGGGTAATTTTGACCTCCAAGAGATATATGGCTATATGGAGAATTTTTTTAATGTAACATTTCACTATAATTTAAAAGTTTCAAGAGTTCTTCCTGGAAAAAATCAGCATAGGTATATACTATATTAGGTTCACCACTGAATGCCTAAATCTATCATTCACATCATTTGTCCTTTTTTCTTAATTTAACCACCTCTGTCACCCTTCCCTTTTGGTAACCACTAATAAGGAAATGGGCCTCAGCTTCTAGTCTATTCATAGAGTTGCTTTGGCCAGAAACCTCTTAGAAATAGAAATCTCAAAATAGTTATATCTGAATTGAAGTCTCTGGCCTCTTCATTCTATCTGTTTGTGACCTATAATTTATATCACTCATAGCTTACTTTGTCTCCACATGGACAGGCAATATGGAATGAAATAGAAGGTTACAGACCCTGGAGCTATGCCACCTCGATTCCCTCTCTACACATGAATTATTATTATATTTTTCATTGTATTTCTTGAACACTGGGGAAAAAAAAAAAAGATATGTTCTCTTCTTTATGGGAGCCAGTAGATCCTATTTCCCTATCTCTTACTTTGTAAGTGGGGACACATTGCTAGTCTTCAGTAATATAAGAGTGGAAATGTTCTGTGACATCTTCTGCCCAAGATGTGTAAGAAAAAATATACTGTGTGCTTCCACTGCTGCTTTACATGGTAGCTGTGTGCAGAGCATCTGAATGTAGAGGAAGATCTTGAGGTCTTAATGAACACTGGAGGTGAACATGGGAATTTCCTGCATCCTTTAAGCACTACATGGAGTAAGCCTGCATCTATGACATGAACTCTGGTTGATTAAGGTGTGAACCAGCAATAAAAGTTACATTTAGTCACTGAAATTTTGAGCTCTTTCTTGTAACAGTTTATTTTTATTATGCTAACATGATCATACACTACCATGTGACCAAATGATCAGTCTCTTAATTTCTGAACTGTGTTGGTAATAACTAGTTTTATTCTATACATAACTAATTTTATTCTATATGTGTTCCTCTCCAGCAAAACTCTTAAAAGTCCCAATATCTGCAACTCTTTATACTCTACTATCATCTCTGCTATACATATCTTCAATATTTTGGTATAATTTAACATTTCAGGTATTAAATTAGTACAACAAATATTTATAACAGTTAAATATTGATCTGTAGACCTGTTAAATATCAGTACAAATGATGGAGATACCCATAATTTATGAAAAATATATTGAAACTATCTGCTATAAAACTTTTTTTTTTTTTACTTTTTGAGTAAGGATCCAAAAGAAATGAACCAAGCAAATGCTATGACTTCTGTGGTCATATTTATCATAAAAGATAATTATTTCTAATTGTAATACCACCCTCTTTAAATATTATTATACTCACAACTAACAAGGAAGTATTTTCTATGTTATTCCTCACCAAATTAGAGACTAAATCTAAATTCCAAGTCTTTCCTGCTAACATTTCAAGAACAGCTCCCTAATGCTTGTCAAAGGCAAAGAGATAATTCAAAGGATACGGACCTTTTAAAAAGTGCTTAGAAGAAATAATATGTCAGGATTTCAAATATGAATTCACTGTATTCTTTTACAAGTTACTTTTTCAGGGTCTTCTTTTTGTACTGGTTCAGTCCCAAGAAGGAAAGAAACCATGTGTGTTTTACTCAGTGCTGACAGATGAGTATATTCCTCTATAATAATTTCATTTCCACATGTCTCAAATAATTTAAAAACTAAAGAATTACTGATTGATGTGACCGCATTACTTTTAATCTTAAAATAAAGAACATTCCAGTCTCATGCATAATTTGCTTAATGTCTGAAACGACATAGAGATCATCTAAACTTTCAGTGAGCCCCTAGAATTAACAGGTATGTATTATTTTATTGAGAAGATATTATCAATGCATCAATATTTACTTTTTAATTGCCTGCTAAGAAACACAATCTTGAATATTATTAAATGGTTCAACTCCCAATTTTTGAAATATTGCTATTTTCAAAATATTTCAACTATATTTCTTTTTTAATTGTCTGCTAAATACCCAGGGCTTTTTAAGATGAATTCTGTATCTGACCGACCAGATGTAGTCCTTCAACCCTTAAAGAGAATCTACAAAATAATCAGCATAAATGGAAGAGATACTTCTAGAGATAAGGCCTTTACATACTTTACAATATAAAATCATGGGTAATAAAAGCATAAAACCATTAGCTGGGTCTGTTTTAAAATGAGATGACCAAAGCAATAAAAATCCCACCTAAAATCCAAGGTTCATAGGCATATACACTCTGGGAACTATTGTCAGCATGGAAAGTTTGACCATATGCATATAAACTCAAGTACTCTAGTGTCAAAATGTACAACTCTTTTAATACCTAAAACATTTAATTTTAATATTTAAAATTTATATTTAATCCTTAAAATATCAATAAATCTGCCAACTTCCCAACAAAGAGTTCATGTCTTTTCTTTAGGTTAGTGGAAAAGGATTTCAAAATTATTACAAATTATATAGCACTTTTTGTTTTGCTATTGATATCAAATATACACATACATTATTCTAAGAAGTACATGTAGGGCCATCTCTGGTGGTCCCAGGGGTTCAAGCACAGCAATATGAAGCTATCCACAGCCATTGCAGCACCAGTTCAATCCCCAGCCAGGGAACTGACCCACATGGAGTGGCAGACCTCTCCTGACCTGCCCGAGCTCCCCCCAGCAGTGTATTTCAGAACATCTGCCTGTTCTGCAACCCATGCTGTTTCTGATGAGTCCTCCCATCCACTGCACCTCTGGCCTAAATAAATATTTTTTTAAAAAAAGAAGTAAATGTAAATCAAATCAAATCAAAACAAAGATGATAATTTTAGCTGGAATAATTTCATATTATATACAAAGATAAAATTCAGGAAATCAGCATGACCTATTGTTAAATAATCAACTGAAAAAGTCTTCCAGAATGACCATATCAAAACTTTTAAAGAGGGTTGTCATTCAGCATAGTAGGAACATAACATAGATTTCATAAAGCACAAAAATAGCACAGAAGCTTTTGCATGCTTTAGTAAATGGTTTATATATGGAAGAACAACTCAAAGACTAAAATCACTCAAAGTGACGGAATAAATTTGTCAGAGTAGGTTTTGGACAAGAATTTGTCTCATCCGGATCTCCTTGACACTGTACAGTTGTTACATAGAAGATGCCCAGATAATAAGTTCTAAATGACCTTTGTAGATTTCACAAACCAAGTCATAACAAAATGTAATAATGTTGAATGACACAGCAAAAGATGAGTAGGAAAGTGTTGTGGTAAAAATCTAATTCTATATCTTTGATTAACAGTAGAGCTTTTAACTTTATGGTACACATTTCTTAAAAATGAAAAATAATAATGAAAAAGAAGTAGATTAAACAGGAATACACCCTCTTTCAGTGTAACTAATACTATTACAGAGATATCACATCTAGATAATAAAAATGGCAAGTATTCTAAGTTATTGCCATTTCCAATTATAAAAAGTTTGCAACTAAATACCACTTTTCCTTAAAAGACGCTGAAAATACATTTAGACTAATGTTTTTTTCCTACACTTTTTTCTTAAAGCAGAGACACAATCATAGCATACAAATGAATTAGAGATGCTACACTAAACATTTTATATGTTTTTGTCAAGAATGCATAAAACTTTCTTCAAGGATATCAAAGATAATTTTGTCTGAAATACATGTGGGTATTTTATTCTAAAGTGTATAGATAATTATTAATAAAAATAACTTAAAGATGAACAATTAGTTCCCTATATTTACTTAAGGCACTATTGCCAACATTATAGTGTCTTGAAAAATATCTTTTTATATTAAACAGAAATGAAAATATTAAAATGTCTATAAAGTAAAAAAGAATGAATTGTTATATCTGTATATAAAAAAAAGTTGTTTACAAAGGAAGATCATATTTCCATAAAGTTTGAAAAAATAATGTTCTGTAATAGGATCTATTTAAAATAAAATTTGGCTTCTGATATTTAAAACTGTCATGCATCCTATTGAGGTATATCCATTTGTAGCGAAAAACATTATATGTAAATCCCAGAAAGAGTTATCATTACTTTATTTTTCAATTTACTATTTAATTTAATTCATTTACATATCAGGCTAGGTTAAATGAAGCAATGTAATAAGAAGACAGGTACATAAAGTAATTTTTTACATTTGATTATTTTAGTATCATTCATTGCCTTTGATGCATGAGATTTATTTTAAGGAATGTATTTAACTTTGCTGTTACAGTCCCAGAATTTGACTGAAGTAGGTGAACATCCATTCAATAAAATATTACAGAGAAATTTGAAATGATGATAATGATACACAATTTAACAACAATATATTCCTGAATATATCCCTGAGCTATCAGTAACTGACACATAAGGTTTCAAAATAGCTTACATAATACATTCTTATTTCTATAAAACAATTGAAGCCAGTGTAAAAATACTAGAGAATTATAGAATGCTGGTGTATTAAAAATAAATATTGTAAAAGGGATGTTTTGAGACATTGTTGAAATATTTCTGTTGGAATGCTTTGAAGTCAATCTATCTTACAATTGTATTATAGCCAAATTAGTATAATAAGATTTTACTTTTGCTACAAGGTCAAAATTCTTATACAGTAAGACTACTTTCCTGTCCTTATTTAATTGACTTTAATTACTTAACACACTTGCTTTACTGATCATCTTAAAAATAATTCAACTATTGAAATACCTTCATTTCAGTAGCAAAAGTAGTAGTTACAAAACACTGATTAAACAAATTGTTTCAAAATCAATATTATAAAGTGAATGGTTTCAACATCTGCTTTCCTAAACAGACTCAACTTTCATGACTTAGTTTCTGCATACTCCAGTACTGTCTCATTCACATCTTAAAGATTTTCCCTCTCTTTATTTACCAGAAGTGTGAAATTTCTGTCATTTACCATGTCATCTGCTACTTGTTTCATAAGTTTTAGTGATATCCATAATCCATGGCATATTCCTGATTAATATTATGTAAAGCCTCGTGTAGATGCTCCCTTTCTGTCCCTAATGGCAACATATAAAAATTATTAAATCAGTGCATCTGCTGTTATTGCCCTGAGTAAAGTTTGCAATTTATGGTATCATTAATATCTAATTTTCTATTAAATTAAAAACTCACCTTTTATATATTAAACACTAGGATTACTACTTTAAAGGTTTCCACTATAAAATTTCTCAATTAATAGTAAGATCTCATAGAATAATGGGGTTAATTACTGTTATAATTTTGTTTTAATATTTTATATCCATTATCATTTTGAGACCACAAATGTATTTCAAGGACATATTCTCTCTTAACTTGGAAATAAAGTTGGACAATATAAAGTAGTTACAGCAACAATTTTGAGAAAACAATTACGACTCATATATATTGAAAATACGACCATCACCATCACTGCCACCAATATAACTACAAACAGCTAATACTAACACACAGTGATTAATTTCTATCTGTTTTGTCCTTTTGAATAAACAATAATCCTATGAATTAAGTGACCTGCTTTTCAACTTTTCTGGCTTGTTCAAAGTCACAAAATCAGCATATAGGCAATTGTATGTGGCTGATTCCAATTACATAGTGTTAGTGTGAAATTATGGAAATTCATCAAAATATGAACTCACTGAAGACTAGTTTCTTCACCTAAGTGTTATACTCCCAAGGTACTCCATTTTCGAACTTACCCACACTGACTTTAACTATCCACGATGTAGTTTGAAAGTGCAGTGTCATTTTAGAATAAGTCAGCTACCAAGTATGCAATTTATTTTCATGCTTTAAGCATCTATCCTTAGTTTACCATTGATTCATTACTGTATACAAAATAAAGAAAATAAAGCCATAATTTTTAGCTATCTTTAAGCCAAAGATGTTCTGCATATTTTTCAGATTATAGTTAAATTTCAAGAATTTATTTCAACTTTTTATTCTCCTACCTTCAACTTTAAAATTATGTAACTTTTCCCCATTCATATATGAATTAGTATAAAAAAATCTAAAGATGTTATATTTCCCTTTCAAGGAGAATGTTTGGAAGTCAGATGACTTGAATTTAATTTTAAGCTCTGCTCCATGATTTGGATGTTTCTTAAACTGAGTTTTATTTTACTTATCAGGAAAGTTTAACTCGGTGACTTCATGTCATTGCATTTTTCTAAGATATTCTGTATGATTTTAAGATAACTTTAAAGGTATATTTTATGATGGTTATCAAAAAGTTCATCAATGATATAGTTCAATTGAGAGAAATTGGAACAATTTATCATTTTTCTCTCTGTGTTCATTAAAGGACAGAATTTAACTTTAACTATATTTACACATTTGAAAATAGTTTTAACTGACAGTGATTAATTTGAGGCCATCCTTGGGAAGAACAAAAGTGTCATTAAATTAATGTTGGTTCTGCAGATGAAGGACTCAGCCATTTTCTTTTTCTATTGAGAGAGCAACTCAATGTGACCTATGGAAATCGTTTTTCACCAGAATACTTAAAGCCTCAGATATATCCTGAACTGATGTTTGGTCCATACATAATTAAAATCATTATTTTGTATCCTATAAATATGCAGAAGGTGAAAAACAAGAGCGAAACATGTTACTCTGGAGAAGCTGCTTGGGCCCATCCAAACCTCATCAGACATCATTTCAAAGATGACATCATTTCAAAGATCAATTCTTCATGTCCATAGAATCAAGTTTAAATGATAGTGTATGATCTGGTTGTTCTCTCTCGCTCTGTTGCATTATACATGAACTTTGTGCAGAATATAACAGACTGCAGTGTTTCAAAAGCAATTTTGCATTTTTGTACTAAATTTCAATGGGCATTTATTCTGCATACTTTTATCATTCTTTAAATTTCCTATCAATAGTAATGTTCTGTTTTGCTAGTGAGGAAAATAGGAATTTAATATCTGTAAGTTCATAAATCAGGGAAAAAGTAATCTTAGAGTTTTCTTCATTATCTCCTCTCTACTTTTCTGCTAGCATCATTTCTCACTCTCACCCTTCCTTCCCAGCCATGCATTTCCATAATTGCTTCTTATCTTGTATAGACTAAGAAAATAGTAACAACTGTGTCTGAGTGACTGTTTTAGAGGAAAAATAGCAATATTAACTGATAATGGAATTATATGGGATTCAACTTCCTCTTACTGTTAGAATAACTGATAATATTATTTTACAAACTATATTAATATAGATCCTATTATGACTCTAGAGCCAGTAGCAATAAAGACAAATATGATATTAATGATATTATCAAATAACCATTTATTATAATACATCACCTTATAATAGGTTCACTCCCTGAACTTACCCATTTTTCGATATTTATACCTGAGAAAGTGCTTAAGATACCTTTGTTCTGTAATACTAAAACATTGTTACTTATTGAAATTTTAGAGAAAATATCTAACAACTTCAAAAGTAATGTGGGAAGAACATGTTTATATCTTGCCAAATTTTAAATTTTGATTATCAACTAATGTACTGGTCACATTTTTTTATTTTCTAAATCAAATGATTCTTGCCATCATGTATCAAGTTCAAAATCAAAGAGTAAGGTACGGGATTTCATATCAATACAGTCTGTATAGAAATGATACTACAGAACACAAAGTAAAAGGTATACAGCTATGTGTACATAAGCATATTTCATGTATACAGTATATCTGTACTCCCTCAGCTCATAAAAATGTTTGCCTTGTTCTTTATTGTCGAGTGCCTCTACTTTAAACTGTTTTATTAAATATCAGAATAACATATACAAAGATTTTTAAAAATGCAGATTTTCTCAGAAAAGTAGATTGTATTTGATGAATATGATTTGAATCATAAAAAAATCCTTGAAGTCAAATAACCAATTCTTGTTTTCTAAGAAGTAAGTGATAGAGATATCTTTTTTCTACCCTATTTTGTCATCAAAGACAGGGTTTCAAAGCACAGTAGACACCTGACTGGAACCTAAAATTCTGTTTGGAGATTCCTTCTTACCTACCCTTTATCTCATTAAGAGGCATGGACTCTTAATCAGGTAGTTTCTTTAAGACTCACTCACTTCATCTCAAGATGAAGAATTCAGAATAGATAGTCATAGGACAGCTTTAAGCTAAACTAGTAGTGAAAATCACTAATTCATTTAAAATGTACTGATATTTTTGTACTGATGCCTATGTTATAGAGACAAGTAATTCAACCTTTCCACTTTGAGTATATTTTCTGATGTTTTTCTTTAGAAGTTTAGTATTTTCACTAGTCTCAAACTATCACATTTTTATCCTTGATGACTTCCTTCCTAAAATGATGCCAGTGATAAACAGCACTATAATTCCCTCTTGTAAGTTTCCCCCTCTTGCATATTTGCTCCTGTATAGCACAGACATGATTTAAGCTATTTCTCCATTCTAGACACAATTCTCCCCTGAGATTTTCATCAATAAATAAAGAGACATGCTGCTATCACAGCTGCTCAACACCTACCAAACCCTTCATTAGTTTGTGGACTAAAACATAAGAAAATTAAGATATTTTAAATGCCTTATTCAAAGTCTGGTCACAAAACTACACTCTGCATTTTGGCATTTCAAGTTAAATAGTCTAAAATTCAGCTTCATTAAAAAAACAATTTCTATCAAAAGAAACAGCACAGATTCATAGATCCTTTGCTATCTATATACATTTTATGGCAAAAAAAAAACTAAGAAGTTATTCCATACATATTTGTTATCCTTCAAGAAATCTTTATTGTATTCTTTTAATCTTTATCTACTTTTTATTGAAGCAGAAGCTTCGGTACAATTTCTTCTTCCTCATCCTAAATTACTTAACTTCCCTCCTCTACTATTCTCTGTAAGGCCACAAATACATTCAGACCCCATATCCTCAGAATACACAAGGAAACAGATAATACAAAAGAAAAAATCAAAATGCTGTAGCCTCTAGGCTTCCTGATGATTTTATAAAGGCTCTCAATGAATAACAAAAACAGCAAACTGGCATGTTCATTCATAAATGATAAATCTTATGACTGTTAGGGAAAGAATGGACCATTGTGATCTGAGGTGCCAGAGGTAAAGTGACTGGTCCTAGGTCACCCACCAAGCAGCTACAGAACCAGAAGAACACCACACAAGTATTTCACTCCAGCACTACTGCAAAATCATCCCAAAGTTGCCTTTCCATTTTCCAGCATCAATTATCCCAATTTTGGGGGGGGTCTCCATAGCCTAACTGAAGAAATATCACTCCTTAAAAGCAGCTATTTTTTTCTTTCAAATGCAACTCAATGATTTCTAGAACACAGATAGATATAATGTCTATTTTTTAATGTTTATTTTGCTGTTCTGCTAGAAACGGAACCAGCACACTAACAGCTGAAGGCACCAAAGCAATAGTGTGTTTTTGTCTAAGATACCCTTAAGAACAGAAGACAAACAGTCCTACTCTGGATTATTTTATAATATATATTATGCTCATATATTTGCTTCACGTGAGGTCTCAGGTTACAAATTTGACATATATCCATGTGCTGTGAAAATCCTACCAAGTTACAGTGAACATTGCTTTTCTTCTGAAGAATCTTTGTGGCTCCAGAACATAGATATATCTCCAAATAAAAAATCCTAACTGCCTTTATCTCCAACCTCATAGAGTTGAACAGCATGGCCAGCATTTCATGGCTGCTCCAGGACAGCACTACAGCTGCTGCAGTATCAGAGTGAAAACTTAAGAAAACCCAGAACTGAGACCCTGATTAGATGGAACAAACACCCTTTCCGTGCTACTTTGGAAAGAATTCAAATAATTGCCAATTAGCACTTGTCATCAGGATGCATCGTTTTTCACAGAAATATATTCGGAGAACAGCTCTGCTTCACATTAAGTGGAGAAGATAAACAGAATCCTTCTAGCCAGAGGTATGTTTGGAGAAATTGAATCTAAAGGTTCACATATACATCACTGGTTCCAGACTGTATTACAAAGAGTTCAGTACAAGGATTTCTGCAAAGATTTAAAAACAAAACAAACAAAAAACCTTGTATTTGAGAAGCTATATTTTGAAATCAGACTTAGTTCAATTTATTCACCTCTTCTATGGAAAGACATTCTTTTTTGGAATTCAAACAGCTAGAACTAACATGGTTGGGGAATGTTAAAAGCTTAATGCACATGGACATAAAGCTAACAAAAGGAAATGTGTGTGTGTCCGAGAGATATTCTGTGTCTCTTAAAGCACTCACTGAGATTAACAAGTGAATAATGAGTATATTGGTATATTTAAATTTCTAGTGCAAGATAAACTGCTAATGCTTTTTTAATGAAAGATTTGTCCATGAATTTTTGTAAGATTGGCAAGAGAGCATGCAATCACATTTTTATAATTTATGATACCACTTTGTTGAATAAGAATAACTACATTAACTACCTGAATGACACAAGACCATCCACTTCTCTTGTCCTAAAATAAAGACATATTTCTCCCTAAGTGACTGCACTGAATGCAATTTATTCTTTCTCTAAATAATCTCATAAAACAAGTGAAGAAAGCCAGTCATTAAAATACTGTAATTTTATTGCTATTTTTGAATATTTTTTCTAATATCTACATGACTATAATGATTAATAATGTCTGAAATAAGAAATGGATGTGGAAAGAACTCATTAAGAGACACAGTTACTACACCGTTGGACTCAGCGCATAATCCCTTTATTTTTCATTTTCATAACTACTCATGACAATCTACTCATTACCTATAGTTATAAATATTTTGATTTAGCAATAAAAATAAGCAACAATAAACAATACCTACTGGAAGCTTTCTTCAAAACCTAACAGTCCACAAATGCATATCATAGCATTTGCTGCCTACTAGACTTATTTCTTGGGAATTTAAATGGACTCTTAATCTTAGCTATAATAACTGCTTGCAAACCTAGCATCATTTCTGCTGCTTTAAATGTTTTATCTTTTGTATGGAATCATAATGAAGCTGCCTCATTAAATTTTGTACTATGAAATATAGCCTCCAAAGCTATTAATATTCTTTTACCGAAACTAATCTTGACCTAAAACTTGGAAGAGAAAACCGTAATTGTGAGTCTGAACTTTTCTAACAAAACAAAAAATGTCTAATGTTTGGCAAGAAATGTGACAGGCATTCAGATAGCTACACACAATTTACTGAGCATAAATGGAGAAAACTGAACAGACTTGCATCAATATAACCCTTCTAAAAATCTCATATTTTTTTTTCTCCCACTAGCTGACATTAATGTCAAAAACATACAATATATCAAAGGTTTTGTAGCAATCTGGAACACTATCATTTGGTTTTGTCCAAGCCACTTCTACTAGAAGTAAATATAGCCCAGATACAATGAATGGAATAGAGTCTTGGTGCACAAAGCAATGGTTTAAAAGGCAGGGCAACTTTAGAACACTAAACTTTAAAGCCATTCCTAAGAACTTTCTAGAGACCATGAAACTTGTTTTTAGTTAGCAATGCCTTATTCTTCTCCTCTTTCATCCCTGCTTCCCACCCCCTGTCATTTTAGCTATGAAACAGGAATATATCATTTAAAAAGTGAAAGTTCATGTCTACCATTGGAAATTCCTCCTTCCTTTTATAATGTGGTACTCCCTTTTCACTATATAGCTCTGGTGTTATGTGTTTCACTAAGTCTCACTGAAAAATATTAATGTCCTTTCAATTATTTTTTATGAGGTGTACTATCCTATATATTCTCAGATAGCAAATAATTAATGATTTGTACTGTATGCAATGCAAGTGTTAAGTGCTATGCAAAGAGATAAAAAAATGCACACTTCTATGTAATAAGTTAGAATCTAATAAGAAGCATAACAACAAAATAACCATAAATTCAGTGATTCTCAGCCTGGTCTACATTAACAGAATTACCTGTAGGTTACTAAAATTATTAACTCTAATATACCATTTCATAAATTAGAAACTAAGGTAGTTATGATTCTACAAAAAAAATGAAAAAAGACAGAGATGGTATTGTTAGAATTCAATAGAAAATATTTTGAATGAATGCTGACATGTAACTATCATCACATCAAGCCGTCCTTGAGAAGTAAGGGTTTATGGGGCTTTCCTTATGGTATAATGGTTAAGTCTCAGCACTATTAAGCTATTGGCAGTGACGGTAGCAGCATGAATTTTATCCTTGGCCAGGTTGCTGACTCCATGGCCGGCAGACCATTTTTATCTCGCCAACTTTTCCTTTGACAGTGTGTTTCAGTAGACCCACCTGTTCTGCTCCCCACTCTGTCTCTGGTGATCATCTCACCATTGCACCCCAGTTCTTATATGTATAAATAAATAGATCTTAAAAAAATAAAAGGTAAGGGTCTACTTCAGCTTTAAATTCATGTAAGAGTAGAGGCAGTAGAGTCCTAAATTATGCATTGAGTGTATTTTTCTCACTTTTAAACAGACAGTGAGAAGTAAATGGTGAGTCATTGAATGAAGTCCTTAACAGACACTGAAGGTCTTCACTACTCCCTTCTCTGTGTGGGCTAGATATCAGGTGCTGAAGACTACAACTCCACCATGCCATGAACCTAGCTTCGTGAATGAGGGGGCTGCTATGAATTAGTGTAGACTTAACTGCCATGTTGACCTAAAAAGACTAAACGCAGGTGGGCATCTCTCTTGCTTTTCTGATTTTAATATGAATCAGGTCTCTGCTCAACTGGCACTACTGGTAGGACAGATAGCATCCAGTCATGTCCTAGTCAATTAATTTCTCTTTTCTCTGTCTCTGCCTTCTCCCCATTCTCACTCTGATTATAAATAAACCTCTTTTTTATCTCTCACTGTACCTCTGTATTTGTGTCAGCTGTCTTACCCTCAAAATTGCCCTGTGGTGGCGCGGCAGACCTCTCCTGACCCGCCCACTGCTCCCCTCAGCAGTGTACTTCGTCGATCTGCCTGTTCTGCTCCCCACTCTGTCCCTGGTGAAATCCTCTCACCCTCCGCATCTCTGGCCTATACCCCAATTCTGTATGAATAAATAAATCTTTAAAAAAAATTGCCCTGTGGCTCACTTAGAGTACTTGAATCATACTTTTACAGTTGAAGACTTTTGTACTCCATTTCATTACTACAAAATTTTTTTCTTAAAATATATTTCCTACAGCCTACCTTTTTTATTTTTAAAATAATATAACAGTTTATTTTTACATAATTTTGTACATTTTTTTAATCTCAATTGTAATCCCCGTGGGTTTCCCATCACCGAGTCACCCATGTGCCATCACCATAGTTCCTACAACCTACTTTTAATCAATGAAAAGGTTACTGAATATTTCCTTTCTTTCAGGTACTGTATCTTCTATCCTTCCGTCTTAACAACATCAGCAATTAAAGGGAAAAAGAGATAATGTTCATACTCAGCGACTATATCTGGTATAGTCTGATAAATGCTACATACCACGTTAAAAAAAAAGTTACTAAAAATGAAAGGATGGGGTGATTAATTGCAAATGAATGACTATGGGAAGAATTTAAAAAGCCAGCATAGAAATAATACATTGATAAAAAAAATGCAACTTTTTGGAAGGCAAAAAGAAAGCTATTTGACTTGAATCTCTTCTCTGGAGTGTTTTGTGATTTCATTTTTCCATTTTACATAGTTAGCAAAATGGATTTTTCAGGATAAAGAACAGAGAGTAAGAAGATAAATACAAAGATTTAAAAAAAATAGCTCAAGTACATGTAAAGGTGTGTAGATAAGGCAAAAGATTAGAGAAAACAGGCAAACAGCTCACCTTTGTTAATAAGAACATACAATAATCTGATAGATTGTTACAGAAGAAGGGAATATGTTGAAAAGTCACAAAATGACACCAATCACCGTGGATTTTTTATTTTTTTAACTCAACATTCAACAATCTGAAAATAGACTGAAAAAGTAAAAAGAGTACAGATCTGGAGATTAAAAGTAGATGAATGTCAGTGGGAGAAAGAATTGAAGGTCCCAGTGAAGGCAACCCAGAAAATGGCAAGAGAGATCTCCTAAAATCTGACAGGGTCCCCTGGATGCCAGAACGATGAAGAGCCTGAAGAACTGAGGTCACAGTGCTTGTGAAGAGCTAACAAACCTATTGTCAGGCCTTCTGATAACTGAATTAAAGTAATAATTGAGTTCCTAGGGTCAAAGATTGAAAGCTCAGTATATTTAGACTGATGTCAAAGAGCAAAAGCTATTTTCCCTCAAGTTTTACAAAGGTAACAAGAGTAACTTAAATTGGTCTAACGTCTTAACAACTTAGTGCAGGAAACACATATTCTGAAAAAAATCAAAAATCAAAGCAATTCTACAGGTTTTGACATGGGACTTCATGTTCTTGAATGTGTCTTCCTGGACTTTAATTTTGTACCAAAGGTCAATGCTCAAAAGGTACAGACCTTTAGATCACTCGACACTTCCTCTTTATAACGTTAAGTCTAGTGTTCAATTCTATTTTTAACTGGCATTTCTGTATGTCCACCAGGAGTTACTCTGGATAGTAGATTTATTATTAGCTTGTTCTTTGGTTACTATCTGTTGGTACACAGGTGTAATTATGCACAAAATTCTCCCTGAAACATTATGGAGATTATACTTCTAACTCACAGAGCTATCAAAATGTTGCGCAGATTCATATTTTTAGGTTGAGAAGATTAACTTTGTGGGTGGAAGACAACAGCAGACACAAGCCCTATTATTTGTGTTACATTATGTGCATTATACTTTCAAAATAACATTTCAAAAAAATAGCTACAAAAATCAATAGTTCTTTATTTCTTTACTTTATCCCTTAGAGTTAAAAACTGTAAAACAGCTTTATCATCTGAAATAAGACTTTCTGAATGCTACAGAAGTGGTTCTGTCAGATTTCCTAGAAAAAAGTCATTATGAATTCCATAATGTTTAAGAAATAATGCAATCTGATCTGAGAAAAGATAAAATCAATACCATCAAAATGTTTTAAAAAATATGTTCTTCACAGATTTTCCAATTTTTAATTGTGTGTTATATAGCTTCCAACTCAAGAATCACCAAAAACACTTGCAAGCTACGGCTTCAAGAAGGCAACTGGACAATCATAAAATGCTAATATTATAACATTATATTTTATTGTTAGTTTTCATAATTGTACAGGTGAATAATTACCTGTAACTGAATCTGAAAGGTCATTAACAGGTCAGCTTTGAATGACGGCACTACATCCATTGACTCTTGAGAGCAATATTTTAAAATAAGCTATAAGATGTATGTGTAAGAAATATAGGAAAAGAACTAAAGAATAAAATAGTATTTTCTAATTTGAGTGCAGACATTAGCTCTTTTAGTCCTTCAAAGTCTCTGAGTTGCTTATTTCCATGATTACAGACAAATTTGACTACTGACTAATGTGCTGCTCCCTGAGTGCAGTGAGAACATCAACCTTTAAAAGGTTTCTTCAATTTGATAAGTGTTATATGAATTGATATTTTAGTTGTGTGCGGGAACATAAACTTTTCTGGGTATGGCTTGCCATTTGGTTGGGTACCTATTTCTGGCCACTCAGTGTGTATATGGATGTATGTGATTTCATGTGTGTGAATAAATCTGGCATTTGAATTATTTTTGGCCAAAGAGTAGGTGTGAAATTATACACACATGGTGACCAAAAATAGCCAAATGGCAAGCCAATTACATAAATGAAGTCTGGCATCTAAAAAAATCTGAATTGTTATCATACATGATTTTAATCTTACTTATTACTACGATTACTCCTGTTACTTCTGGCGCTCCCCTACTACAATCACTGATCTACTGCACATTTAATATGCATGAATAGTTTACAAAGTTTTATATTAATTCTTCCACTTGCAACCAATAATCTCATATTTGGGTATTATTATTCATAGCATGGAAAGATGAGGAACATGATGCTAGGAAAGGTTAAACATTTCAGCCAAGTCTCACACATAAAAGTGATAACCCTGATACATTAACTAAAACACAGATAAATGAATTACCTGGAAATTTTCCATTGATATGTCATGTAAACCTGAGCATTCATGAGTGGTTTTGCATATTAGTTTTTTCATCTGTAAAATGGAGATGATTAAATGTGTTCTAGAATATAAAATGACAGTGCTATAAAAATGCAAAGTGATGCAAAGCATAAAGTACTGTTATTAAAATACCTTCCATCTTTCTATAAATCAAATCCAATAGATAACTTACTCTTATATCAACCTTAAGAATAAACATTAATGACAGACAAAAGACTACACGAAAACACTGTCTCTGGTATTCTTATGTGTGTGTGCGCATGTGCACACACATATATACACATATATCTATGTTGTTGTTTTTTTAATTTCAAACACAGATTGTGGTAATTTCATTTTTTTTTCCAAATATATCAAAAAGGAGCACTTTACTTTCAAGACAAAATGTACAAACTATAGCAAAATTATGTATGAGTGTAAAAAAGTTAGCCACATGTCAACTTGAAGACTTTTTACATATATGCATATAGCAATATTTTTTACAACAACAAAAATGGAGATAACACAATGTCATAAATTGATGAGTAGATAAGCAAAAGTGGCATATTCATACAATAAAATATTATTTTATTGTATGAAGAGTTGAAAGAACTGAACATGGATGAAATTTGCAAAAATGCTGGAAGAAGCCAGTAACAAATGATGACATCTAGTATGATTCTATTTGTATGAAATGTCTCAAATTTGCAAAGGAACAGGGGCAGAAAATAATAATTACTTAAAGGTTGGAAGAAGAAGAGAGAAGGAGCCTCTTTTGTGTAGAAAAATATTCTAGCTTCAATTATTGTGATGGTGTTACAGGTCTGTGAGAGCAGTAAAATATTTAATAGTATTCTTAAAGTGAGTTAACTATATGATAGGTGAATTATACTCAATTAAGCCTTATAAAACCAAACAAATGAATCTACCATGTGATATAGCAATCCCACTCCTAGGTGTCTACCTAAAGAATACAAAAACACTATTGCAAAGAATTGAGTATGTGCACTCCTATGTTCACAGTGAAATTATTTACAACAGCTAAATTATAGAACTAATCTCAGTGACCAAAGACAGATGCATGGATTAAGAAGATGTGATATCTATGTACAATGGAATACAAAAGGTAAACTCCTGCCATTTGTGACATCAGAGGTGAACTTTGTGGGGATTATGCTAAAGAAAGTAAGTCAAAAGGAGAATATGAGATGGTGTCACTATAGGTGGAATACGGAGAAATAAAACCAAACCAATAAATAAGATAAAACCAAACCAACAGCTAACTCTACAGTTCTGAGTAGAATTGAGGGTACAGAAAGTAGAGAAAAAACTGAGAATGGAACACAATATTCTGTGGAAGAGGCTCTCAGTGCTTTGGTGGTGAGTTTGGTTAACATATTCCTAAAGAGTATGATCCCATACTAAATCGCATCCAGTGTTGTAAACATTGTTGTAAATGTTTCCTCACTTAAGAACAAAAAAAAAAAAAAAAATCACCTCTAGAAACAAAACGAATGTACAAAAAATCCCTTAATTGCAAAACTTTCCCTAGCAAGTTTTATGTGTGGATTTGTACAAACATATATAATAGATCGTACATATATGTATTTGCCTATATATTTACATAATTGCAGCTAAAGGTCTCTGCTAGGTGGAAGTGGTCAAACCAATTTTAAATTACCCAGTCTTGGCATTTTCACAAATTCCCATGTGAAAGTATACCAGAAGATAATAAGATCTCGAAGGACGTTTTTCTTCCTAGTCAGCTGAAACTGCCCTGATTTAATTTCAATCCATTACTCCTTATAATATTCCTTTCAACAGCCTAATCCCTTACCTCTTCAGTGGTCAAATCCTCTACTGAGATTTAAGCAGCAGTATGCATGTGTTCTGCAACAATCCCACCTCACCAGAGCAGGCACAAAATTACCTCCTCTTCCAATCAGCCTATATATTATGGGTTCTTAGACTAAGAATCTGAAATAATGTCTGAAAAGTTGTATTTGTATAGCCTTTATCTACCTTGCAAGTAATGTTTAAAAATTGTCACTTGTTAAAATGCTAACACCATTTATGTGTAATACCTGTAATAGATGGTATATATATATGTATATTCGGTTCATAATGTTGTTTTTATATATTATAAATCCACTGAGTTACCTAGGTACTGCCTACTTTAGGGCCATTTGGCATTACTGAAATCTATATCCTAAGCATACATTAGCATAAAAATAGCTTTCCCCCTAGCAGTCTTTTTCAAACAAAATAGAGTAAATTCAGATGTGTATTTTAGATGCTGGAATTGACTGAATTTACTGATAGAAAATAAACTTAATTTGTTAATGTAATGAGTGTCTTAACTTTAGCAGCAGCAACTGATCTTCACATTTTACCTGTCTAACATTAAAAAAATATATATTCTCAGGTAAGAATATATAAATCTTAAGAATATACATAGGAAATTACCATTATATTTCTGTTGAATTTTTCCCCCCAATTGTTCATGAGGAGAACTTTTATAACAATCTCTGTTCAAGTTGTCTTTTGAACAATTCCATGTGGATTCATTAGAAACATATTTACTGATATATACTAGGTCCTCTTATAATAGTTCAATTTATATTATCTTCTTTAAACAGGTTTACAGATATTTAGGTAAATTTCTTAAGGTGCCATCACTAGCATATGAATTTGAATGACAATATAATCAAATTTAAATGATAATACAGACAAGGCTCTTGATGTCATTTCAAGTGTATAAGTTGTCCTAATAAAAGCATCCTTATTATCAAAGTATCTAAACTCAAAAAGATTATCAGTGGTTTATTATCTTTCAATAACTGTTCTAACCTATACTACACTGAGTCAGCCTTTCCTTTAATAAATCTTAGTATCATGGCTCAAATACAAAGCTTTCCAGTTCCTCCAAAGACCCTTTCTTCTACACACGCCCAGCACAAGTTAGGGTTTTGATTATAAACCATTAGGGTGGCACAATACAGGTTGAGATCTTAGAGACAGACTTCCTCCTCCCTATTTCTTCTACAGCCAATTTCTCTTTAGATATGGGTAGGGAAATGGGAAGAAAAGGACATTTATTTTCTTGATGGCCATGGTTAGCTAAAGACCAGTTAGTTCATAGTTGATTTTCTGGATTTCCACGGCTGGTAGCCAAAACCACTATTCAGTGGTTGTAAACTGGTGTTTTCCTGGAATATGTTTACTGTGTATCTCCCTCCAGTGAAGACTCAATCACTTTCACAATCTCTCAACCAGACAAGTCATACAACTGGAAGCACCCTTCCTACAATACACAGATCTTTTATGTGCCAATACAATGGGTTTACGCCAAGCACTTTCTGAGATGCCCAATGAGACACATCTATCTCCCGACCACTCCAAACAGTAAGACCAATTACCGACAAAAAAAAAAAACAATACACACACCCATTGCCCTCATTTGACAGTCATCTCTGACCTTTATGAATTCTTCTCATAGGACATCTCATTCTGGCTTTGAGAAGGAGATAAAAGTGTTTATTTCAAGCACAGTCTCTTCTACATCAAAAAGCCATCTGCTTGAGTTTTCTCCTTATATTGATTTAGAGGAAAGTGTTGGAAAATCCTGGCTCCTTTTCATAAGGCTGTGGTCTACCTCACCTCTCATAAACTCTTTTATTCAGAAAGCAGAGGTTATAAAACCAATTGTTTTCAGCTTTGGGAGTGAGCTACATTGCAGGACAACAAGAAATGAGCATATTACACATTCAATTATACTTGATGACAATATAAGTCTTCCTGGTTTGAACCCACACATTTTAAAAATCAAAGTAAGCTATCTCTCAAAATGTTCTAATATATCTAGGTTAGTATATTTAATGTTAAAATATTTGAGTCTTTTTACTTGTATATGATAAACTCTAAAATGTAATTTTAGATTTCTCAAACTGACCTTTAATATAAAGACTAAATTTATATACTTTCTACTTCAAATGTGTAGCAAATATGGTATCTTACTTATCTTCACCCCCAATTGTTCTGCCCGAGTTTTAAGCCAAAAAAGTATGAGTCCATGAACAATGCCCAGAGAGACCGAGATTACAAGATGATGAAGTATTATAAATAATTAAAGAAAATCAAAATGTCTCTGTAGCCTTCACCACTGGAGTGCTTGAGATCTCTAACAAAGCACTGTTTTTAGTAAAAATATATAGCAAAGTTAAATGTTTCACTGATTTGCAGTTGAGAGAGGCAGTTAACCTAGAACTTGCTGGTCCTGATGAACAGTAAGCATTTGATATACTAAAAAATACCAAGGAGACCCCTTCAAAGTCATTAACGTAAAAGGATAAAAACCAACATTTAGTCGGTACTTATGATGTGTCAAGCACTATTCTAGGCCCTTCACAGGTCTTTTTTCATTCCTGTCAGACCAAATATGGCAAATATTTTTAGAGCCCTCAAAAGAATGGAAAGATTGAGATTTATAAACTAACACAAAATTATAAAACTACCTGTCCTAATTCCAATATATGTATTAACATAGTCACTAGTAGTTTTACACTTACTGCAAGCAGCATCCTGTCTGTGCTAATGGTGCCACCAGTGCCAGTCTGGCCAAGAGTATCCTATGGGATCAAACACATTGGGAAGGCAGGACAGGAAGGATATGTTTCCATGCCTTATGCTTGCCCATTTTTATACATTTTTAACCAGGCCCCCTCCAGGCACATTCACCTCTCAAGATTCCTGAGACACAGTTGTGGGCTAGAAAATCAAGGCAAAGTGTCAGAGGGTCCTGGAAGGTAGGATGCTTATACATGAACTTAACGATGAACCATATGTGACCAACATGTGAAGACCCAGAAGTGCTGACTTTTAGGGATTATCCTTCCCATAGGTCTGGCAGAACTAGAAGACACCTATTTCTCCTCTGGTC
The DNA here is from genome assembly GCF_000260355.1 of Condylura cristata. Lineage (NCBI taxonomy): Eukaryota > Metazoa > Chordata > Mammalia > Eulipotyphla > Talpidae > Condylura > Condylura cristata. The sequence continues at coordinate 11,702,747 of NW_004567121.1, read as the reverse complement.
TTCAGAGCAGAGCCTCACTGCTGAGGTTTTCTGCGAAATCCTGAAATGGATTTTTTCTATCAGTTCTGACTGCGAATTCAGAAGAGCAGGTGATATTGAAGCAACTGTTACAAGTGGCCAGTGGCCATGAGTAGACATGGAGCAGGCTGAAACCAGCATTTGTCTGTCAGGGCTGAGGTTTAGATATTTAAACAAAGCAAACAAAATCACTATTTTTTGGAATGTTTTATTCATGTTTGTCAGAATCCAGTGCCTATATTCTTAGTCACTGAAGCATATATATTACTCAGTAAAAACACAGAAACTGTTTAATAGCTATGTTATTTACTCTCATTAACCATATAATAGATGTGATTTGGTGTTTTCAAATTGTTTATTTCTTGCAATGAAAAATAAGATGAGAAATATATATTTAAATGTTAGTTGTGCTTAAAACCCCTGAAACAATTCACTTGCAACCACTGCATATATTTATTAATGATATATTAATAATTATGATACTGCATTTTAGCTTTATTAATGCTCTGTGTTCTAATAATTATAATGTGATATTAATGATGCTAATGTTGTTTATCTTTCAACGTTCTAATATTCCTTTTTCATCTAAACAGAACATTATAATTGCTTGGGTAAATGTTATCACTTGCAGGCATACTGAAAAGAATTTAAGGAAATTAAAGTATATTGGCCCAGTTCATACACAGGGTATAGAGACTTTATATATGAACCTTTGCCTAGAAATAGACTTGTGTTGTTTTCTCATTCCCCCCCCATTTTAATTAAGACTTAATATAAGCAAACAACATATCTCATCATCACCCTGTATTTGGTTTACTCAAATAACTAAGTCATGAATTGCAACTTTTGAACTAGAATTATCTAATTTTGATCTATCAGCATTTCTGGAGATGAGAAGACTGGTAGAAAATTATTTTAACAGTTAAATATAAATTAATATTGGACTGCATCCATATCCACAGGTAGCAATTAAAGTATTTTCTGAGTCAGAATTACAGGAAAAACAGCAATAATTTTATAATGAGTGAACATAAAATGCACAACTTTTAAAAAAAAATTCAGGGGAAAGATTCTTGTTTAATATGTATTTACTTTATGCATACAGAACTGGTGAAGACCAGAGGGCGCAGGGGCAATGAAAGGATTCACCAGAGATAGAGTGGGGAGCAGAACAGACAGATTAATGAAGTACCCTACCCAAGGGAGCAGCGAGTGAGACAGGAGAGGTCTGCTGCACCATGTGGGTCACCTCTGGGGCTGGGATCGAACTCACACTGAAGCAGCAGAGGCCTGCTTGCAGTGCTAGGCTTTAACCCACTGCCCCACCAGAGGTCTGCACTATAATTTTTAAACAATCACTTATAGCAATGACAGGTACATGGGAAGCAAACAGTTATGGATCTATGACGGAGAAAGTATATGGGAAGAAAACAGCTACGGTACTATGTACCAATGTATTTGCAGACTGCTTATGTTCATTTATGGTGGTATTTTTTACACAATTAAAAATAATGCTTAAGTTAAAAACAAAATAGACAAATAGGAACATGTATTTATAGGCCTTTGATAATGACTAAACTTCTTATTGCTGAATATCTCTAAAGTAGTGGTAGGAAATGGATCATTTTCTAGCTATGAAATTATATTAAGCACAATAAAAACAATGCTATTTTTGCTAATTTTATGCCTACACTTAAGATTCCCTTCAAATATCAGTATTTTTTTCTTTAAAAAAATCTGTTATTGCTTTTAAATGTGGGGAACATGTGACCAAACCTCATAAGACAGCAGGCACATCACATAAATAATGGCTTAATCAAACCCCAGTGATGGACAGTTAATAGAAATTTCAAACCACAAAATTAATGCACTGGGCCTCCCTGGTGTCACAGGGGTGAAAATCTTAGCACTCTCACCTTATCACCAATCACAATGGCACAAGTTCAATCCCTGGCTGGGAGCTGACCACATGGTGCAGCAGACCTCTCCTGTCCCACCCACTGCTCCCCTCAGGAGTGTATTTCAGTAGATCCACCAGCTCTGCTCCCAACTCTGTTTCTGGTAAATCTTCGTACTCCAACACTATACCTCCATCCTGAACCCCAGTTCCTATATACATAAATAAATCTTTGAAAAATTAATGCACTGATAATTAAGTGAAATGCTATTAAAAAGAAAACTTTTGAATAATTATCATTCATACCTCTCTAAGGTTTATGTCAGTAAAATCTGAATCTATCAAATTTATTTTATAATAATCATGACAATAAAAAGCAAAATCTTCATTTTGGAAGAAAATTAGTTGTAGAAATTCCTTCTTAGACCTTTTAAAAAAGGCCTCTACCCTAATCAGAAGAACAAACTAAAAACATCTCTCTCCCAGAGGGGTAGATAGGTTTTATAAACACATACATACACACACACACACACACACACACACACACATTCATATAAAATTTTGATTTCTTGTTTAGTTTATGCCTTCTAAAGGTGACAAAATGTGAAAATTAGAAAGCAAAATATCATTTAATGATCAACTATTTATATTTAAAATAAAAATGACAGGACCAGAAAGACAAACTATATCAGCAAAGTAGTAATCATAACTATGAAAATTATAATTTCCATATTAGAAAATAAAAATATAGTATGTTTGATGTCTAATATATAGAAAAAGGAATGTGTGAACTGTATAATCATGAATACCTATTTTTACATATAATATAATTTACACTTTTACATTTATAAGCTCCAATGAAACCTATTATCATGCACTAAATATACAATGAAATGACAGAATAGTGAAGATTAAAGTTTATAAATTACTCAAAAAACCCTACCGTATATTTTTTGTAGATAAATTTTTGAGGAGTCAATTAAATTATAACATTTCTTACCCTAATTCCTAACTACCAAATCTCTTAGTCAGTTACCAGTCTTAATTAGAGCAGTGTTATACACACTTGAAACCAAGAACCTCCTCAGAGAAAGAGCAGCCAAATGGCACAGTCCTGATTTGGGGACTTGGTGTGTATCAGGGAGCTCTCTCTGATACTGTGGTGGAGAAAGTTCATTAACTTTCTGAATCTTACATCATGAAGAATGAATGGGGAAAGAATGTCAGGCACTTCTTGTTTTTCATTCATTTAATAAAAATACTTGTGAATTTCAGGAATATACTGTTACTGCTTTGCTTGTAAATCCTACATTTCCTTTTGTTCATTCACAGAAGCAAATCAATATAAAAGTCTGATACAGCTTAAGAACTAAATTTTTGCTTGTTGGCAAATGGAATCCACACTATATTCATTATTAAAGTTTCCTGTCCTTTATATTATCCCCTCAGGATTTACAAGCTTGGGATTCAATGAGCACTGAGCACACTTTCCCAGAACTAAAACTTGCAATTAAAAAAGAAAGTTTTAAATAATCTATATATTTTTAAGTTGTAACGCGTAATATTATCTTTACTTCATGCTTCAGAGAAAATATAAGGGGGAAAGTACAAAATCAACAAGAGTGACCAAAATACACTTTGAATTTGTGAAGAAGTTGGTGGGTTGTTTCAAGTATTTCATTGTTAATCACCTTTAGCTAGACAACAAATTTCCAATGTTTTTGTGTGACGCTAAACAAAACTCTTGTGAAAGCACATATTTTTGTCTATATAGATTTCTATTTAATACTTAATCCCTAACAATGTACTATAACTAAGGTTGTCAATGAGAATTAATTGAACAATGTCAAATTTGCTCTGTCTGTGTGTCTGTGTGCATAATATACATTTGGGAAAAAATGAGGGTGATGTGGGGCACCTATAATACCACTTAGATAATCTGGAAAAGAAGTGGATAAGACTGTTCACACCATCCCTTTCAGCCTGCTTTCTGCATAACAGTTTTATACTCAGAGGTCAAATTGAAGCCAAATATGAATTGGCATCTCCATAAAACTCAGTTAGAGATTAGTTGATTGTAGTTGATGATAGTACTGACTTTATGATAGAAAACTGGAACTAAGCTCTGCGTTTTCAGAGCTCAAGAATGAGCCTGCTGACTTGAGCTTGAGAAATCCTTAGAAAACCTGTAATAAAAATAATGCCTTTGAATTGGCTTCCAAGTTGCTGATTTCCCTAAGAAATGTTCTGTCTTTACAAAGATTGATAGTAACATGAATAGAATGTCACACAGGAGTTGGTTGTTGCCACTTTGGCAGTAGAGCAGTGTTATACACACTTGAAACCAAGAACCTACTCAGAGAAAGAGCAGCCAAATGGCACAGTCCTGATTTGGGGACTTGGTGTGTATCAGGGAGCTCTCTGATACTGTGGTGGAGAAAGTTCATTAACTTTCTGAATCTTACTAGCTGTAAATTTTTTATTAGATTACTCCATCTTTGTTATTTATATATATTTAATCTACTTCCATTTCTCTGTGTATATGTATATAGAGAGTAAGTCAGGCACTGCTTTAGGTGCTATGGATACAGCCGTTAACCAGACAAACATTTTCAAAGTTTCTCCCACCTGACGCTTGAATCCAAATAATACTCTGTATATTGCATTTGTTCCACATTCTATTATACAACATCTACATTTTACAAAGTGAATAAACTGAATGAATGAATTTTAAAAATCTGTATGAATGAGATATGACAGGGAAAGTGATGGTAAATTTTTATATATGATTTCCAAAACAATACTGGCAAATCTCATTCCCCATAATTTTAATTGTGTATGTTATTAGAGCTTGTCAACTTCTGCTGTAATTAATTTACCTATTCAATATAAAATTCTAATAAAAATTAATGAATTGAGAATTTCTTCAGTTCAATCAGTTAACTAACACTTCAATCCTTCCAGACTCCACAAAAAGGGTATTTGTGGTACACACTACTTCTTGAGGTATTTCATTCCATCTCTAAACCACTAGCATCCTTAGAAATTTCTTAGCTAATTTCTTCAATTAATTACATGTCACCTTCAGCTACTGTCTACTGATTCAAGTTCTCTTCTACATGGCTCCCAAACAAGAATCCTGATTCCTTGCTTCTTTGATGATTCTAAAATTTAACTTGTATAGTTTTTACTCTTATCTCCTTGATCTGCTCTGAAAATAATCCACTTAGAAATAGTGACAAATAAAACAATATGAAAAATCCAGCAGGGGGATCAGTCAAGGACACAGGGATTCATCTAATTTTTCTGCCTAAAAATTAAGAGATTCTCAAATTGATTAGTTTAATTGGGAGAATCATCACGCTACTGACCTATATTAATTTTATGCTGATTACTAAGATGTAAAGCTTATTTGCTTATAGTTTATTTTGTTTTATACTCAAATAAGGGTTTTAATATTTATAGGTGCCAATCTGATGTTCTTGGATGTGACATTCATTCTAGTTTGGGATGCTAGATATAAATCATGATTCCAATCCCCATGGGACTCACAATTTAAACTTCAATATCAATTGAACTTTCATTAAAAGTACTGGATAAGGGCCCTTCCTGTTGGAGCAGTTAGTTAATGTACAGCACTAAGCTAAAATCACTTCAGCTGAGATTGATCCCTGCCCTGGCGGTGACCCACATGTTTCCACAGACCTCTCCTGAGCCACCCGCTGCTCCCCTCAGCAATCTACTTCATCAGTCGGCCTATTCTGCTCCCCACTCTGTCTCTGGTGAATCCTCTCACCTTCCCTGCACCTCTGGCCTGTACCCCAGCTCTGTATGTATAAATAAATAAATCTTAAAAAAAAAAAAGTAATGAATAATCTTCATCAGCAAGGAAAAAAATAGGTCCCTTTTAGAAGGTCTGGAATTTTTTTTTAACTCAAGTACAGACATTCTTGTCCCTAAATGAAAATACACAAGTCTATCTTTTCAAGTGGCATGAATAAGAAATACACTGGTATTTCTCAGAGATGAAACTTTTCCAACCCTCTACAATCCACCCTGTAACCCTTCTCCTATACTTCCAGCCTTTAATGCAAATAAAATACAATACAAATACAAAAATATATTTGTATTGCTTTTACCTTGGAAAACATTGTTATCAGTATCAACATGACTAATACAAGAAAAAGCAATGATATTAACAGGAATTTAAACAGGCCTAAAAAATAAAAATACCTGATTACAAAATAGTATTTTAAGGTAATTTGAGCAAAGTATATATTTCAGGTACCACCAGTTATTATATGTAAGAGTTTAATTCCTCTGAATTTTTTCATAGTTTCTTGAGAATATTTCTCTAAACTTCATGAAAAAGTCATAACATATTGTATAGTGAGTATATTTTCCCAAGTTCTGACTATAATAAAATTGTCTTCTGCATAATGTTTCAAAACCATATAGCTTTATGTCACACATGTTTTCAGTGTTTCAAAGTACATTCACATCCTCTGTTTTATGTGATCTGCAGAATAATTCTGGTAAATAAACAGGCAAGTATTATTAACCTGATTTTGTAAACTGATGCAAGGTGAAATGAAAAATGTAGCACAGCTAGCACTCAGCTCACTTTAATATAGACAGGTCATTGACTTGGAGCGTTACCTGAATTCTACATGTCACAGAAATGAGTCAGGTGGCTATAACTCGTGTAAAATTCATTGCAGATAATACTTCACTTATATAATTACCTTTCTATGTCCACCCAATTGTTAGAATTATTTTTTCTAAGGAGGAGTGTTTTCTTTTATTTCTTACAATGGCATTTGTCACTCTACCCTCCACCTCTATTCCAATGCCACTCCCATTTTTCTATCTTAATAGAAATGTTAACCTCTTTCTAGCCTTGCATTTTTTGTACAAGGTTATCATAAAGTTTTCTGAAAGCAAAACATTTTACATCTTTACATGCTATTGTGTTATACATTTTAAAATAGAGACTACTATAAATAAGGGCCAGTTTATGGTTCAAATGTGTTTATTCAAGATAAAACGAGCCCAAATCACATGAACATGTAAATATGAGTATTACAACTCCCTGTAATTAGGATAGTTACAATCAAATAGTATTTGGTGGAAACAATTTATAAATGAAATTGTGGTATAAATTGGGGCTGAAGTTATAAGGCCTCAATTCTGATTTATTCTTTAGTGATTATTGTTTATCACATTTTTAACCTCTTTGAGCCTTTTTTCCCCCTATTCACAAAATATGCAAAATGAAAACTACTTTCTCTGTATCTTCTGGCTTTAATGATAACTGTAAAATATTCTGAATTATAAAATCATACATAAAATAAGCAATCCACAGATCAATGATAATTGTAGTAGGAATCAAAGCAATCTTACATTAAGTGATTATTACTATATAGTTAAACTTCTGTTTAGCAGACAATTATTTTTGCCTCATCAGTTCAACAGCATGTATGCTGAGTCTGGTCAACACCATGGCATTATGCAAAATGAATTCTCCAAAGAAAATTTTAACAAGCATATAATTGACATAATTATCCTGTTTCCCCAGGAACAGTATTCAGGTGATTTAGGTGCTAACAGCAATTGCAAACAACAGCTTTTCTTTGGAAACAAGTTAGAGAAATAGGACAGCTTACGTACATTAAATGGAAATCTGCCAAAATTTGTCTATCATTTAAATAGCTTAATTATATTATATGCAACTTTTTAAAAAGTAACATCTTCAAAAAATTAGCAGAAATAGAAGTGCATTTCACAACTGAGTGTGGCTAAACTTCAGACTAATTGCTTATATAACTGAAAAATTAAATATGCTACTAAGTATAAGAAAATGAAGGGACTGGAAGCCGAGAGAGGATGGTGCCAGGAATAAAATATGTCTGTTCCAAATTGGTGTGAGTTCATAACACTGCAAAGATTTTATTATTTTCTTGTTAATAAACATTTTAATATTCATTGCTTTTTATTCAAGTAGATGTTCCACTTAAATAGCAACATGATATAGAAAAACTGGTCTGATTTAAAACTTTTGATTTTGAAGTTAAATTAGGAGATTGTATTTCTAGACTTTAAGCTGTATATTTAACAATTCACAAATGAGAATTAGAAAAAATATGTTATTAATCTATTTGAAATAGTGTTATATTTTAGAAAGATTCTGCAATATGTACAATTTTAATGTAAATTAACTGAGATAGAAATATGCCAAAAATATTCTCATTTTTAAGTACTTGTTTCCAAACCATAAAAAAAAAATCACAGTGCTTTATGGACTTCAGAAAGTCAAAGCCTTCATTAATAACAAAACTGCCACATTGATTTTCTACATATGTTACAGAATATAAAGTCCAGCTCAAGTTTTAATGATCAATGCATTTGATTAACATAATTTTAAAGAATGGATTTCAGTTTGGGGGTAATTTCAAGTATGCACCTGGCATCCTCAAAACATAGAATTCAAGTCCAGAAAAACCACAAGCCTAAATTACACAGAGTATATTGTGAAATATATTATTATTTTTAGAATAAAGAGACATCTATGACAGAAACTATTTTGTGTGTTGGCAGCCTCCACAAGATACGGCTAAAAACACTTCTTAGAAATGTCTTGAATGGTCAAAAGCAACAACCTTGTCATGTTCCTAGCAGTTCTAGTGTAATGCCTGGGTCAGAATATAGTGTGGATCAATATGCTAATTACAAAGGGATCAGTGTGCTATTCTAGAAAAACATATATAGCATTAACTGGCAATTCCCAATATTGCTGATATTTTTTTCACAATTTTTCTCCAAATCTTTGATTTTTAAGCATAACAAAGACATTTTACAGAGTGACTCTGATGATTTTAAGAACATAGTGTTCTTAGTAAATAGTATATACAATCACATCTCTAAAAAAAATCACATTTGCGGTCATTTTCAATGTGCATCCCAAGAACAATGGGAAAATACAAGGCATGATTCCATGTCTTTATTATAGCTGTACCTATGCCCACTGAATTGGCTGAATAATGGAGTGGGGAAAACAAACAAAACAAAACAAAACAAAAACAAAGAATATAAAAAAGACTAATATCATGGACGTTCATTTACCTGGCTTTTTCTATAATTATCTGCTTTAAAATTCGTTATCTAAGCAAATAATTATACACAAAACTTCTAGAAATAGGGCTCAATTCTCAAGTTGGATCACCTCTCAGAAGTGACTAACAAGGACAACACGAACTTTAACAGGAGACCCGAAAACTGCCCCAGTGCTAGTGTGAGATCCTGCATTCCATGGAACTGTGCAGCCTTCACACCTGGGTGAAGGTCATCTTCGCAAACTTTACATTGGAAATGTTCTTCTGAAAACAATTTACAGTAAAGCTCTAGCATGTTACTATTTGTCTCCGTATTGTTATCATCACTTGCATACTTGTTAAAAACTTTTCGCTCTTTTTCTTCCAATTCAAGCTATTGTTACTGAAAAAACATCGGAAAACATTTTTTTAAAGATTTATTTATTTATGCATACAGGACTAGGGTTCAGGCCAGAGGTGAAGGGGGTGAGAGGACTCACCTGAGACAGAGTGGGGAGCAAAATAGGTAGACTGATGAAATACACTGCTGAGGGGAGGAGTGGCCGAAACAGAAGTCTGCTGCACCCTGTGGGTCACCTCCCTGGCTGGGGATAGAGCTCATGCTGTAGTGGCTGCTAGCTTCATAGTGCTGTGCTTTAACTCACTGAGCCACCATGGAGGGCCAGGAAAAAATTATACATATTTTTAAAGATGTATTTATTTATGCTTACAGAACTGGGGTACAGACCAGAGGTGTGGTGGGTGAGAGGATTCACCAGAGACAGAGAGGAGAGCAGAACTGGCAGATCAGAAAAGTAGACTGCTGAGGGCAGCAGCAGGCAGGTCATAAGTCTGCATGCCCTGTGGGTCAGCTCCCTGGCTAGAAATGGAACTCGTGCTGTAGTGGCTTGGGAGAGCTTCATAATGCAGTGCTTTAACCTGTTGCACCACCAGGGAGAGCCCTGGACAAATTATTATTTTAAGATTTATTTATTTGTGCATAAAGAACTGGGGTACAGGTCAGAGGCTCAGGGGCGGCTAGAGGCTTCACCAGAGACAGAGTGGGGAGCAGAACAGGCAGATCAATGAAGTACACTGCTGAGGGGAGCAGCGGGAGGGTCAGGAGAGGTCTGCTGCGCCATGTGGTCACCTCGGGGGCAGGCGGGGATCCAACTCATGCAGAAGTGGCTTTAGCCTCTTAGTGTTGTGCTTTTAACCCTCTATGCCACCAGGGAGGGCCTGGAAACATTATTTTTAACGGTTCATTCAGCAAATATTTCCTGATCCTTATTCTGGGCTATCCAGGGGGGCAGTAATTAATAAAACAAAATACCTGTATCTAGCTCTATCTTATGCTATTCTGCATCTCTTTGTTTACTATGTTTAATAAACTATTCACCCACACACCTTTTTGGTAAAGGTGCCCGAACACACCAAAACAAAATTCACAAATCTTTCTTTATGCTCTACGATTTTTACTTCTATTACTGTCTTTATTACATAATTTTAGAATTCTTTTTTAAATGGCTGTCTTCACTATTCTTCATATTTTATTGAAGCATATGCAGTATCTACATTTATAACTCAAGAAGCAAGATTCTGTGCAGTTTAATGCTCAAGAAATGATTCATAAATGATTGAAAGAGTCTGTATCTCCTATGGGAATTGGAAGTCTATTAGCTCTAAATATCCTTCTGGAAAGATCTATTTGACCCCATTATTTCTGTCAAATTTGAATGATTCATTCACAAAGGAACAATAGCCATATCATTACTGTGAAGACTAGATTGCATTTTCTTTAAGGTTCAGTACCCTGTTCTCCACCACCCATCCCAATGCCCTCTCAGATTCCAAAGCTCTTCATGTGCTTCATATTTAACTACAATAATTAGAACCTCAGCTGACCCAGTGTTTAGGACAGAAAAGCATTGCTTATCTTGGAGTCTAAGAATCTAAACATTCAGCATACCATAGGTTAAAAGTGAATTTATTGAGCCCTCCCTGGTGGCGCAGAGGGTTAAAGCACAGCACTAAGAAGCTAAAGCCACTTCCACATGAGTTCAATCCCTACCTGCCCCGGAGGTGACCACATGGTGTGGCAGACCTCTCCTGACCCACCTGCTATTCCCCTCAGCAGTGTACTTCGTCTATCTGCCTGTTCTGCTCCCCACTCTGTCTCCGGTGAATCCTCTCATCACCCCCTCATCTCCAGCCTGTACCCCAGTCTGCATGCATAAATAAATCTTAAAAAAAAAAGTGAATTTACTAAACTGCCATTCTAAATCCTGATACTTATCAGAGATCTGAAGTTTCAACTTTGTACTGAGTAACATTTAAAAGTCTGGAGATTCCCGTTTTATATATGCAAATCAGAGTAGGCAAGGATGCCCTTTCCAAAGATATGTAATTTTATTCCTTATTTTAAAAAAATTAAAGAGAGATATACTAACAGATTTTAAATGTTTTTCTTCTCCATTGCCAATGAATTAGGGTATTAACTTCATTGTAATGTTCCAAATACACAACATTCCTGTGGCTACAGGTTTTCTTCTCCAAGTGAATAATTACCATGTTTCAAAGATTCATTTAGAGAGAAAGCACAGTGACTTGCTTTTATTAGATTCAGATGGGCCTAGGTCAACCTTTCCAGACATAGGAGAAGAACAAATAGTTACATCTGGCTGTCTACTATCTAAATAACTCTAGAAATTCTTAAAGCGGATAACATGTTAGGTTACTATGCTATGTCTGTATACTGTCAACACAGTTCCACTATTTCAAATATCATCTCCCTAAGTAACATTTTTTTTAGGGAGAGAATAACATTCTGATTAGTACACAAGACTGTCTGTCTGGTCCTGGAAAAAAGAACTTTAACCAGAATATGAGGAGTTTATCAAAAATCATCTGTCATTTACTTTACTTGATAAAAAAGGCTGTATGTGTCCAAGGTTTCATTAACTTGTTATATTCAACAACCTCAATAAAGTGTGAACTAATGATTAAAGAGGTACCTATACCCTTAGTATAAATTGGGAAAATAAGGTTATATTAAGAGTTGGAAAATCTTTTATCCTATTGTGTCACTTAGCTTTTCAGTCCTATGGGTTAGAAAATGGAAATGTGAAGTGACCACTCATTTATGGGCATTTTCTTTTGGGCAGGACACAGCAAATTAGGAGTCACACAAACAGAAATCCCTTGGCTCCTGAGCTTCACATCACAAAAGAGAAGATGGAGTTGGGGCAATGGATCACATCATGTCATTCGTAACTCCGTTGTAAAACCTAAAGTACACATATAAATTCAACAATGTAGTGAGAATTATTTGGGCATAATTAAGATATACATGGTAGAGAATGAGTAAAAGACAAATGCCAAGAGTCTTGAAAATGATTCTACTAGCAAGAGTCTTTAAACAGATTCTACTGATGGTCAATTGCACACTGCTATAAATAAGAGGATCAGAAAAAGATGCAGACCACCTCAAAATGCTTTGCCTCATCCAAGTAACTGATAATTAAACCTGAACTAAACCTTTTCACATTTTCTATAGCAGGCTAGTAAAAGTTCCCTTACCACACAAACCACACCAGGAATTTTCAATATAGCTACAAAGGATCTTTGGTAAAACACTGCAAATGGTCCATTACTAATTTCACATCTTTCTATGTATCTCAAAATGCACTTGCTAGATAGTCTTAGCTTATTATAAAATGTATACCAGGTGTTTTATGTGCTTCCCCCCTCCCCCCACACACACCCCCAGACACAAGCAATTAAAGAATTGGAAAATAGCTCATGGAAAGCTCCAAAGATATGTTCCAGAGGGAGCAAATCGTGCAAAACCAAACAACCCCAATTTCTCCTGGGCATCTCTGCTGAAGAGAGTTATTGCTAGTTAAGTAAGACAACTAGAAATGTACACACAGCCATCACCATTAAATAACCTGATAGCCACATCACCTGACTCTCACATGTTGAGGGTCTGGTCACTAAAATTTTACTACTCTGATGTTACTACACAATATGTTGCAGAACTTCCTTGAAAATGTTCCTCTACCCTTTTTGTATTATATATCTGCATTTTATTGTTTTGTAGCAATGTGTGTCATGTGTCTTACTCAATCACACCCAGTTATTTTATTTTAGAATCTCATGGGTTTTGTATCTTGAAGCCAAACAACCTGTTGGAAATAAACAGCAGAGAGCAGAATCTCTCATGTACTTACTGCTTAACAAATCAAAACACACTGAAATCTGGGATTATTAGGGAAGGTTTTAGGATAACGAAATAAAATAAAAACTGACTTGTCAAATGGGACTCCCTGCTGCTCAGTACCATGTGTTACCAAAGCAAAATGCATCTGTTCAGCTATTAACTGTTAGAGAATATGATACAGACAGCCATGGCATTAGCAAATATTCTTAGTGTCTATTAAATTTTGTAGTTGCATATTTTAATTTTACTTTTCATTAGTAAGACTACCAATTTTAAAGCAACTTTATAAGTTCTAAGGGAAACTGTAATTTCAGGTGCACCTTTATATGTTTAAATTATGTCCATTCACTAATTAAACAACTGGCAAACTAACCAAGATGTACTTGAATCCTACATGTGTTTCTATCAGTTGTGATTTAGCTCCCAGTGGATACAATAAGACTAAAGTAAATAATCACATATAGTATGAGAAAAACTTAAATTTTTAACATTTTTTATACTCTTCTGAACATCTTACTTCCTTTCAATTTAATCTTAGCCATTATCAAATGCCACACAACATATGAGCTAGTCTCTTGATGTAATCCACTCTCCCAGCTCAAGAATTCTGTCTGTGTATATGGGCTATCAAGAGCTAAAACATCTATGCCTTACTAAACACTCAAAACAGCAACATCTGTTGTTACTGTTTGTTATATTAAGATTAACCACAATAATGTTGACAATATTAATACATTTAAAAGCCTGTCACGTATCACTGCTGTTGCACAGTTCTGAGAACGGCATGATCAAAATAAGAAGTGACTAGGAGAAAAATTAAGACTTATGGGATGTGTAGAAGGTGAAGAACACAGAGACAGACATTGAAAGTCTTGCCTCCCACTGGGACACTGACCTCTCCTACCTGACTTTTTCCAGAAAATTGTGTAACTGCCACTGTCCTGAAAAGAGTCACATGACTCATGAACTTGTTATCCATCTTCCTCAGACTACTGCTATCCTGTGATTGCTGTCAGAATAGTAGAAAAATTGTGACTGAAATTAAAGGGTGTTTAGAAATACCTCTAAGCCATTGTAATTGTTAAAATGTAAACATACTCAAAGAGACCAGAAAGGAAAATCATTCGATGAAACTTCAGTGTCTTAAGAAATAAAGAAGTCAGCTTGTCTTTACAATAAATTGTCCCAGTTTGTGACATTTTTATGTACTTGCTGCTGGATGTGTTCAACAGTTGATGAGTGAGGGAATAACTGAATAAATACAGTTGCTCTACTCATAGAAATTTATCTACTTCCAATCTCCAAAATATTTTCACATAGTGCAATATTTTTATAAGATTCAAACATTTTTGTTTACTATGCCTCTTGAAAAAATTTTAAATAAGCAGTATTAAGGAATGATTTGATAAATTACATTTATAACAGAATATTATAAGTTAAAATAGGATTATATGCTCTGGAATAGAAAGTTGTCCAAAATATATTAAATAAGAATGATCAAATTGAGGAACAATATGTATTATATAAAATTTTGTCTTTTTAAAGAATTTCCTGGTATGTCTGCTTATATACATGTATTTACACATAATGCAAAAGAAATGTATGTTACATGCATAAAATTCAAGATATTTTTAGACATCATAGTAAAAATGTTACTTTCATATAGGTAGCTCTTTTTATTATCATCATTGAACTATTCAAATTTTTCAAAAAATAATTATATTATTCCAGAAAATCAATTTATTAAAAATGTATTTTCCTGGAAGAGAGAGACATAGGAAAATAAATAAAATTCAACTCCTTCTGAACAGCCCAGCCTATCATAAAACATTATTGGTCCTGCAGACTCAATTATATGCATCGCTAATCTATTGAATCCAGTTTATGTCTAGACAAAAGAATAAAAAAGCAGAAGTCAGTAAATAAAAACAAGAGTAGATGAACAATGTAAATACAGTTTATTGTGGAAAAACTTCACTGAAATGTTGGTTATTTATGAAGCTGTTAGTTATATTATGTCCTTTACATAATAATGCACGATATCTGTGCTTCAATGTCAAATACCAAAAGAATCTCTAGTCACTTCATGTATCCAATCTCCTTTACAACCCCAATTACAAAAAAACCAAATAACCACTGTTTAACAGGCATTGGAAGGAGGATTAATCTTTTTTTCTACTATGTGGATTTTCTTTGCAATGCCTGTCCTTTAAAGATCAAATGAACTCAGTTCTGAACCATACATGGCATGCTGTCTGACCTTATTGCACATATAACTTGTAAAATATCAACCCCATTTCTGTGCTGATACACTGTGGGATACAAACCCCCCCAAAGCTCAGCTTTTACAGCTAATTAACAGTAACAAAGAGGATGACATACTTTCTTTGAACACTTCTGTCAGCAAGATGTCCAATCAGCAAAAGATAGAAGCATAAATTCCCTTCCTCCCTGCCCCCTCCCACTCATTTACATGCCAAGGTACAGAGAATCTACCTGCATTTTGATTTAAAAAAAAAGAAAGGAAAGAAAGAAAGTAGGTCAAGCTGTCTAGGCTTTATGCGTTAGCATTAGAATCTGGGGAAAGGCTGAATGATGCCAGTCCAGTCACAGTTTCAGAACATTACAGGTTATTTTTACATTCATTTTCCACATAGGCTTATTCTCTTGTGGTCGTATTAGTTTAGCCCTACATTTAGACACAAGTCAAAAAATAGCAATGATACCTGTAAGTCTACCCATTAAAGGAACATGGATACAGAACATCACATGCTATGTCACAGCATGCTAATTTTTTTAAGTGCATCCATGATGAGGGACAGGCAATTCTAGCACTGTCCATGCTTAAGAAGTCCTTTAATATAATACACTGTAAAGTTGCTCAGACTTAGGATATGTAATTCGGATTGCATAATCATTTCTAAAAGTAGCTGGCCTAGCCTGAAATGTTCTTTTCAGAGCCTTGCAGTTAGGTAGAACTGGTTCATATTTAAACACAGTCAGTTACTACTTATTTGATTTGGGTCAAAATTTATAAATATAGTTTACCACCTCTAAAATTGAGGTACTAATCCACATTTCAATGGAATATTGTGAATATTAAATGTAATTTTTATGCAAATGGTTCATGTTTGGTTATAGTAAATATTCAATACATGCTGAATAGGATTGTTTATTCTCTTTCCTAACCAAATGAACAGGGTGCACATGATTTTATAGTGATAATTTAACCCTACCTATGATAATTAAGTGTTAAAATCTTCAACATTTAATATATATTAATTAAAGTCATTAAAAAAAACTTAGATAAGTGGAGAATAAATTTCACCTCTGTCATTCAAGCAGGTGTCAGAGATCAGATTAATAGGGGAATTTTTAAAAAACTAAATTGTAGAGTAGTGGTAGTTGATTAACCTCCACAACTCTCATCAATTACCATTCATTACCATGGGAGTTTTTGGTTCCGGTTTTTTGTTTCTTTTTTTTTTTTTTATTGTTCAATTGGATTCATCATTCCCATCATGTCACAATGCAGGGAAATAAATGACAAATATTTTATATAAGCACCCCCTATAATACATCTGATGGCAGATAAACAGCATACCTAGACCAAATCTCAGAGAGGTGACCTGGAATATATGAACAAAGAAGAGAAGCTGATTAATAGCTTGGCATAAGGCAAGTGTTCCTTTCCTGAGAAAATACAATGTGGATAATGAGTCCACTTCATGATAGGCCCCAGGACTAGGGCCTTGAGGTCCTTTTGTGAAGGTTCAATAGGCAGTAAATGGGGAATCCCAGCTGAGTGTCACATGCTTTCACCATTATCCTCGGGGAGTCTACCTCATCCCTTACTCCCGGTAGAGTGTTTCTCTTGTGTGCTCTTGCACTAATATGGAAAACTACTAGCAGCAGGAGGAGAGAGGTTACAAGCCAAAAAGGTAGCCTCCATTCTTTCACAAAAACATCCCTTCATCAATAGACATTTATTATGTATTAGTAAGCACTGTGCTAGTGTCTGAAAATACAGAACTATAAAGGTAGGTAGTACATGCCCAATAACCTTGAAAAGATCACAGTTTAATGGGCTAAAAGGACACATAAGGCAATAACTGTGGCCATGGTAAGGCTTATAACAGAATTAAGAGCAAAACACTATGATAGGACCAAGAAGGATGTGATGAGTTTTGTCCCAGGGGCCAAGGAAGGCTTCGCAAATATATGAAGTACATGATCCAGACTTTGAAGATGAATAAAATTGCTCCAGACTAGGAAGGAGAGGAAGACAGATAGGAATGGGAGGAAGTAGAATTATTTTAGAGAGAGAAATAGCATGAACAAAGGTACTCTGGAGCTCTAGTTTTGCTTTTTGCCATTTCATGGACAAACTTTTTTTGAAAATTTTGTTTCTCTGCCTTTAAAAGTATGCATGTACTTTACAGACTGACAAAGTGTGTAAACTTACAACTCAAATTAATTGTAAAAGCTATACAAATTGTGTAAAGCAATCAATCACATAGCTATTTGTATTTATTTAACAAGGGAAAAATGGTACATGCAGCTGGTAACCGGAATGCTCATTAATTTGTATCACATGTGTTAGGCTAAATGCTGGCATTGTTTGACTTTATAAAATTATATTAAACTGACAAAAGACAAAGTCGTCATGTTTGGCCTGATGAGGGGCTGGATTCTGTATTTTTACCTGCCCACCAACATAAGGGACAGAGTTGAAGCACATACCTTTAAGTGTCTGAGTTCAAATCCTGGCTTCACTCTTATGAGCTCTATAAACAGATACTACTTTACTATATTCATTAACTAATGAAGATAACTATTTTTTTTTTTTTGCTTGTAGAGCCTTTTCTAGTGTTAGATAGGATAACATAAACCAACTTATAACAATTATGAGATTACTGGGTGCTTTTATATTAGTCACCTTAAGTAACACTTCTCAGAGTTAAGACCTTTAATTATACTTCTGTAGCATGAGGGTTTGAAGTACCAGCAACGACCGTTTTCTGTGTCTAATGTGCCACTAGAGCAAAATTTATCCACCAAATTGTAAGATGCTTGAGGTCAAAGCCATACCTCACTGACTCTGTATTTTGAGTTCTTTCAAAGGTAATTGTAAGGAAAAGAGGTTTGTCAAAAACATGTGATATAGAAAGAACAGATGTGAGTTAGCATGGAGAGGAGCTAGAGGCGAAGCTAAAAGATAAGCACACACTTTATATTTTTGGACTCTTTGCAATATAGCCCACCAGCTTGCCAACAGGAAAGGATAAGGTGTATTTTGCCATATGCTGGCCTCAAGATAATAAACTATTAAAAGGCAACAGATACTGGAGTGTCAGAAAAGTCATGACATGTTTTGGTTGAAAAACAAACAAAAAAAAAATGTGCCATGACTTTTCTGACAACCCAATAAATTAGAAACATACTTGTAGTTAGCTCTGATTTGTATAAAATGCATTACAGTTAATTTAATGGGATGCTTTTTCCCATTTTGATGTGACTTTAGGAAAATTTAAAGATTACATACATAGTATACATTACTTTCCTATTGAATAGTACTGATTGAGAGGCTTTTCAGGACTTTACTAAGAAACAAATTAAGTTGCAGTGTAAACATGGGTAAGATTTCATCTAACCCCTAACTGTATAGCTGGATATGTAACTGGGAGATGATGAGTTCAGTTTTTAATATAGTAAGTTTGAGATGCCTGTTAAGACATCCAGGAGGAGATACAGATTATCTTGGGAAAAAAATAGGGTTGTGTTCCAAGGAAAAGTCAAGACTGGACATGTATATTTTAGTGAGAAGTTTGGACTCACTCACTTAAATTCAGAGTACAATTCTAGGGATGCTAAGATTAACTTATTTTCACAGATCCCAAAGCCCTAGTAATCAAATAAAACTATCTTTCACCAAAGACCTTATTTTGGGTAATCAATATTATGTTTTTAGTCTTTGTTGGGTCTATAATACTCTAAGGAATAAGTTCAAAATGAAGTATGTTTCTTGATAGAAACTGTCCACCATTACAATGTCTTCTCTGAAACCTAATGGCAATATGTTATTCCAGGTCTATGCTTTATGGGCAGAGAGGTTAAACTACTTTATTTAACTCATCGCTAGGAGAGCAGAGGTCTCCTCTGCCTGTTGACTTAACAATGCTAAAGTCTGGTATAAGACCTCCTAAAGTAAGTGCCTGAAGTCAATACAAATTGTGTTTCACAACTCTAAATATACTTATGCTTTCACCAAGACAAATTTCTCAAGTCTAGAAACAAATATCTCTAATCCTTTCCTCCTGGTTTAAGGTGTGGATGACTTTCATGTACTATTAAATAGAACAGTGTCTAGTATATTACTTAACTCATGTCCTTCTTTTGTCTAAGTGAACTGCTCATGTCTGCATGGCCCACCATCAGTTTTAATAGGACTCCAATGTCAAAATGTCACTTTTATCTCATTTCCTGGTCTTTGGCTGACATGTTTGCTATGAAGTTTGCATTTTTTAACACTCATGCCTTTTGCTTAATTTTTAGCATTGTGTATGTGTTTGCAATAAAAGAAGATTTTCTGATCAATGTACACAAGAGTTCTTAACAGCATGAAATCTCCAAACTAATTGTAAAATAATAATAATAATAATATAACTCAAAGGGGGATATTAAGATCAAATTAAGAGGACATTAAATACTAGGCATATAACGTTCCTCTGTACAAAATTGGGTAGTACCCATGTGTTTAGAAACAGAATGATAAAATCAAAGAAACATTTAAGCATATAAACCTGCCACAGTATATAAATTGTATAGGAAAGTATTCGGAATAGAGACAAAAATACTAACCAAGGTATGACAATACTATAAGTGGAAAGTACCTGAATTAAGAAAGTGCTAATAGAGATAGTTATTTTCTCTTTTCTAAAATTCCATAGTGCTAAAATTTCAGAGAAGGGGATAATTCTAGAAAATTATCAAATAAATATAGAGAAATCTACTGATGTGCCAACAGTAATGTTTAGTAAATTAGAAAATGAGGAACTGAATTATCAGTGGGGAAATGTTAAGGGAGGACTTTGTACTGATGAATTTGATCCCAAAAGCCCCAAAACAGGAACTCTTTCAACATTCTGGATAGAATGTAAGCCAACAAAAATATGGCCATCAGTTCTCCCATTTTTTTCCAAAGATAATTTGTATCCTTCATACCTTAAGAGTGGATAAGAATTTTAGAACACATGGTAAAAAGATAGTATTTTAGTTTTGTTTGTTTGTTTTAAATCAAATAATCAAATAGACTGCATGTTATTTAATCTACTCCAGAACCAGGAGATTAAAATCAAATCAGATAACTGGAGAATATGTTCTACAGGATTGAATTTAAATATTATGTAACATAAATCAAACTTAAAAAAGGTGACTCTTTGATTAAACAAAATATTTCAGATGAGGGCTTCCCTGGAAGCACAGGGGCTAAAGACATAGTGATATCAAGCTACTGCCAGCTACTAGAGCAAGAGTCCCATCCTCAGCAGGATGGCCAAGGAGTTGACCCACACGGTACATGGTGCAGCAGGCCTCTCCTGTCTTGCCACTGTTCCCCTCAGCAGTATATTTCAGTGCACCTCCTTGTTCCATTCCCAACTTTGTCTCTGGTGAATCCTCTTACCCCCCACACCTCTGGCCTACACTCCAGTTCTTGTTCGTATAAATAAATACATCTTTAAAAAAAAATTCAGATGGAATTTACTTTAAATTCAAGAAAAGTCTGAGAGAATAATTGGGCTTTACACTGTTGATAAAGGGATGTGACCATTATAATTCCTGAAATTAAATGTTTTAAGTTAACCTTAATAGAGCAATAAGGTAAGAAGTATAAAATGTAGATAAGTAAAAAAAAAAAAAAAAAACAAGATGAGAAGAATTTGTTAATATGGATAAGTTATTTTGGGACATGTAATATATATTTTAAATACTCAATGTTTCTAATCTATATTAAAACTGCTGATCAAAAGGTGTACTTCTAAATCAAAATCAATTAAGAGCTTGGTCTGAAAAACAAGGCTTCCAGTCCAGCAAAGTACAAAGAAGAAACACTTAAGGCAAATATGTACAACAATTCACTAATCAAATTTGGAATGCTCTTTCATCCTCCCAAGATGAAAGAATTTCAAAGAACAGTCTGTACTCAACTTTTTCTCCATCTTGCACACATTTCCTCTCATTAGAACCAATGCAAAGGTTAATATTTATGGCAGTGAGTTAGCACAAATTTACAGTGACTTTTCTATGTAAGTCAGAGAGGGGTTATGTGATCTCTAACAAATGTTATCAGACATATATAAAAGATGTTTTCTCTAGAGTAATAGGATCTATAAAATGAGTTATCTTAAATTATTTTTAATACCAACTTAAAATCTGCTTATTGATTGTAGAAATCACTTTATTACACATGTAATTTTAACATATTTAACACCTTACAGTTTATGAGTCTGCTCTTTGTATAAAACCTATCACATGTCCCTGTTCTATTAGAGATAAGAAAGTGAGAACTAAAAGAGGAAAAAAAAATAAGAGGCGATACACTAACATGGTGAAACAACAGAGGTAGAGTCACTCTGGGATAAAGTATGTTTACTATAATTTAGCTTATCTCCCAGTTAACTAGGAGATGAGGAGATGAGCTAGCTTATTTATTCATTTATCCAACAAATATTTATGGAGTTAAGTACTAAGGGATAAACTCACATGTTTTTGTTTTTATTGAGTCTAAATTACACCTGGGTTACATTATGTTTCTCAAAAATATATTGATGCCTGACTAATAACTTTTACTAAAATAAATTATTGAAACCCACATTTCTGTATCATTTTTCTTCTTACTCATCATCATTAGAAATTCTAAGTCATATATTCTCCCATCAAAAAGTTTATCCCTCTTTGTAAATAATGCACAGTTATCAAATGATAGGTAATAATTCATGATAAAAGGAAGCTATAATTAATAAATTATTAAAAATAATCATGAGGCAAAAGTTCTCACAGACTTTCTTTAAATAACCAAACACCATCAATTCCTAATTAAATATGAAAACAGTATCAATAGAATTAAACAACTTCAATACTACAGCTACTGCATAAACAAAACCAACAGTTTTTTTTTTTGTAAGCAAGTCAGGTGACATTTTCAGTATATTATTTAAAAACTGCATTTATGACTTAACATTAAAGAATACAGTCTATAAATTACCTTACCCATAATATTTTCAATATATAATTCATGAATTCAGTTATTACTTCAAAAAACATTTATTAAGCCCTTATTGCTAGCCATTTGAGTCAAAAACACTTCATTCCAAGTTGTTATATTTTTCAGTGAGAGTTAGCCAAAATTTAAATATGATTATGTTTTCAAATAAATTCTAACAAATATTCTGCTAAAGTTCGGTGATATAATGTGTCAAATATTCATAGCCTTATTGAGATTACATGCCATCAGAATTTAAAGGTTATCTAATTGAAATGGCATTAGACATTTCTTCAAGACTCGAGCACCTTCTAATGTAAGCAGTCCAGCTTATTGGAAAACCGTCAATTAAGAGCAGAAATATGATCTTTTTAATGTAAAGATCAGTGGGTAGTTAATACCTGGCCTTGAAGGTCTACATAAATTTTCTGGATAGACTGATGGATAATCAACATTTGTAATTTTTATAAATAAACCATATAATCTATGATATCACTCAAGTGAATTTTAAGGTCATTTATATTCATAAATCAAGCTACTGCAGTAATCTATAATTCTACAAATCTCATTTTCCATTTATATTTCAAATGATTTTTAAAAATCAGGGCATGCTCAAAGGTACTCAAATGATTTGATAATATTGTTTTTGAATTTCCCAAACCTACGTATTATGCAGAATATCTCCACGTCTGTCACCTCCAAGCACCAATTCTAGATCCTACAGACTTTCCTTTTCTCTTTTCTTCCTCCCTCGCTTCCTCCTCCTCCTAACTGTTCTCTCTCCTCTTTTTTTAAAATATGTAACTGCTCTTCCTCTTCTTTTTCATAGTTACAAGGAAATCACTAGCCTTGATTAATATCGATTTCATGTTGAAAACACAGAAAGAAAGAACATCTCCATATAATCAACTTGAGAGTCACTGATGGCTTATTTCTGCTTATAGGCAATGGGGAGAAAGGTAGTGTGGTAGAACACTTCATTTACAGATCAGGGTTTAAACTGCATCCTCAGAGTTGACATAGTAGTGAGCAATGCTGACCAAAAAAAAACTAGTGATTGGTAAACCCAAGGAACCAGTATCTACTTCCTATTTCCGAGCCAAGGGCAGATTCTAGAATCAAGGATTTTCAGATATCAAATCTAAGAGGGGAAGATATGCAGAGAAAAGTACTGAATCCAGAGTGAATCACCAATCAATACCAAGAAAAGAGATCCAGAAAGGAAGAGACCCTAATAAAACAGCTATCAGAAATCCATGACAAGAAAAGGAGTAGCAGAAGGTACTCAACTGGTATGGGCATCTGGAAAATTAATTATTTGCTTATGAAAGGACCCTAAGTCCACATTTGATCAACATTTGAAATAAATACCCTTTCTTTGAGGCTAAACCCTTTAACCATAAAATAAACAATAGTGATTTGAGTAATTCAATAACATGGCTCTTTATAATTTGAAAGTGATCACTGTAGAACCTTTTCTCAGGTTAAACATGTAATTGGTTATAGATCACTACGTAATTTCTTTCAAGAGGAAAAGTTCTTTTTTATTCTTAAAGTAGTAAGGCTCTTAAAACAGAGCAAACATATTTACAAAGTTCAGATGAAGCTAAACAAGATTCCTTATTGTACTAGTTAAGGTTATCTCAACTGATCATTATAATGCCATAACAATTCAGATGCTTTCAATTTTGAGTGGCAGATATTTTCTGAAAGGCAGTTGAAATTACTTTCTCAGGGTTCCCATTTTGGAAACTGCATTTGAAATTGAAAATTTATAACAGCTTAATAATGATTGTGCTGAGGTGTATTATTTATTTATTTTTCATTCCAAGATAAGCAGTGAAGTCAACTCTTATGGTCAATGCAAAGTCCTACTCTGCTTATTGGAAATTCTAGAAGTCGAAATAATTTAATAAAATTTTGAGAATTAAGACAATGCATTTTGGTATTTGGTGATTTCCTAAACTTTTTAGCATGAATACCTGCAGGCTATTCTCCAATAGTAACCACTAAGTTGATCTAATCAAAAGTCCTGTGAGATGTAAGTATATAGGGAAAACTTATAGAGATAGAAACAAAACAAAACAAAACCCACTTGATCGAGACTAGAAATATAAACTATACCTCAAAAACAAAATAGGTGTTTAGAGTTTTCAACGCTTATGGAATCTTTCAGAAAAATGACTTTCACATGATAAGGAAAAATTCTCAAGGTATAGTCAGTTCTAACAACTTTAAATGGTAACCACAGTTTTCATTCATGAACTGTTGTTTGCCACCTACTATGTGCTGAACAAATTCCTGTGGGAAGCTTAGAACTCAGAGAACAAGAAATGGCTCAGATATATAAATGTCAAGAATGTATGGCATTTCCTTGATATTCAGGTATCAAAATGAGTATGACAACATAACAACCACCTTTTTTGCTATTTTGTGTGTGTGTGTGTGTGTGTGTGTGTGATCTCAAAAGCCCTTAAAGCTTCCTTTCTTCCTTTTATTGTATGAAATTCAGATCATTCTTTCTTGGATGAGAAAGAAATGATGACATAATTTTGGTGTCATCAGTTTTGCAAATCCCTGCTTCCAGCCAGAAGGAATACTATCTACTGGGCAGTAACTAATTTTATTAATTTACAAAACTGTGTAGAGTCACTAAAAACACGTTAACAAACAAACAAACAAAAAAAACATAGCAGCAAGAGGTATAAGTTATCAATACTCTTAGTATAATTCAATTTATGGTTGCAACAGAAATAAACTTCCAAAGGCAGAATTATAAGCTATTTACAAAAAAAAAAAAAAAAAAAAAAAAAAAAAACCAACTAACAATAGAAAGAAAAACCGAATAGTTCAATAGTACTTACTATATGAAGCTCTAAGTAGTCACCCAGGCCAGAAGAACTGTCCACTCTCACGAGTACAGCTTCTTTCTGAACAGTGCTAAACCCTATGGCCAGTCTGTCTGCACGTGTACTTGGCCTGTCATTAGGAGGCCACTTATACGTGATTTGTCCACCACCTTTGCTAAAGATGTACGTTGTCCCAGCTGAAAAACAAACAAAAAAAAAGTCAATTAGTCTATAGGTCCCCAGGCCATATTTTCCACATATGTTATGTTGGTAGACTGAAGTATAAATTTTACATTTATGGCACTATATGTATATATATACATACACACATATATACATATATATGACAAAGACTATACATATGTGTGTGTGTATATATATATATATATATATGATAAAGACAATAACAATTTCAAGCAAGCATACTCAAGAAGACAGAGTTTTTTTAAATGATAAAAATATCAAGGCAGCTTAATTTCTAATGTACTCATTAAATCTACCAGCAGGGTTTTCAGAACATATAGGAGATTATTTCCTTTTCTACTAAGTTGAATAAGCATAGGC
Source organism: Condylura cristata (assembly GCF_000260355.1). Lineage (NCBI taxonomy): Eukaryota > Metazoa > Chordata > Mammalia > Eulipotyphla > Talpidae > Condylura > Condylura cristata. The sequence continues at coordinate 11,676,844 of NW_004567121.1, read as the reverse complement.
TATAATGGGGTTTTATTTCTTTCTACCAGGTTTTAAGGAGTTACTTACTAGAAACACTGTCTTTGGATACTTTAGAAAGGAGAAGAAACATATCAATTAGTTCTTGAAACAAGATCTGACAGGGCCATACAGCACAGCAAAGTAAATCACAAATACTCTACAAATCAACTTTTATAGGAGAAAGGCTTGTTCACATATGACAAAAGATAATTAATGGATGAACACCCTTAAGCTCCAGTAGCCATGTCAAGAAAATATAGATAATGGATCCCATCCATAGAAGTCAGGTCTTATTTAACCAGCAACATCTAGTAGCTGTCAAAATATCAAGCATCATAAAAAGACCCATGTTTTCCCCATTGTTAATGCTAGTCTTCAAGATCTAAAAATAATGACATGGCCCTCCCTGGTGGCACAGCAGGTTAAAGCACAGCACTAAAAAGCTAAAGCCACTTCAGCACGACTTTGATCCCCGCCCCGAAGGTGATCCACATGGCGCAGCAGATCTCTCCTGACCTGCCCACTGCTCCCCTCAGCAGTGTACTTCCTTGATCTGCCTGTTCTGCTCCCCACTCTGTCTCTGGTGAATGCTCTCACCTCCCCTTCCCCTCTAGCCTGTACACCTCAATTCTGTATGCATAAATAAATAAAAATAAAAATCTCAAATAATAATAATAATGGCATGGCTTCTTTTGGTGAGTCTTCAAATTTTACTTTATGGTAGTGGTATCAGAAAATTATTCACCTTACCTTAAAAGAAAATTGTTTCAAAAAGGTTTACTAATCATCATCATGCAATGATAAATACTATCTCATTGAACAATGAACACTGGCATCAATCACACTGACTAAAAAGACATGAAATCTTTGAGTCAGAAATGGTAAGAGAGAGGTAAAAATGATCTCTTATTTATCTTATAAATATCTCTCCCCACTAAATGGGATCACATAATCATTAATATTTAGTTATTTTAGGAATAGACTTTAGAGTATAATTGGCATAGGAAAGTGTAATATTCCAACAAAAAGTACTCAATGTATACTTAATATGTGTGAACATTAGAAAAAAAATAGTATTAAAAGTCAGGCCACAGCATCTTTTTTTTTTTTTTTATGTTAAAACAGTTTCTACCAATAGTGAGGCTTATGTTAAGTTTTATGTACAATTGTATGCTTTCAAGATATCTACACATTAAGTTCCTATAGTTACCAAATTAAAACACTGATTAAATCAAATGGACTTACTGTCCCATTTAATTAAATAGCTAATAATACTATACAGATAATATTTTCTATTCTCTCTCTCTTTTTTTTTCTTTTTTTTTGTTTTGAAGTCAATCATTATTTGTATTCCAGATAGTTGCCTAGGCCCTTGACAAACACCAAAGATTTCTGCAGTATCCCTCTTGTGCTTGATGCCTAGAAAGACATTGGTATGTCAGCCTGTCTCCAGAAATATGCCAGGATGTTCCTGATTGTAAAAAACTGAATCTTGTTAAAATGCAGTGCTAGAAGGCTGCAAACGTCTCTAATAATTTTCAGTACTATTACATGAAAATGGTTTACCTCTCTCATGTGAGTATAGATAAGTCATATTTTAAAGTCACCAATCAGTGTGCAAGCAAAAAATAACTGGAGTATATAAATTATGTCTCAGAAATGCCAGAGATTTCTAGTGCCAATTATACCCTATATGATCAGAAGCCTGTTCATCAGGATATTAATAAGCAAGCCCTATTTGATAAATATTGTTCTGCTTGGTAATTGTTGCAGATGACTATGCATAAGTGTTTCAGAAATTCCTACACTGATAAAAATAGGACAAAAACATTTAATGTGAAGATTTTTTTTTAAGATTTATTTATTTATTTATTGTGTACTCAGAGCTGGGATAAAAGGCCAGAGGTGCAGGGGTGGTGAAAGGATTCACAAGAGACAGAGTGGGGAGAAGAACAGGCAGATCAATGAAGCACACTGCTGAAGGGAGCAGTGGGCGGGTCAGGAGAGGTCTGCCACGCCATGTGGGTCACCTCCAGGGTGGGGATCGAACTCATGCTGAGGTGGCTTTAGCTTCTTAGTCCTGTGCTTTAGCCCGCTGCACGACCAGGGAGGGCCCTAATGTGAAGATTTTTTTTTTTTAAAGAAGGATGTTGTGGTGACTTCTGAGTGCTGGGACTTAAGGAAATTATTTTTCTCCTTTCAATTATCTTTGCTCTCTAATGATAATGCATTTCACATTAACTAATAAAGATATTTAAAATCAGAGTGTTCTTCAACAGTTAAAATATTCTAAGAATTCAAATGATTTGCAGAATCACCAAAGTAGTAGAATTACAAAACAACAATATCATACATTTTTAACATTTACAACTACCTTCTCAGTAAATTTTTCATTTCTTCCTGGTTGTATAAAGGAAGTAGGACAAGCATCACTCCTATGTTATATTGTAGGAAATTTATTCATAAGCACACTTAGCTCAAGTTGCAAACATGGTTAAGGGAGAGCTGGTAGCAAACCTAGTATTCAAACTCTCACTCATGTATTTATATTTATTACAGTAATGTTTCTGTTATCATAACAAGACAGTCAAGAAAAAGTTAACTGGCTATGCCAATCTGAAGTTATCAAGTTACCATATACTAATGTCTCATATCCATAAAGTGACATTTGTACCTTATGATCATATACTGTCCTTTCACCTCACAGTACTTTAAAAAAATAAAAATAACATGTAAATGTGAAATGACAGAACATTTAATATATGTAGATTAACATTTAGTTTAGGGTGTACTTCCAAAACTTGTGGAACTATGAATGTTTCTAGTTACACAGTAACAGAACTTGGAAATAATAATCTGAAGGTTTACATTTTCAGAAGGTAAGTGTCACAACACAAATAACATTATTCAAGATTTTATTCCATCTCCTATTTCAACCATTTCCAATAGAGTTAAGACTGGGAAACTGTTATACCATTAGCTACTCTGTCCTCCTTACAATGTCTTTCCAGCTCCTCAGGTTTCACTAAAACAGTAAAAACTGTTGTACTACTGTTAGCCAAACAGTAGTTTGGAAATTATTTCTAGTTTCTAGTTTCTTTTTTCACCAGATATATTTGGAGAATAATCTCCCTTTCTTCACTTCTATATGTATAAGTGCACTATAGCATACCACCAGCACAACTGCATAAAAAGCGAGAATGATTCCAGTCCCCACACAGTTCTCTTCTACCTCTACAAGCATTATGCCTTTCTCAAAAAAAAAAAAAAAAAACAAAAAAGGCATTATGATATAAATTGGACAAAAAGAGCTGTTGCTGCATTAAGAAACAAAATCACAATAGAGTTTGCTATCCTTAAAAAATATGAGAATAAGGGCCCTCCCTCGTGACCTAGGTGTTACGTTTCAGCCCTGCCACACATCAATGGCTCTCTCAGGTGGCCTGAGTTTGATCCCTGGCCAGGGAGCTGACCCACATGGAGCAGCAGACCTTGCCGGTCTTGCACACTGCTCCCTCCAGCAGCGTATTTCAGTAGATTTGCCTGTTCTGATCCCCACTTTGTCTTTGGTAATCCTCTCACCCCTGCACTTATGGCCTTCACCCTAGTTCTTCTATGCAAAAATAAATAAAATGTTTTTAAAAATAAGAGAATAGTACCATCATCAAATATAATGGGTCAGATACTAAAGTTTCAAAATCTAATTCATTTAATGTGCCATTCTGAACCAAGCATTTCATATACTTAATGTGACACACCACCAAAGAAATTAAGGAAGCTCTGCACGCAGACTTGGGTTCAAATTCCAACTGGAATGTTTACTAGCTATATGACCTTGACCAAGCTATGTATTTTAAATTTTGGGTTTCAGCATTCAACAAGAAAGGTATTACCCAGAAACCCCTTCGTAAAATGTCTGGTAAATTATAACATGGTTAAGTGCTCAATAAATTTTAGAGATATGATGTATGTTTTAAAAATATAAATAACATCGCAGCATTGTTGTTTATTTAATATTATTTTAATATTCAAAAATTTAACTCAAATGCCTTTAAGGAAATGACTATCCTACATCTCAGCTTCAGTTCTTCCAGCATTTCATTTGTTAGACTAGCCCTTTTGTCACATAAACCACTATATTATTGTTCGTGTTCACTAAGAGTTGACAATGGAAAGGATATTAAATTGTACCACATGGGAGCTTTCGGAAGAAAAAGAATATTAGTTTGTCACTGTAAAACATCTAACATCCTGTATTTATAGCATAATGCAAAAAAAAAAATTCACTCTGACCATTAAATAAAGGAACAAATTTACAAATCTATGAAAAATGAACTACTCTTTTATTTCTGTAGAAGTAGGTTATATTTTTACTACATAACTGAATTTAGCATGCAGCAATAGCACATCTTAATCACTGTAGTAAGCATTCGATCAATATGGAGAGAAACATGGAGGAACAGGCTACTTTTATTACTTATGCATTCATCTATATGGCAAGCATTGACAAATCAGTGCCATGACTACTAATGGATCTACTGCAAATAAACCTTGACATCCATCACATCACTGAATGTCTGGATGATCCAAACTAAAAGTGGTTTTAGGCAATCGCTAAATTTAAGTTGAACAGCAAGTCTACATAACTCACTCTAAATTCATTAACAAAGCTGGCTCTATCAGGTGCAGACTTAGCAGTATCAACATAAGTTACACTGAAATCAATGTTTGTAAAAAGTATACAAGAGCTTTTATTTCTAGTGTTTGAACTCCCTGTGATGTTAATAATAAAAAAATATTTTTTATACTTTAAAGTCTTATTTACATAAGACTCACTCTCCTCCTCTTTTTTGGCCAACCATCCCCTCCCAAAATGTACCACTCCAACCTCATTCGCTTCTGTGAAAGCTAGCATGTTTCCCCCCATGGCCTGCACTTTTTTTGCAAAAGAAAACCTGTCAGCATGTATAGGTCTGCTCCATTACTGGCTGCTCTGGATCCTTGCTACATGAACAATAATATAATTAATTTCTGAATAGATTAGCTTCTAAGTCATAACATAAGTATATGAATAAAAGGTTCTTTTCTCAAAGCCCATAATTCTTCAAATGTCATAGGGTAACCAACATGAAACATTCAGGCCATTATTTTTCTATTAAATGTAATAGGGATATAACACCTTTTTCCAGTGAAAATTTGCTAGGCAGTCAGATGGAAATTAAAAGTAAAACAATTATAAATAAGTGTAGCTTTTATTCCTCCTACAAATTTGTCAAGAGACTGCTGTTAAATTTAATTCCTGAACAATCTCTACCTATGTGCACATGTGCCACTGAGTCAAGTTCACAAAAAAACAAAAACAGAGAAGGCCATTTCGTATGGAAAGAAGTGTGAGACAGTATAATTTCTAAACTGTTGAAATTTCAAAAATAAATAAGTAAATCTTAACAATCCCACATGTGCACTAAAGCAAGACTTGACTATAACTCATTGTAATTCTTTGCAAGATTATAAAGAATTCTTTCATTAAACTGAGGACTATAATTTCCTAATTCTTAAAATTTCATAAGGGAACACTAAAAACTCCAGAAAAGTTAGCATTATATTAGGAAAGATGAATGGAGTCAACATAACTACAGTTCCTATGGAAGACCTGTAATCAACTGTAAATTTAAAAAAGTAATCACGGTGATTACCAATATTAAAAATAAAAGACAACCCTCTATGCTACACATACTTTCTCAAGATAAAAAAAAAAATACCAGTAAAGAAGACTATATACAATCTTCCATAACTGAAACGAGGCAGATTTCATGGAATTGACAAATCCAGTGTAATTAGCTAGAGGCACTAAAAAATGAGCCAAAGTTTTTGCCCATACATCAGTGAAAAAGAGAACAGCTCCTTGATAAATAAAATGGCATGCCACCAAAATGACTTATAACCTGGCCCCAGTCTAAATCAGACCATCGCAAAGAAAATAAAGAATTCACATAGCTCCCAAACTAAGGTTTTAATCAAAATAGTTGTTAATGACATACAAATTAGATGAAACAATAGGAGGCTTTTCATATGTAGCCAGTGACATGTTTAATAAAAATCTTATAATAAATTTTAAGAACAGTTTGTTGACTATGTATTATATGCAAGCTGAGAAAGAAATAGTCAAAACTGTAAGCACCCTGTTGTGGAAATTTCCTGAAAGTGACAGTTTAGAATCACTACATATACCACTCCAGTTTGCGAATTCAGTTTAACTTCTTTCACAGTTTTTCTTGAATCCCATGCAGATCAGATACATTGTGAGAATTTCAGGGTACAATCAATAGAATCAAAGAATAAAGCAATTTAGAATCCAAATCTGGGAAGACTTGCAAACACAGGAATCTCTCTTTTAGGTCAGTCTATATGAGATTCAGTTCTGACTCTACGAAGATACAATTTAAAATGAAAAATTGCAAATGCTTATTCAATATGAAATTTTAATTAAAAGAAAATGATCAAGAAAATGTAACAGCAAAAAAACTATCATAATTTCTATAAGATTTGGAGTCATTTCTTTCAGACATAATGTCAATAGTAATTATACACTCCAGTGGAAAAGTAAAAGAGAATTTTCCATTTGACTATTAGCTCAAAACCTTTCTCTAATAAATATTATCTAATAATATAATGTATATTTTCAATTTATTCTTTAATAAATATTCTATATTTTGTAATCTCTATTTTCTTTAATAAA
>NW_004567121.1:11658947-11669885 GCF_000260355.1 Condylura cristata | reverse complement strand
GTAATTGTAGTCATTTGGATAAGTCATTTTCTTTTACTGTCATACAAGAAAATTAAGTGGAGTAAGGAAACATTCTAAGTTGAACTATCTTTTGGTTGTCTGATAATTGCCAACTATGTGAAGAAAACTAGGAATATCACACTTAAAATGCATTGTCCCTTTTGTTTAAGCAGGCTTTCTGTGAATAGATAGTATCAGGAAAAGTATCAGGAAAAGGAGTTGATGAGAAATGTGTAGTGAATCATATTCAGCTATGTCACCTAATATTTTGTATTTTTTTAATCTTCACAGGTGACAGTATTAAAGATAATAATCTTAAAAAGTGAATAAAATATTTATATTTATATTATTCTGCAAGGTTATATAAATAATTGAAAAGAATGAATTGTGAAGCGAAAGTCTATTATTTTAGGAAATCTATGCAATAAGTACTACTTCACTCAGTGGTTTCTTTGTAAGGTATTTTTCCTTTAAAAAAGCAAATACAAAACAAAACAAAAACTACTGGCCCTCCCTGATGGCACAATGGGTTAGGATGCAGTACTGCTAACTGGCCAGTCACTTCAGTGCATTTTTATCTCAGGCCTGGAGGTGATTCACATGGTGAGGCAAACCTCCCCTCAGCAGTGTACTTAGTTGAGGTAACTATTCTGCTCGCAGCTCTGTCTCTGGTGAATCCTCTCACTGCCCTGACCTCTGGCCTGTACCCCGTTCTGTATGCGTAAATAAATTAAAAAAAAAAAAAAAAGCACTACTAATTGTTTCCCTCTCTAAATATATCATTTAGAAAATAAACTTCAGAAATACTTATGTTCAATCGTTTGAGCTGCTCAATGAGCCAAATTTATTCTGAGGTCAATTTCAAAGCCTGATACCTCTTAAAAGACTCTGGGGTCTAAGTGATCTGGCTCAGAAGAAAAACAAGTAAGTGGAAGACCACCTGTCAGTCAGATTAGGAAAAAAAAAAAAAACTGCAGAAAGACAGAGAGTGATCTAAAGTTAAAAATAAAACCATGTAAAGCAATCCCATAACCAGTAACCCTATGGATATCAAAAGCTTAAAGCCTTTCTTTCTGAAGCGATACTCCCTCAAGCAGTAAGTGAATTTTATTAAAAAGTCTTTGCCAAGTAGGGGCCCTCCCTGGTGGCGCAGTGGGTTAAAGCACTGCACTGAGAAACTAAAGCCACTTCCGCATGAGTTCCATCCCCGCCTGCCCCTGAGGTGACCACATGTCAAGGCAGACCTCTCCTGACCTGCCCGCTGTTCCCCTCAGCAGTGTACTTCGGCCATGTGCCTGTTCTGTGCCCCACTCTATCTCTGGTGAATCCTCTCACCCTCCGCATCTCTGGCCTGTACCCCAGTTCTATATGAATAAATAAATAAATCTTTAAAAAAAAAAAAGTCTTTGCCAAGTAAAGCAGTAATCAATTCGCATTAAAGCTATAGGCACCAGGTATAGAGAGAAGAAATCACACCTTCTGGTAGTTTAAGAAAAATCTTATTTTAAAGAGTATATAAGAGGTTGTGGAAGTTCCTAGTAAATTCTTAAAATCATTAGCTAGTCTGTGGAAGCTACAGTTGCTGAGTAATATCTTTAATTTATTTTCACAAATTAATTGTGAACCTGGTTTTGAGCAGGCTTTCAGACCAAAGAGTTTACTACAATTATGGTTAAATTCATAAACCAAAAAATATATGTGTTGGGAGTGACCAAGTGTGGAGATTTACTGAGGGACTGGATAAGGGCACTAATAAATTAGGCCTTGCATCCAAGGGTGATAAGGCGGTAATAAACTGGGCTCTCCATCCCTTGCATCCTGGATGGGACTAGAAGAAGGTGGTAATGAACTGGGCCTCACACCAAGGGACAAAGCAATGAGTCACCCCTTTGGAATCTGAGTTTAGAATCTATATAAGACCCTTCCCTGCTATCGGGCTGGCAGTAGCTGCAGACCCCACTCTAGGGGCTCTGTCTCAGCTGCTGTTCAGGAGCAATAAACTCTGCTTGCTCAGCCTTTCTGCCTCCCACCTTCCTTTCTTGCGGCCGGTCACAGAAGTTGGGACAAAACAATATGATAGAAATATAAAACTTAGGCTGAAATGTTCTCTGGGAGATAAAGGAGTGAACTTTTCCTTTTACAAGTGACAAAGTGGAGGCCCAGAGAAATCAAGTGGCTTCTTGTTGTCACACAGATGGTTGGAGGGTGTGCTCAATTCTATTTATAGTATTTTTTCCCTATCGAATGAGGAATTAAGATCAAATGACTTTTCTTTATTTAGAAAAATAAACTAAAATTCACAAGTCAAAGCCTGACTTCAATTTTCTCGAGAGTATTCTAACAATACTCCCTGGTCTGGTTTTGGTAGAGTCAAAGTTTCTGTAATGACACTTAGCAGAAATAATTCATTCACATTCTGACATTTTCAGAGCGTAACCTGAATCTTTAAAAGGTGTGAGGTCTTTACAAGGCTTTATTGTTAAGCCTCCTGCTTCAGCAGCCATCTGAGCTTGTGGAATATTTCTGAGACTTCCAAGCTGCTAAACAGAGATGCAGAGGACCAGAAGACAAATCTTTCTTATTAATACTATAATCACTTTTATCCTATACTAGAAAGGGTGTTTTTTTTGGTCAGCCATACCAGTAATCCTTAGGAGTGGAATTAAATTGTGAACACAAAACTACATGTGCTATTTTGAACTATTTGCTTTATATACTTAACAAAGATCAGCATACAAGTGATAATATTCATAATAATTTTAGGCTACACCAGAAGTTATTATGTTGTTTCTTTTCTAATTTTAGTTTCTCTCATTTATCACTTTCCTGCCTCTCTGCTAGAGTCATTCTCTACATTACGAATTCCAATTAAAACTACTTGCTAGCGGGGCCCTCCCTGGTGGCGCAGCGGGTTAAAGCACTGCACTGAGAGACTAAAGCCACTTCCGCATGAGTTCGATTCCCGCCTGCCCTGGAGGTGACCACATGGCGTGGCAGACCTCTCCTGACCCGCCCGCTGCTCCCCTCAGCAGTGTACTTTATAGATCTGCCTGTTCTGCTTCCCGCTCTGTCTCTGGTGAATCCTCTCACCCTCCGCATCTCTGGCCTGTACCCCAGTTCTGTATGAATAAATAAATAAATCTTTAAAAAAAAAAAACTAATTGCTAGTTATTTTAGACCAGAACTAGATAGATTATTAGTATACGATTCAGAAGTCATATCAAACTAAGCTTTCTACTCTATCACCTAGGCACTCACAAGTGGAAATCATTCTTGTTCCAAGGTAACTTCTACTTCTGCTGAATTATACTTCACTTTACCTGGTTTTCTTTTCAGTCTGTCTGTCTCTCATTCCAGCCAAAGTGAATACTCATCCATTATCATCTATGATACTAAAGGTCAAATTGTGAACTACTATGTAATATGTCAGATATTTATTGAAATTTCCATCTTTAACGTGGACATATTTGCTTTAATTCATGGTATAATCACCAGAATTATATGATTTTACTCATAATTAGTCATTGATGGAACATAACCCTTGAACTAAATCAAAGCTTTTGATAAATGATAAAGAGCATAAGGTTCCTGATTCCAAGATGAGTATAACAAGGATTGATCTGTTCCATTCCATACCGCTATTTGTTAGCAAAATGGAATATCTATAGCTGTATGAAAAATCTGAAAAAAATTCACAAATTTTACAAACACAAGTGAAAGTTTGCCTACATTCTACATTCAATTTGAAGGAAGGTGCTTTGACTGTGGAAGGAACAACTGTGATAAAAGGAAAAAAAAAAAAGTCATGAGATTCTTCAAACAGATAATGATGGTTCCAAGAGTGTCAATATCAGATTCCACAATTTGCTGGAAAAACTGCCCCAATGTTCTCCATATTTTACTGCAAATAATTGGATAGATCCCCCAGGCTCTAAGTATTTGTTAATAATCAAGGAAGCCAAGGAGAAAGCTCAACCACCAGGTAATCAAAACTAGTACCACCACTAATAATTCATATCAAATCCAGGACCTCAAAATATGATTTGATGAGAAAGGTACATTCTGTACTGTTCTTGCCAAAAATGCATTTCATCAATCTAATCATAAGAAAATATCTAAGTTCTAAAAAATAACTGGCAACTCTCCAAAAGAACCGAGATTAGGCAATAAAAAAGACTGAGAATGTGCCAAATTGGAGGGGATTAAAGAGGCAGGAGAATTAGAAGCAAAGTGATTCTGATTTAGATCTTAGACCACAGAAAAGGTCAATAGTAGGATAACTGGTTATGTTTAAATAGTCTACAGGCTAACCAACATCCTTGTATTGTAATTTCCTGCTTTTAACCATTGTACTATATGGTACAATATTTTATTAACTTTAGGATAGGTAGCTAGGATAAAACATCTGTCTTTTTTGTCTTTTTTTTTTAATCTAAAATTATTTCTTCAAAAGTTTATGTATTTTTCATGAAGAGTAATTCAGAAACTCAAAAATACTGGTCAAACAAATATATGCAACAGGGGTAGTTTGAAACATCCCTAGCTCTGGAAATGTAGCTGAAGACTTGTTTAGCTATGAGGACTTGAAATCACTTAGAGAAGGCAGTATATGTAAGATTTTTCTTAACATATACCTCATTGTAAAGAAACCATCTTTACACCATTGTCATGAAGATAAATGGGACATTCACATTCAAATAAAATTTGACCAAAAGAGATGCTATATCTGAGATCAGTTCACCAAACAAGCCAATTACTCATTCATCCAGTTATTCACTCACTTATCAAGGTGGATTATTGTAGACATCACTCAAGTTTTATGGACAATTTTAAGTCTTAAAAAGTGTAGACATAGAGTCTTGAGAAAATATCTAGTTGTCCACCTTACTGGAAAACGCTCACATTAGTGTGTGCTAATTCTTTCCATAAATCTGGAAACTATGAGGGACCCTATTTTCATAAAAAAGGAAAAATGTGTGTTTTTTTTTTAATATATTCTTGGTAGGTATTGATAAATACTATGAAAGACGAAACTGACGCCATGACTGGCTTCAGAATGCTTCTGAACCAGCCAGGCCTAAGTTTCGGTTATCAACAAGGCACCAAGGCCAAATTTAACTATAAATGTCCTAATCTTGCTCATTCCATAGCAACAGCCAATCAGCAAGTAGGCAAGTCACCAGTACATGTCAGGAAAACGCCAGATGTCCTAAGGTATGTGGGCTGAGTAGTGAAGGTCACATCTTACATGCATAGATCAACCGGGTTAAGACAAGATAACTTTGTTCAGTGTTCACCAATCAATGTACTGCTGAGCAAAAGCTCCCCTGTTCTGTAATAAAAACCCTGCCTTCCTGAGCTCAGCGCTCTCAACTGTGGCTGCTGCGCGGCTGCATGCTGGGAGCCCAGGCTCGAGCTTGCAATGAAGACCCTCGTGTGCTTTGCATCCGAGTCGGCTCCTTGGTGGTCTTTGGGAAATTCGAAACCTGGCAGAACTACAGTTATGATGAAAGAGGTCAGATGAAAGACAGGATAATTGTCATAATGAAGGAAAGATTCACATCACTTAACAAAATAAAATGCTAGAATATTTTCAAAGATGCTCGAGAGATCGAAAGCCAGATGACTTAGTGAGATGGAAAGGAAAGGCACTAACTAAAAGTAGTTGGTATTTTTGACAAAAACTAACAAAGAAAGAAATACAAAGGCAATGAAACGTTATAATTCAAAAACAAAATATCTATATAAATTCAATAAAAATTAATATATACATATAAATAAGTAATTATAGGTAGATCACCATATTAGACCCTAGAAACACAAATGTATGTCATACATAGTGATAGAATCCAGTTTTCCCTGTTATCACTAGCCATTCCTTCATGATAATTACTGAACTGTTTGTGCACATTTCCATTCTTAGAATCATCATTCATATAGTATTGCCTTTAATCTTAGATGTTGTAATAGGCACTCATTATTACTAATTTAGTATCTTCCCATCTCTCTTTAAATTTTAGTCCACCTTATAAATTAACATTCAAATTCATCTTTTGAAGTGCTATCTCTATTTATTCCTTAATTCAAAGACTAAATTACTGACTGAATCACTGCCTATCAAATTAATAGAGAAGCCCATAGAGTAACTTTGATTATCCTTCACACAAACCAACCCTTAACTTCAACCAACAGGAAAATTCACTTGGTCTCTTAAAATATCCACAAATTCTTTTTGGAAATGATAAAATTCAATATAGTTCTGAAAAAAATAAGAGCAAATGTGTTTTTGTGCAAAAAGTAAGAACAAATGGTTTTCATGAGAAAAAGCAAAGAGACACAAAATGGATTCCAGGAATAAGGAATAGATACATTTTTAAAAATAATGAATAAGGAATAGTTACATGTTTTTAAAAGAAACATATATTTTAAATGCAATTGTTCCTATCTCTATCTGTTCAAGGTCATTGTTAAAAATGGATTAGATCACTATTCTAGTATCATGGTACAAGATTCATAATTTTTTGAAATGAAAATTTTCTTTAACTAAGAGTCACATACCTTCAAAGTACAAAAATGTGATAGTGCTGTCATATGAAAGTGTTTTGGTGATATTTTCTGTTTATCACAAACCGTCCATTCTATTTTTAACATAAATTTAATCACTTCTCATTTTTTATGCATTTACTATGCACAATAGTAAAAATAACCACATCAGTAATAGCAAATTAAAATACAATACAGATAACTTTGGTCTATCATTCCTAAATTCAGGGTTTTTTTTAATAATTCATGAAGGTGACAAAAAGAATAAATTCTGCTATCCACATATTTTCATTATAAAAGTTGTAAAAAACAAAAATTAAGTCACTTGCTATGATCAATTATAGTGGGCTTTTGTAAAGTTTACATGCAAAGGTAGTTTTTTCTTTGACCTATTAAAATATTTAGCCAATAGAATTGAAAAAAGTAAATGGATTTTGAAACTGATGGAACTGATGGAGGGTAAGGATAAAAAAGTTGGAAAGAAGGTGCCACAAGACCAGAAATCTGGCTGATACAATGTCAGGAGCTGGAGGCAGGAGTAGAAGTGACTAACAGGGTCCTTAAACCAGGTACAGGAACTGAAAAACCTTAGGTGGCAAGGCAAAGCCCCAAGGAAGTGTCAGAGCTGTTTGTGTCCTCGGGGTACCTTAGGCTGTAAGTAAAGATATGGAAATTAAGAGCCACTGTTGCCTCTCTGGTCCCTTTCAAATTCCACAGTTATCCAAAATCAATTGCACACTGGCCTCCCCACAAAGGCAGGAGGATGCTCCTCTCCTCAGGCAATCTCTGCACTGGTTTGGGGCAGCAGCCTCTCTGCCCACCTGTGACTATGTAAGTGGTTCTCTTCACCAGCTCTCTCCCCACAGGGCAGCAACCTCCTGGGGGGTGGGGGAGAAGGGAGGTTCTCTGTTCTCTCCACTCTTCCCTCAGCAGAGCAGCTCTCCATAAGGCTGCCTGCCAGTGACTATGAAAATCTGTCCCTTTGGGGGCAGCCCTTTCTGCCCACTTGCATCTGGCAAGTGACCTTTATTCTTCTCTCCCTTTTATAATAAGTCTGCCCTTTTGGGTACAACTAACTTCTCTGGCGTGGAGAAATTCACCTGGGAAACTCTTCAGTGCCTCTGAGAGGAAAGCTCTTTTGAAACTTTTCCCAGAGAGAAAGAAGACAAGGACCCCATTCTCCAAACTGCATAATTCCAAATAAACTTCAGGGGAAAACAAAAGTCCCTACAGAGGCATTTCAATTCCGTCACCCAAGTGGAAATATATACCTACTTGTGAGACTTGAAGTTGAAATGATTGAAGCTTTAGAGCAGGGTTAAAGCGCCAAAGTAGTCCTAGAACAACAAAGTCTGGAACCTTTCTGCTTTTGTGTTTGGGTCAGAAAATTCTATCTTCCTAGATTAAAATTATAAGGTGGTTCTGACCTGCACCTTAGAATACTCATATTCAACAATTTCTAAAGTCCTTCAGGTTTAAAATTCATATTCCCTGAGAATCATTGAGAAAGAAGTATGGGATAAAGAGGAAAGCACACTATTCAGAAGTAAAGAAAATGTTTCAATTGTACAAACACCCAAATTATTCTTAAAGGTTTAATTCATTTTAAATTGGTTATTGTATTCAAATCAAGTTTGGATACCATCTGTCTTTGGAGTCATTTAAATTAAGTTTTATTACTCTTGTGGGAAGGAAAGGCCATTTCTAACTCAGTATAGTCAGCTTACTACTATCAATCACTAATTAGAATCAATTATTAAGAACATGATTCCTTTCTTTCTCAAGTATTCTAAATCATTAATCAAAGGATGTCATGACTTTTGTTCCTTCGTTGATATGCTGAAATCATAATCATATGACGTTTGGATAGAAGCAACTGAAGTGATGATTTTAGTCAGATGTGAAACAACAATGCCATCTAAAAGCTACATTTAACTAAGAGAGCAGTATTTTTGGAACAGCAGGCAGTATAAAAGTGCTTTGTGAATATTAACATATTCCAGCAAATTAGTTTGCACTCATTATCATAAGCAATTACTTACTGTTTAGATGCAGCTAGTATTAAATTGGCAAGCAATTTGCAAGAATTAAAACATAACATAGAACGCTTACTGAAAATTCAACAATATCCAGAAACAAATGATGGTACTAGGTGCACAAACCATTTATCAAACATGGTTACCCATTAAACATACTTAGCATTAAAAAAAAAAGTAGATGGGCTACATAGGCTTTTAACACAATATAATTTTGTAGCCATTGTTTGGACACTATCAATAGAATTGTGTATATCAGACATCAGTAAGCATTAAAAAAAAACGGAGAAAATGGAATGTTTTGTCTTTTAGAATGAATTAGCTGTCAGTTTGGCTAAATTTTAGTATTTTAATACTGCATCTGAGGTGTGTGTACTAACCAAGTAGACTCATTTAAAAATCTTCTAATGTATTGATCATTTTCTCCATTTACTTCTGTGGCACAGATTGCTAATGTTCACACTATCTATTTCACCTTTTTATTTATTATATCTTGAAGCTAGTATATAGCTAAATTGTAAAATCTGGGACTGTTACAGGCAGGGAACGGGGCAACCCTGAATCCCCAAACCTGCCTGCTCTAATTAGACTCTGCCATCCACCACATCAAGACAAACGTGTAAGACCTTTAATGGAAATTAGTGTGCAATACAGAAAAAAACAAACATCATTACCCATCCCTTCATGGGTAAAAGTCCACTCAAAAGGGATTGGCCCAAAGCAAGGCCTGAAAGCGCACCACAAGTCTCAAGCACCTTCTGGTGGGGACCCATAGAAAAATGTCAGAAATGGCCAGAAAAGTCTGGGAGGAAAAGATCAACATCAAAATCAAGGTCTCGGCACTCACAGATGTCAATCTCACAGATGTCGCTCTGTTTCAACCAGTCCAGTACCAAGAAAAAATGAAATGATTTTTCATATGTCTCTGCTCTATGTACCTCCCTCAGGTCTCCTTCTGACTTTCCACCTTGCTTCCTTCTCCCTCAGTGTCCTCTCCAGATTCTTTTCTTCTGTTCTCAGCTCCACCTTCCTTTGGGTGGACAGGAAACCTCCTAGAACCTCCACTTTTCCCGGGGACCTCCCTGTTATAGGACTACAGCTAGAGCCTACGTTTCCCCATGCACCCCTGAAACTTGATGAGGCCATTTATCTAAGCTCTGGTCAATGATACTTAGGCAAAAAAGACATGTGATTGATTCTTCCATTGAAATGTTTCTGCACCCTCCTATCCAGAGTTTTTTTCTCGCCTCATGATGACCAAAAAAAACTGCCAGTTGTTTGAGACTTAGAAAAGAAAGCAACAGGTTAAAAATTATACCATTCTGGCCCTTCCTGGTGGCGCGACAGGTTAAAGCACTGCACTGAGAATCTAAAGCCGCTTCCGCATGAGTTCGATCCCCGCCTGCCCCGGAGGTGACCACATGGCGTGGCAGACCTCTCCTGACCCACCCGCTGCTCCCCTCAGCAGTGTACTTCGTCGATCTGCCTGTTCTGTTCCCCGCTCTGTCTCTGGTGAAGCCTCTCACCGCCCCTGAGCCTCTGGCCTGTACCCCAGTTCTGTATGCACAAATAAATAAATCTTTAAATATATATATATATATATATATATATACCATTCTAGCCTGGGAACACAGAACTGTATGCATGTGAGAAAAAACAACCTTTAATTTTGTTCAGACACTTGCAATTTTTGTGTCTCATTTTTGTAACAGTTTGTATATATATGTATGTATGTGTATATATATATGTATATATATAAACATAGTAACAACAGTCACATGTATACTTCTATAATTATGACAATCAAGCACACTTGATACTATGAGGAAACTATTATTATCTCTACTTTTACAAATTTTAACCCCACTGGTGTTCACAAAGGTAAAATGATTTGGCTGTGGTCATAAATTAATGAGAATTTTTTCTTATTAAAACCTTTAATAAAGAGCTATTAATATTTTATTCCATTTTAGAGTCAGCCAAAGTAACTCAACCTTGGCAGATTTTATACTAGGTCATAATTTTTATGAATACACTCATTCCCAAATTGTTTTCTCCCTTATTAAACGAAAATGGCACACATTTACAGAATGTGATAAAGAATGACACATATGAATCTGAAGCAAAGTGAAATTAATAGCCACACTAACATGGTAACAGGGTGGTCCCTAGGAAAAAGGGAAGTTCCAGGTTCCCTGCCCCACCCAGAAGGATGGTGGAGCTGAGCAGAGAAAAAAGAGAGAAGAAGGGAAATGAAGCAGGATGGAGAAGGAGGAGGAGACTTAAGGAAGCCACATGGAGCAGCAAGCATGTGAGGAAGAATCTCAAACATGGTTACCCATTAAACATACTTAGCATT
>NW_004567121.1:11590237-11658567 GCF_000260355.1 Condylura cristata | reverse complement strand
GCTTCAGGGGTGTCCCTCTCCCCCTGTCCTGGAACAGATTTGCTGCCCTGTAACAACATCTCAGCTTGAACACAGAGCTTTCACTTAGGAAAAATGTGTAAGTTCTTTTTCTTCCCCTTTAATACATAAATCTTTTTCCAGTTTCCTGACAGCTTTACAACTCAGGAATATCTACCTCAAGGGTCTGAGAGCCATCTTCTTGAAATCAATCATCAAAAAAGACAGAAGTTTCTGTTGTTTTGATCACTTACAGCAGTAAATGGAGATCCCTGAGCTCACAGAAGATTAGCTTGGATAAGTGCTAATCAGCAAACACACAGAACTGATGGACTGACCAACCTCCTGTTCCCACCCCCAATGTCCTTCAGGGGCCGGCCAGTCATTTAAGCCAGAGCTTAGAATGACTTCTGTTTTTTTCCCCTGTGGAATTGAAATCCATCTCACTTCCCGATTACAAAAATCTCAACAACGCTTCCTCGTTTCAGTTTTTCTTTGATACTCATGACGATAATTTATATTTATCATACTATTCTGTCAACTAAACTAATCAGGCTCAGAAAAAGCTACAACTCAGTCAACAATAAAATGGGGAAAAGTTTCTTTATCTGAATTTCACTTCCTCATTCTCCAAGAAAAACATTTCTCCTTTTCTATAGAAAGTCAACAAAGTATTACCTGGGAAGTTCAGAAATAAGATGTTATAGAAATTTTATTTAGATGTATCATTGTACATTAATCAAAATGCTAAATAATACTTTATAGCAACATTTTGAGGAATAATCACCAGATAATTCATCAGAGATAGAAGTCTATCAGCAATGAGTATTCTACATCATTTTTGGAGACTAATCACAGAAAAAATAAAATACATAGCTATACTGATAGTAAATTCTACCTATTGATTTTTTTCTATTGTTTGTCTTTAATATGATTTCTTAAGCATGATATCTGGTTCTCATGATCCCTTGTATATATATCTCAGAGACTAGAATACCAGTAGATACACTTCACGGATACATAACATTTGATGTCATCAAAAAAATTAAGTGCATAATATCAGAAACTATTTTGGTGATATTTTTCATCAGATGTTTTAGAACCAAATACCTTTGTAGTATATGTGTAATCAAAAAACTTAATAATGGGACATATGGAAATAAAGAAAATTATAATATGTAACAACCTCTGTGTTTCACCAAGTTTTTTTCAGTATCTTGAAAAGAACTATAATTTAGAAAGTAGTTTCAAAGTGCTATAAATTCAGAGTAATGAAAAAAAGATAATTCAAAACACTCATAGCAGTTGATTTTTCTATTCACATATGAAACTAGAACAAAAAATCAATGCATTAGCATATTGATTATATTATTTATAGATGAATTTTATAGCATATCAATTAATTACATATTGACTATAATATGCTGTTAATTTAGATATTGTAAACTATATAATGTTAATATACCATTAACATATAGTATATTGAAATATTAACATATATAGTCTAAAGAAAGAAAATAAAATGTCATACATGGTGGTCAGAAATGGCAAGCTTTTAATAAATATCACACTAACAGAACCAGTTTATTTATTAAAATAATAAAGAAAAACAAATGAAAAACCAAACAACTCTTCCCTTAAAGAATGTCGAGGTAGTCTCTTTGCCCATTACTAATATTAAGCCTTGTGAAAATAAGCAGGTTCTAAATAAAAGCAAACTTTTCAAACTCAGATATCATTTATTCCTGTGCAAATAAAAAAAATTTAAAAAAACACTAAAATAGCTAGAAAGGGGTATTTTAAAGGATAGAAAAGTGTTACCTTTCCCACAAAATATTACTAGTTTTTGAAGCCATGTGAAATCTTGATAGGAGTATCTAGAAAAGTTCAAGCATTTTTTAGTCTATCGTTTTAATATTTGTAAACTATTACTTTCCATATTCATTTACCATGTCTTTATGTTTGGCAAATACCATCTGTCTTGCAAGTATTTGATTGTGTGTGGATGGCAGGTATAGATTATCCAAATAACAGTCAATTTCCCTTTCAATCCAACTAATATTATGAAACCATAAAACCCACACTGTCACACCCATCATTAAGATGTATGGAATTGATTCAGAATCAGAAATGACGGTTCCTTCAGTAACTTCACCTATCAGCTGGTCAAATGTCTGTGTGACCATTAAGAACTGACAGCAAGCCAGGAGACATACAGCAGGACATGCACAGAATGGCAGTGTCCGTTCCTTTCACTTTCACAAGTTGCCTGGAGAAACTAGTGAAAAGGCATTGAAAATCCAGTGTCCCTCACCCTGGAGAAAAGTTGTCATGCTTTCCACTGTCACCTTCAACTCTTTCCCTGACAGTCTTCAATCAGTCAATAAGACGAATACCAAGGAGGATGGGATTTACACTAACGTAAAAGAGGACTCACATGGAGAATTTCATTGGGAAAGCAATATAATCAGTTTGAAGATCAGAGGAACATGGGACAAGTGGGAAGGAGCTACTGCAAGAAGGCCCAGCAGAAGGTTATTTCACAAAGAGAAGAAAGAAGTAGAGATATGAAAAACATAA
The DNA here is from genome assembly GCF_000260355.1 of Condylura cristata. Taxonomy (NCBI): domain Eukaryota; kingdom Metazoa; phylum Chordata; class Mammalia; order Eulipotyphla; family Talpidae; genus Condylura; species Condylura cristata. Next base: position 11,655,990 of record NW_004567121.1, on the reverse strand, counting down.
AGAAGGCAACATAAGCACATTGATGATTGATTGAATATGGAGAAGAGAAAAAGAAATCAAAGTTTGGTCCTAGATATCTGACTTGAAAAGGGGTGTCCTGCCATTCATTCATTGAACCAGCAAGCATCAGAGGAGTCAAAGGATGACTGGGGATTATATAGAGTTTGGTGTGTTTGAATTCAATCATTTCCTTCCACATGAGAATGGGCCATCTTCACAGTTCTGTTATATTCAGCAAACTGAAGTATACGTGGAGACATGTACATTATGTCACTATGGACTGTGAATGGGAGTTCGGGGGTGTTTTAATGACAACTATTATTTACATTATTTCTTAAAATAAGTCTGCACTTCTGGACTTTCCCCAGCAGTTATGTGCATATATAAACTTTAAAAAAATAATTTTTTCAATAAAGTGCTTACTTATACATCCTCATTCATTTAAAATACTATCTAGTTATAATACTTAGCTTTGGGGAGTTTTTTTAAATGATTTTTGTAAAACATACAAATTTGCATCTTTTCATTTCCTTGAAATTTTTCTTTGGATGTAATACTTAGTTTTTAAAAAGACCTTTCCATAGAACCCACCTGAATTGGCTACATGTGTCATCTGAACATCTGCAGTGTTCCCATTCTTCCAATAATTTAGAAAATTGTTTTATGGAAAGGTTTAACTATGCAATATTGCCTCAGCATGCCACTGGCTTGATTGCTCTTTGGTTCTCTGCACTTGTTTGGTTAACTTATTATGTCTAGCGATTTGCTTCTTCTGATGATTAAAATGTAACCTTTCTATATGTGGAGCACTTGCAGTAAGGTCAAATGTGACAATATTGGCTCAAATTCTATAGAGGGAGTAGAATTATCTGCATTTTTTTTGTTCCTTTTAATAGTACACGGAGTAAGGCAGTGATGAAATCCAATACTATTTGAAAGTATGTTCTGCACTTTCTTACTTTATTCAGCCTTACCTTAAATTATTTTGAAAATCCCCTAAAGAACAAGTCTAAGGGGCCTCCCTGGAGGCACAAGGGGTTAAGTTTCAGCACTAGGAAGCTATCTGCAGCCACTGCAGCACAAACTGAATCCCAGGCCTGTGTTAAACCACATGGCCAAGCAGATCTCTCTTGTCTTTCCTGCTGTTTCCTTCAGTAAATTTTCCTGTTCTTCTTTCCACTTTATCTGTGGTGAATTCTCTCACATATCTCTACCCTCACCCCACACCTTTGGCCTACACCCCAGCTTCTGTCTGCATAAATAAATATTTAAAATGAAAAAGGGAACAAGTCTAGTTAGACATTTTGTATCATAATCATTATTTTATCAAGCACACAATGGAATGGTTACTAGCAGCTTATATATCTTTAGTAAATTAGAAAAACAATCTTTCTCAAATAGTTTACTTATTAAATATACAGTTTCATGGAGGTAAGAATGTGAAGAATCACTATCCAAGCCCACATTTTTCACAAATATACATTTCATCTGTTTAATGAGTTTGAGGCATTAGGAATGGGTATATAAGGAAAATTCAATTTATCTTGTTTTGTGGAACATAGTAATTCACCACAAGGGGAGAGAAATTTAAGATACACAAAAGTGAACCTTAATTCCAATTCAACCACTTCCTCTCATGCATAATGAACACCAATGGTAAAAGAAATTCAAGTGTTTTCTTGGAAAAAAGCATTTCTACACAACTGAAATAAGATTAGACACAGATCTACTAGTGGAAAAGAAATTCCTTCAGATCAGGGCTAAGTTAAGACAGATAAAGAACAAAACAATAGCAGTTAAAGCCATGTATTTGAAGTACAGTTTCAGCAAGACAAAACTGACTTTTAAAAACATGACTTAGGGTCCTCAGGAGATCAGTCTCTTTCCCTATTCCTAGATGGCTGCTTCAAAGTACAGATTCAATTTTGAGGCAGGTTAAATTGGAGGATCAAGTGGGAATATATGGTTAATGAATTTTGTACAGTCTTCTTTATTTTCAGTTAAGAAGAAGAAAATCCTCAAAAAAGATTTGATGGTTATTACAGTCTTTTCAACACCACACCCACACTCCTAGACCACATTGATTTCAGGACATGGTTAAAGCAAGCAGACTACTAATTAAACTATTTAGTTTTCATTCTAACTTGCAAAAATTTCAGCATTTATATTCTAGAAGTCACCCCCACTCAGAAGCATTGAATGAAATGGACTTTCTACAGACTAACCAGGAGAGTTACATATTCATTCCCCTAAGCCAAATTTAGCACTGCAAATGAAGTTACAAGCTCTAGCTCTCAAAATATTTAATGATTTTCCCAGACTTTGTTTAACAAATTTTTGTAACAAGGAAAACCTCCCAGGTAAGAATAGAGAAGTTTTTTGTTTTTTTTTTTCTGGTGTTAAATTAAAAGGTGACAAAAAATGAAAGTTCTGTGATGCCAGTTGTGAAAGCATTGAGATTCCTTTCTAGCCAATGGAAAATGACACAGAATAAGTGTGCAGGCAAAACTAGAGGAAATGTGTTGAATTCCCAGATTTAAGTTGCAGGACACAAATATATTCATGAAAATGGAGTACCCCTTATGTTATTGCCTAAAAGAGATACATATGGTACAATTTTAAACAAACAAACAAAGCAGCAAGTTCAGTCTCAAAATTTACAGATTTTCTTAATTTTGAACAGTTACGCTAACAACAAAAAATGTAAAAATATGCTATCTTTTATCTGCATGAGTTAGATCCTTTACCTCTCATTAAAGCAATGTCTGCACTCTGAATTAATTAGTAAAATCTACTTCTATGTTGAAAGGAGTAAAAATAAGATTGCAAACGAGCGCAGTTAAAAAGCGATCATATAAAATAGAGACCCTCAACCCAAGTCAGGAAAGTATGAACCTATCCCTAAATAATACTGTGTGACTTCTCAAAATGGGTCTGAGATCATTACTTTAGATGATCCAATTAATTCTAATTTTTGTCTTTTGAAAATAAGGGGATTGCTTCAGGTAACCCCTACAGCTATTTCCATTGTTAATCTCTGAGGTTAAACTATCACTTGTCTAAACAGTAACTTTGAACTTGATTCTAGCATAGACTGAATTGTCTAGCTACACTGAGCTTGAAGTAGTGAGACATGGATACTAGTGAGGACTGAGTCAGATAACATGCAATGATTTGCAAGCCTATTCTGTTTCCTCCTTATTTGACTTTTAACAATAATTGTTTCGGATGTTTGCTATATTCTATATTCGTGAAATGATACAGTGGAGCAAGTTTACTTCATGTAGGAATTCTTTATATGATTATGGAAAGCTAAGATATAAATACAGAAAATAAATGAGCACAATATTGGCTAAACATTTTTAGCAGTTAATGTTTTCATTTCCTGAAATGATACAGCCCATATAACTGGTCTAGAAAACTACCCAAAATCAATACAACATAAAAATCTACAAAAATGATAGTCTAAAATGAGCCCAAGATTTACTAAAATCAAGTTATGTAATTACAGAGGTCTTCTTGGTGTGTAATCTATAATTACTGCAGTTACTACTAAAAAGGTTGGGTTAAATGTTATTAAGCAAAACCACCCTGGCTGATTTGTTTTGTGAATACATGTTAAGATAATTCCTACTTAGAAGAACAGAATCATTCCAAGCAGGAATGATTATGAGTTTTGGTAGGTTCTATTGTCACAAATATGACTCAGATCCAGAAAAGGATTCATTATCCTATTTCAGCAGTCAATTTAAGTTGTGAAAATATGAGGAAACATAAAAGCACATTCTCTATAAATGTACATGCACTGGTATCATTTTCCATCGTTCTAGTTCAAGCACAAACTCAGTGATTTAGTACAAAGCTTATTAATTCTCACCTAAAATAAGGCTGCATATGTTCGCCAAGGCTATATTCATTCACTTAGTTATGTTCATGTGTCATGAGGTTTAGGGGGAAAAAAAAACAATAAAATTCTTTATAGAAGACCAGTTAAGATACAAAGTGTTCATTCCCTGATGGATTAATAGTGCCATCTGAAATGCTTTAAACCTTTTCCAACAGAGGATAGGAAAACATGTTTCCTTCTAAACAACAGGACACTGGGGTACTATTGGTTGAATTTCAGCTATCATATATTGCCTATTATTTCAAGCATCTATTGGGATCTAACTGGCAAGGGGATGAATATTTTTACCAAGAAAAATGGGAAACACAACAGATGGTCTGTCCTAAGTCATACAATTATTGAAACACGAATAACACTTAGTAATCTCTTCACTGATTTAATTCTCAGATACGTTATGTATCTGTTCCATATTAAATCAATGGGAAATAATACAGTTCTGGTGACATGGCACTATGTATACACTATACAAATTTTGACTGAATGAATTGAGGGCACTCTCCATTAGTCATTAATCAAAGAATCCAAATGAAGTCAGTCATTATAGTCAGCGAATCATTAGTTCTGCAAACACATAGAAACAATTCTCATTTGGAATTTTTATAGGTTATACATAACAGGTTAAATTGAAATCTGTCTTTAAAAATACATATATGCTAAACCGGAAAGAGAAAGAAAAATACTGGATGGTTTCACTCATAACAGGAGTATAATGGACCAGGCGAGAAAATAACAAGAATAATGAACAGCCATATACCAGAGACATTTTGTGGGGGTGGAGTGGGGAATGGGACCAAAAACCAAAAATAGGGGGTGGGGAGGGAAGTGCAAGGGATTATGGTGATGCTACACGGGTGACTTGGTGATGGGAAACCCGCGGGGATTACAATTGAGATGGGGAAAAAACTGTACAAAATGATGTAAAAATAAACTGTTATAAAATAAAATTAAATTAAAAAATACATATATGCTGAAGAAACAGACATAAAGAAACAAAATTGTAAAGTTTTGCCTACTGAGAAAGAAGTAGAAGAAATAAAAAGTAAAGTGAAGAATAAGAACAGTGATATTAGACTAAGAAATCAGACCATGTATCCTTCTCTAGGTCTTCAAGATGCCCAGGCCAGTATCTCACACCCAGTTCAACAGTGCAGCCTGTATAGGGTGCAGGCTGCATCCTCAGACATTGACTTAATTTTGCATCACAATACTGATTATATATTTGGCTTGGGACCAGCACAGACCAGAATTGGTCTAAAGGTTGCTCTTGTTTTGAGGCCATTTAGCAAGTGACATCGTGTAAAATCAATGTACTGTTACTGCTTTCATCTTTCTCAAGTTCAATATCATAAGGGTCCTTAAGATTTAATGAACCTAGTCCACTGAGTGAAGTTTTCAATCTGCTGTATTTCTTCTAATGCACTAAATGGCTTGTATGGGAAATGAGTATAGGCTTGCCTAGTTTTGTTGCACTTTGCTATATTGTGCTTTATAAATACTGCAACAAATGGAAGATTTTGTTTTGATCCTATGTCAAACAAGTATACAGGAAACATTTTTCTCTGCAGAATATATTCACTTTGTGTGTCACATTTTGGGAATTTCTGTAACAGTGCAAACCTTTTCACTATCATTGTATCTGTTGTGCAATATGTTTTAGAAATATTTGATATTGGGCCCTTTCTGGTGGTGCAATGGGTTAAAGCACTGTGCTGTGAAGTTATCTGCAGCCACAGCAGCATGAGTCCAATCTCCGGCCAAGGAGGTGACTCACATGGTGTGGCAGATCTCTCCTGTCTTGCCCACTGCTCTCCTCAGCAGTGTACTTTGTCAATCTGCCTGTTCCGCTCCCCACTCAGTGACTGGTGAATCTTCTCAATGCCTCCCACCTCTGGCTTGTACCCCAGCTCTCATGTGCATAAATAAATAAATCTTTGAGAAATACTTGATATCAATATTGCAACTGTTCTGGGATATCATGAGTCATGTTACATGTTTCACACTTTAAAGCTGTAAATGAGGCTTAGTGAGGAATGCATGTGAGAATCTAGATAGGCTAAGAGGTAGACCTCTTATGTCAGTTACTGAAGCTGTGAATGCACAAGAAAAGTTCTTGAAAGAAATCAAAAGTTCTACTCCAGTGAATATATGAATGCTAAAAAAGAAAACAGCTTTACTGATGATATGAAGAAAGTTTTAATAGTCTGCACAGAAGATCAAACCTACTGCAACATTTTCTTAAGCCAAAACCTAAACTAGAGTAAGACCCTAAGTTAGAGTTTTGAAAACAGAAAGACAACTAGAATTGGAAATAGAGTTCCTGCTTAGGGATCAAAGCACTGTGACAGAGATATACAAAATAAATATCATGCCTACTAATACAGCATGTATTCTGCAGCTCATGGATCAAAGAGTAATTTCAACTTTTGAGAGCTATCTTTTAAGAAATAAATATATTTTTTAAGGTTACAATTGCTAAAGATAGTGATTCTTCTGATGAATTTAAAGAAAATCAGTTGAAAGCCCTCTGGAAAGAATTCTCCATTGTAGGGGCCTCATTGGTGGTGCAGGAGTTAAAGACACACACTATCAAGCTATGGCCAGCTACTGTAGCACCTAGTTGGATCCCCAATAGTGGAGCTGACCCACATAGTGCAGCAGACCTCTTGTCTCACCTGCTGCTCCCCTCAGCGGTGTATTTCAGTATATCTACCCATTCTGCTCCCCACTTTGTCTCCTGTGAAATCTCTTACTCCCCACCTCTGACCCTATGCCCCATTCCTCTGTGCACAAATAGATAAACATAAAAAAAATCACTATTCTACATGCCATTAAGAATATGTAATTCATGGAAGGTTGTCAAAAATTCCAAGATTAAGAGGAATTTGGAAAAAAAAAAATCCAACCATCAAGGTTGACTTTGAGGGGTATCAAGATTTCAGAGGAGTAATTAACTACACGTGCAGTAGGAATAGCAAGAGAACTAGAAAGAAGTGGAATCTGACGATATAGCTGAATTGCTGCAATCATATGGCAAAATTTTAATGAAGGAGGAGATGCTTTGTATGAATGAGCAAAGCAACTGGTTTCTGAAGTGGAATCTTCTGATAAAAGCAGTGTGAACACAGTTGAAATTGAAACAAAGCATTTAGGATATTACGTAAACTTAGCTGATAAAGTAGCTGCAGGCTTTGTTTAAGAGGCTGACTATAATTTTCAAAGGTCTACTCTGGGTCAAATGATCTCAAATAGTATGACATGAGGCCAATTCACCTAAGACAAGAGTTATAGATACAGCAAACTTCATGGTTATTCTATTTAAGAAATTGCCACAGCTACTCTAACTTCAGTCACTACCTAAATCAGTCAGCAGCCATCAACATGGGGTAGACCCTCTACAAGCAGAGATTACAATTCACTGATAATGGCTAGCACTTTTTAACAATAAACTATTCTTAATTAAGACATGTATATATTTTTTTAAAGATTTATTTATTTTTGTGCATACAGAACTGGGGTACAGGCCAGAGACTCAGGGGTGGCGAAAGACTTCGCCAGAGACAGAGCGGGATGCAGAACAGGCAGATCAACGAGGTACACTGCTGAGGGGAGCAGCGGGTGGGTCAGGAGAGGTCTGCCTCGCCATGTGGTCACCTCCGGGGCAGGCGGGAATCGAACTCATGCGGAAGTGGTCTCAGCTTCTTAGTGCAGTGCTTTAACCCGCTGCGCCACCAGGGAGGGCCAAGACATGTATATTTTTAAGACGTAATAGACATAATACATTTGTACACTTAATGTACTATAGTGCTAATACAAATTTTATATGCACTGAAAAGGCAAATATATATATATATATGTGTGTGTATATATGTATGTATGTATGTATATGTATGTGTATATGTATATGTATGTGTATATATATATATATATATATGTATATGTATATATGTATGTATATATTTGCAACTCCCTTTATTGAGCTATCAACTTTTTTTGTGGTGGCCTACAATATCTGTGAGCTATGCCTCCAGCATTTTATTATTAGAGATTTCTGAATTAATGATAAGATGGCAGTAAGATATATAGACCACTATTTCAACAAAACCAGATGTACATTTTCTTTAAAGAAAAGGGATGAAAAATAATCCCTAGTGATTTAAAAAAGAAAAACAAAAAAGACCATTCAACACAATTGAATGCACACAAACAGAACAGATAACACTGTAGAATAGTCAGTTCTCCAGAGATCCATTAACATTTCATATCCACGGAAACTAGCCACTCACTCTTCCTAAAAAAAGAAATCATTTCAAAGCAAGATTCAAAACCAGATAAATGACAAAGTAATCATTGTAAGAGAAAGTAAATTATAGTCAGGAAGGTATAGAAACAAACAAACAAAAATTATCAGGCATTCCTAACAGCAGTAAGAAATAACCAATAGGGATAAAAAAGAAACATTAATAATAATAAATCACAGCAAGCAGGTTAATGAGAAGACTGTAATGTACTCCAGCAAAATGATGATTTCCCTAAGTGGTATAGTGAAATAAACTCCCCAAGAACATTAGAACACAGTTACATTTCAATTTTCTTAACAGATTTTGAGTGTTCTATACACATGATTGGATGAATGTTGATGGAGCATTTCAACAGAGTTATCTTTTAAAGCTTCTGTCTTTCTAGATAAGTAGGAACAAGACCATCAATCACTCTCATATCAAGATCATACATCTATTTTCTTGGAAAATAGCATCAGCAGAACCAGGAAAAAAATTTTCTTCACAAAGAAAAAAGAACTATAGCAATATTTGAGAAATACCAATCACTTATAATTTATTAATGGTTTTAAAGGAAACTACATTTCTAGGCTGATGCTATCTCAAAAAAATACCTGAAAATATACATTATCAACACCAATACATATCTCCTAAGAAAGAACTAAAGTTTCATATCAGTCATTTATTCTTTTTTCAAAGGTATTCAAGATGGGTGGGCTTAATGTTTTCAGATAAAGTTGTAAAGGATGCTTTCATTCCTATGGAGTTTATCCTAAAAAAGATCAATTTACCAGTTCTAGGTTCTTTTATATTAGTGGTGTATTTCCATTTGAGTAGAAAATACTTGTGTGAGGGAAACAAATACTGAAAAACAAAATGTTCTCTGATGTACTTTTTGAATTCTTAGAAACAAGCAACATCCTACTGATGCATCTTAGTAAGTCCAGAGAATCACAGAACAACAGATATTCTCTATGTGAAAGTAAACCTTTTTCTATATAATGTGTAATGTGTAATAAGTAATATGACATTGGAAGAAACTAGTCTTCTGGCTCCTCAGTACTACATTGCAATCTACTTAATAAAAAACTGCCAACAAGATTAAATCATAACACTTCAGTTTTAGGTAGTTCTACCACATAAAACATGAGGTATAATTTCTAGACAGAATGCACAAAACTCTGCTTCTGATTCCAACAGGAATAAGTGTAGAGGAGAAATATAGTAACCAGAACCAAAAAAAAAAAAAAAAAAAAAACACACACACACAATTTTCAGGTACTCACAATTTTGAAATGAAGGAAGACCCAGGAAAAGGGGAGTTTGCAGTTTCCTGCACCAACCAAAGGAGGGTGAGCTAAGCAGAGAAGAAAAGAATCTGGAGAGGAGACTGAGTGGGAAGCAGGATGGAAAGTCAGAAGAAAAGGTGAGGCAGGCTTGTGGAGCTGAGACATGTGAAGAAGTAGATCTTGTTTCTTTGCCCTGAGCTGGGTGAAACAGACGTGGGTGAGAGACCCAAGCGAGGTTAACTATAACAGTGTTTACCTTGATTTTGATTTTGCTCTTTTCCTCCCAGATTTGTCTGGCCATTTCTGACCCTTTTCAATGAGCCCCTGCCAGAACTGCTTTAGACTTGCGGTGGGCTTTCAGGCCTTACTTTGCATGAACCCCTTTTGGGTGGACTTTTACTCAAGAGGGGATGGTAACTTTCGGTGTTTGATTTAGAAATTACATTTTTTTTTTGTCCTTTCTGTATTGATTGTATTAAAGTTCCTTTCCATTAAAGGTCTATATGTTTTGTTTTGATGGGGCAGATGGCAGAAACTATTTAGAGCAGGGAGGTTTTCTGGTGGTTCAGGGATGCCCTTCTCTTGGCCCTGTAACAATTTCACAACAGCACACATGGATATCGAGGTGCTATAAATTTCCTAATAAAAATAAAGGATTATTTTCCTATAGAAGTTAGAAGATTTTCACTTATAGTAATAGTTGAATACAATGCCAGAAAAGTCATCTGCCTGTAATACCCATCATAATGTGTACTCACCACACTTTTAAAACTTAAAACAAGCATTTTCTTCAGAGATCATGAAAGCTAACACCACACATTTAGAAATACATTATCTGGGCTTATATTGGTTCTTACTTTCTTCAAATACATTAGAGGAGTAAATTCAAGTTAGGAAATAGTCACATACAGACATAGTTTTGAGAAGTTGAAACTTAGAGACTCCAGAGGTTTTCCAAGAACCATCCTGGATTGTACAGTGCTATTTCCATATAAATGTATGAACTACAACTGCTACATAATTAAGTGGAGAGGAAACAAAAGCAAGCTTGGGCTCTGATTTGATATGAGAATGACAGTAGCTGTGGTGAGAGAGAAGGGGAAAGTTAGTCAGCTGCCAATGATACTGTCCAGAGTAAGATCTGGCCATGTTTGCCTTTTCCTCTTTTTGTCTTTCACATTATCATTTTACTTTGCACATCTTTCTCAGTCATTTTTTTTTTTCCAATGTGATAGAAGGGTGGTTTCCAGTTGACAGACAAAAACATGTGCTTGATATTAAGAAAGCATACAGAAAAGCTTAACTCCATTTGCCTATGTCAAAATTACTTGGATAAATTAGTACAGAGAACATTACTTATTCTGCCTTATTTTAGAAAACTGATGGAACACTAAACGTAATCTCTGCATGCAAATAACACAGCTACCTAGGGAATTAATTATTTGCTTTGTGCACACCTTATGATCATGTCTTTTAAAAGAACTCCCAAAGCAATCCTTTGTACAGGTCCATTGCTATTTTGTTTTTCGGAGGCTAATGTGTTCTATGAAGTTATCAGAAAAAAAATTATACTGGGTTGTTCTTCCTTTAAATAGAGAAGCAAACGAACAAAACAGACAAGGAAGATATAGAAAGAACAGAATAAGTATAAATACAAGTTAGTCCTGTCTCTGACTTTGTCTTTGCCCAATAGCAAACCAATTTCCTTGTCTCTGTTTCCATTTTTTGAAGAAAGCTAATACTGTAAATGTTAAATATATTAAAGTACGTGTCCTTGAAAAGGAAACTATAAAGCTCAGAAGTAAAGGGATATTTATGGTATTTCTTCAAAGTAAAAAAGGAAATATTCATTACAGTAATGCCTCAATTTTCAATTGAAACAATACATCCCTGAAACAATACATCCCAGATGTTCCTAAATTGAAAGTAAAAAACAGTAAGATTATGGATTCTTTAACTTCTTTTTTTTTTATTTAAAGATTTATTTATTTGTGCATACAGAACTGGGGTACAGGCCAGAGGCTCAGGGGCGGCTAGAGGATTCACCAGAGACAGAGTGGGGAGCAGAACAGGCAGATGTACGAAGTACACTGCCGAGGGGAGCAGCGGGCGGGTCAGGAGAGGTCTGCCACGCCATGTGGTCACCTCCGGTCTAACTCATGTGGAAGTGGCTTTAGATTCTCAGTGCTGTGCTTTAAACCGCTGCATCACCAGGGAGGGCCCGATTCTTTAACTTCTTAAGGAAGAATGTCCTTGTGCTTTGGGGGAGAGGGCACATGTTAAGGTGTTTGCCTATCTGAATTATCACAGCATTGATACAATCTGACATTTGATTATTAACAGCTACTGAAGAAATATTTATCTAATAACTGAAGTATATAGGCATTACAGGAACTATAAGAACATATTATACTCTAGATATATAATAGCCATTTCCAAAGTGAGCCAAATTGGGAGTTACAGCCATATAAATAATGCTTACATTTTAAGAACACTTTATGAGTCTCAAAATCTGGCACATAAAATGCAAATGCTAACATGACAGAAATTCAGAGGTGGAAGTAACAGAAAACTTCCACTGGAGCTGACATTTGAAAAAGTGCTGGTTTTGAATAAGAGGACAATTATCATTGAAGCCCATTGGTCTTTATTTTCATAACCATAAACCTCACTAATTCCTTAAGGACACAAATACAAATGTTCTTATTATCCTCCTTAGAATTAGCATTGCACTGAACAGCAACCTGAAGAGCATTTATTGAATTAACCAGCAAGGAGGCTTTATCCTTCTGTATCTAGCTATCTTCTTCATTAACATAATACTTTACAAAATAGCTGGGGAGTTCAGGATATAGCCCACGGCTAAGGAATATAATTGAGCTCACAGACTCAGGGAGCCCAATCCCTTCATTTAAGGTTCATTAGCCTGAGTTCCAAGGATCCCAGGAGGAGATTCCTTCCTACTCTGAATCCCCATAGCACAAGTCACCCAGACAATGTCTGTAGCACAACTTCAGCTCTTGAAAAACTGCCTGATTCTTTGTCTTCCAAATGGCTTCTGTTATCTTTGTCTTACCTTCCAATTAAGCCTCAGCTCCTTGCAGATCTGCACAATGTCATCTAGATTCTTTATGTAGGCCACATTGCTTCTAGCAAAATTCTTGACATAGCATAGATGCATAATCAATGTTTGCTTTGTGCCTCAAGTTGCAAATGCTGCTGCATATTTATGTTAAAGAAATGACATCATGTTTCTGGATTTTAAACAGTGACACTGGAAGATTTAAAGTGAATAATACTAAGCAGGTTAAAATTTGTATGATTTCCAATTATCAGATAAAAACTGCTTAACTGTGGGGTCCTCCCTGATGGCTAAACGGGTTAGGACACAGCACTGCAAGAGAGACACAGTTGCTTCAGTGTGGATTCAATCACCAGCCCGAGGTGACCCACATGGCACAGCAGACCCCTTCTGACCTACCCGCTGCTCGCCTCAGCTGTGTACTCCCTGTTCTGATCCCCACTTTGTCTCTAATGAATCCTCTCACTGCCCCTGCACCTCTGCCCTGTACCCCAGCAGTTCTGTATGTATAAATAAAAATAAAATATTTACAATAAAATCTTATAAAAAAAATGCTTAACTTTGAAATTGTGGCATTCTAGAGTCAGAAGGAAAAAAAAAAAAGTAGCAAAGGCCCTCTTCTGAGTCTGAGGACTCATTTGATCCATGAGGACATCGGCTAAGAGAGTAAGGCAGACCCTCTGAAGCAATGAAGGGAATAAACTAACATTCGTTGTAGGCTTATCAAGAACTAGGCATTATACTTTAATGAATGAAGAGGCCACCAAATGTGAGTCACATGACCTTTTGTCACTTCAACTGAAAAGGCAAATTAAAGTCCTTTCAAGGAAAGCCATCCAAGGTGTAGAACCCTACATATTCCTTTGTTTTTCTTTCCTGTACTATTTCTGCCAGATGCCAAACCAAACAGTCATAGTTTTATGACCAAAAAGGGAGAATATGTGTTGGGTAGTCTGGCTTGTTCTGGATAACTTAATAATGAGGTCTTTGAATCTGTCATTTATAACAGATATTTCTAAATAAACCTTTCATTAGTTTTAATTATTTCTAAAAGGCAGGGACAAATGAAATTCTGTATCATTTTTCCTCTGAATCCTTGATGTAGCATTGTGAATTTTCTCCTTTGGACTAAGAAATTGCTGAATATTTACAGTATCTGCCATACTTTGCCTATTCTCCTTCCATTCATCCTTCAGTCTTGACCTCTTTAAACTGACTCAAACTCTCCACTTAAGCACTTATAATGTCCTCTCCTACATCATGCTCCTTCCTTTCTCCTCTTATACTTTGTGCATCATCACTTGTTTTGCTAAGAAACTAGCACTGAATTTTCCTTGTCAGTACAGACTAATGAATACAATGTTTGACTGAGAAATAGCTATCACTTTCATTGCTATGTAGTTCATCACATTTTATTCCTGTGCCTGGCAATACAGAGGTATATACACGCATATAATTATGCAATAATAAAGATACATATCTACCATCGTATAGTTATACGAAGTTAATATATGTGAAACAATTCTGAATAGCAATGATAATTTGAAGTAAATAATATAAAAGAAACTGCAAAAATTAAATATTTAGACAAAAGGCCAAAACACCAATCACTTACAATTACCCTGTTAGGCTAATTGCCTTTTAAAATTTGGTGAAATCTGTCAGTAATCTATCAGTTATTATCAACAATGGAAAGTATCACTACTAAATTTAATGATGCCAAACTACGTATCATGTATGAAGAAAATTTAATTCACCTGTATACAAAGGAATGAAGATTTTGGTAGAGAAAAAAAATTGCTGCTAATAGTCTCATATCTCTCTTTCATGCTTAATATTTAAATGGTCACTCCAAATGGCTATTTAATATTGCTATTATTATTGGTGGTGCATATAGCTATAAGATATTATAGGTGTTATTTACATAAAATCATACTGAATTTCCTTCAGTCTTACTCTAATTGTGTTTTAAATCTAACCCATCTAAGAGCTAAAAATATACTAGAACAAGTTGAAACCCAATGAGAGCAAGTGACACATTTTAATAAGGTTTTTTTTAGGTCACCATCATGCAAACATACAACTCAAGTTACATTTTTTGGCACATAGGAGATTTTAACAAATATTTATAGATCAACTGAGAAACTACATTTATTTTATATTAGCTAAAATTATTTAAATAACTTTGGTAATGAAAATTAATTTAATCATTGGATATGCTGGCAAAAGACGGTATTCTCACCCACCTCCCATTCTTCTTTCCAATCAAATTTTGTCTTGATCACAAAGAAAAGGGGAAAAATGCATTTTAATAATAATAGGGACCTAGGCTTTTCCTGGTGGCACAACGGGTTAAAAACACCACATTATGAAGCTCTCTGAAGCCACTGCAGCATGAGTTCAATCCCCCTCCAGGAAGCTGACACACATGGCTAGGCAGAACTCTTCTGACCCATCCATTGCCCCCCTGAGCAGTGTCCTTCGTCAATCTGCCTGTTCTGCTCCTCACTGTCTCTGGTGAATCCTCTCATCCGCTACACCTCTGGCTTGTATCCCAGTTCTATAAGCATAAATAAATAAATCTTTTAAAAAAAAAAATAGGGAACTAACCTATGAAGGGTTGTTTCCAACTGCACAGAAAATTGGAGCTAGGTAAGGAACAAAACCACTGGGTAGACACAGTCTAAAGGCAATAAACAGAGGCAGTTTGAGTGTCTCAGAAGAAAATCGTACAATCCAGGGCCCAAAGTGATCACAGGAGAGCCGGGAGGGAGGCAAATTGCAGCAGAGTGGCTGGAGTAGGGAAGCCCATCTGAAAGGGAGCATGCGCGCGTGCACACGCACACACACACACACACACACACACACACACACACGCTTGCTCCATAAAAGGAGGAGGCACACGTGCCCCCCCAGCCAAGGAGACTAGAGCTAAGCAGCTAAACGAAGTTTGGGAAACAGAAGAGACAGAAAGGGGAGAAAGTGGAGAGGCTTGGAGGAGGCACTTGGAGGAAAGACCTGCGGAGACACTTGGAAGTTATGTAGGCATGTATACGTGTGAGAGACCTGTGAAGCGGCTGACAATGGCATTTGTTATCTTGATGTGTACTCTATGTGCTCCTTTATCCAGATTTGCCTGCTCCCATCTCTCCCTTTCCTATGGTTCCCTACCAGAAGGTGACTTAAATTTGTGGAGAGTTTACAGGCTACAGTGGGCCCATTTTGGGCCAACTCTATTTTTGACTGGGCATTCACCCATGAGGGGAGAAGTAGCTTTAGATGTTTCAAAGGGAAATTACATCCTTCTCCTTTCTATGTACACCAATTCTAATAAAGTTCTTTATACCCTAATAATTTTACTTTGTCTTGTATACACAGAGGGTCAGAGACCCTTATAGTACACAAATCTGGGGGCCTGTGGTACCCCTTAACCTGTCCATTAACAGGTTCCCATTCTTGCATGAAATAGAGGAAAAGTAGATTCTGTGGCTGTTCACTTTGATCAGCGAAAGGAAGAACACAATCACCACAGGTAAAGTGCACCTCAGCAGTTCACTGTGAGCTCGTGAAATTCCTGCAACTTGGAGTGGAGACAGAATCACAGGGACAGCAGAGCTGGTAAAGACACAAAAATGGCAAAGGGCGGGAACAAAGCTGACTGCTGCCTGGTATTTCTTCCCTAGCATTTCCCTTGTATTTCTCCTATATTGTCATCCAACAAAACTTGACACTGAAAACAATAGCCATTGATGGAAACTTGGAATTATAAAAGTAGCAAATCAATGCTACAAAAAATGTCAAGCGAAGAATAAATGCCAGAAAACAATTCCTCCACAATTTAGCTAAAATCTATGGGCATGCAAGTCTTCATGTGTAAACTATGACTTCTTTCAAACAAGGGCTAGAACAAGAGATGAAAGAAATAAAAATAGGCTCAAAGAGAGCAGGAAAAATAAAAGTCAAAAGAAATGACAGAAAACAACCTCCTATAAAAGTTCATTCTTGCTCTCTCAAAATGGAGAATCATTAGTTAAGACCAAAAGGTAAGATTCCCTGGATGAAAGGGTTGACCGTATTTTTTCCAAAGAAATGGAAGATAAACATGGATATTTTAAACAATAAGTATCTCAATCTACAACATGTAAGTTCCAGGTTCCCTGCCCCACCCAAGGAAGGATGAAGCTGAGAAGAGAAAAAACTGGAGAGGAGACTAGAGAAAAGATGGAAGCAAGATGGAGAGTCAGAAGGAGACCTGGAGGAGGCATATGCAGCAGAGAGACAAGACATGTGAAGAAACTGTGCTTGTTCCTCAGCTTTGGACAGATGGGGGTGAGAGACCTGTGGGGAGGTTAACAATGAGAGCTTTTAGCTTGATTTTGCTCTTTCCTCTCAGAACTGTCTGTTTCTAACCTTCTATGGGTCCCCATCAAAAACGGGCCTTAGACTTGTGGAAGGCTTTCGAACCTCAGTGGCTCCGCTTTGGGCCAACCCTGTTTGGCTGGGCATTTACCAATGAGGACATGCTTGGGTGCTTGATTTATAAACTTTATTCTTTCCCTTTTCTGTGTTGCACACTCACTGTATTAAAGTTTTTCCAGTAAAGGTCTTGTTTTGTCTTGATGCAGTGGATGGCAGAAGCTATTTTAGAGCTGGCAGGTATTGGGATTTTGGGGTACCCCACACCCTAAACTGTAACAGATCCATTTGTTCTGTTACTTCAGAAGTGAAGTCCTAAACAATGGGCAGTAAAACTACTAGACAAAACTTTAACTTTTAGGATGAACTGCCAAATTTAGAAGTCACAGTGACCACTGAGGAAATAAATTAACTCTGTACACATGAAATAAGTCAAATTTTAAAAAACAGGCATCGTGCAACAGATTTTCTCTCTGCATGCTTAACTCAGGTAAAAGTGTGGCATGTGTGGTAAAATTGAGGTCAAATTGCTAAGATGCCTTCATAAATTTCAAATGACAAGGTATTGACTGTGGGTTGTGCTAAACAGACAGAACAAAATAAAAGCATCTTTAAGCAGCAACAATATTATCACTCCATGTAGTCTGTTCCTTTAGAGATCCAAAATAATTGGAAGTGAAGTTATTGTACTACAATGTTATCTTGTAGTAGGAATTACCAAATTTAGATGTCAGGGTGACAGTTGAAGACAACTGCTTGAATGGAAAATAAATGAACAGCCACAAAGTAAGCCAAGTCTACTTGCCTAGGCCTTGTGTTACTAACTAGAAGGATGATTATTGCAGCATGAAGCCACAGTTCATAAAAATTCTATGAAAATCAATAAAGATTGTGAACTGTAACTTCAACAATGATTTGATTCATCAAATATTAGTCTAACTTACTTTATTCAGCACATTCATCGTATTTCTAAAAATACTAAGGGTAAAAATTCATATTGAAATCCAAATGCAGCATTTTTAAAAATCATTTTCTTTTTCAATATGCAAGTTTTCAGACAAACAAATTCTATGCACTGAGAATATTATTTCTCCTCCACCAAAGAACTGAACTCCTCACCCAAGCTTGGTCTTTTTCTAATATATTAGCATCTTTACCATGTCAATTAATTATTAATTCACTGAATTCTTTCTCATTTACAAGTCTTGTAACTACCCATCTTTATGGAATCTACACTAGAGTTTGGGTAAATGATGGAATCTTTGCTACAAATATAGTGCCTTCCCATTAGAATTGGTTAATCTGGATTTTAGGCATTGAGTGAGAACAGGAGTATATTAACTAGTAAAAAGGAATTTGCTGTGTAATAGCTGTAAAGACCACGTTTATTTAATGCATCTTTCATGCTGCAAAATCAATTAAATCAATCACTGGGTTTCATTAAAATAATTGTTATACTATAGCCCTGTATAAACTTACAAAAAAGCACAAATCTGCAATTTTACTGGCTAGTTTAAAATCACACATCTAAATTGCAAAACAGAGGGATTTAAAGAAAAATGGCCTTCATTTTCATGCAGTGATTATTCAACAATGCAAAGGGTGACCCATTAGAACAGATAAGAAAAAGGCTCATAGGTGACTCTTGATTTTAAGGGGGCATATTTTTATACACACGCGCTCGCGCACACAAACACATCGGAATGTTTATACACCTGCAGATCATCTTTTACCTTATCAAAACCACAGACCTGCTTTTTTAAAAAGCAAATAAATGGAACTTCTGACATTTGTAGTCAGAGATACAGTGAGCAAGAGAGACACATGAAAATAGAGCCTGCTGTTAAGAAATCTTACTTTTCCTCAAATGGAAAAAAAAAAAAATCTGGATATGAAGACTATTTTTCTAATGTTGGCTTGCTTATGAATGTGTGAAGCAAATAGGAACCCAAAAATGGCCCTTTTAAAAAAATTTTTATAACAAGGAGCTTCCAAAAATTGCATTGTCTAGGCCATATTTGCTTTGAACACTAATCTCAAAAGAGAAGTTGACAACTGACTTTATTTTAGAAGGCTGTCCTCATGACAGATCAGAACTGGGCTGACTCTGCAGCACTCTCAGTAAAGCACCAAGTGCTTTAAGGTCATGGTGTTGTCACGTCTGCTGACACAACTTCCAAATTTGGATTCTAGAGTGGGAGGTTTTGGAGATGCTTCCAACTGTATATTCCTTTATGCTTTTCAAATCTTTCTATATGATCTATCATTGTCAGAAATGTGTATTTAACACACTAGTAATGGGAAAAAAGAAACAATCTTTGGGTGGAAACTAAATTCCCAGCACTCTTACTGTAGTGGGTATTCTAAGGAATCTTCTATATGGCTCGATACTTCAAATTATATATATATATATATATATATACTCAATACTTCAAATTATATATACTGAGTGGGGATAACAGTTCCTATTTAAAAAATCTTGATATTCTATCTATAATATGACAAAAACAACTTAAATCAGGTTGAAAGAGTTACCAAAGACCAATACTTTTTGACATCAAAACTAAAAATATGGCCTTATTGAGCAGAAGTTCATTCTGTGTTCAACACATTGCATTGTAGGATAGCATTCATTGTAAGATTGTGGTGAAATATTGTAAGTAGACTGAGATAAGCAACAGTACCAAGATATGCTGGGATATCCTATTAAGTAATTCCTATTAAGGAATTATTTAAAGTGCAAAAGACTTTAATGATGACTGACAAGTCTGAAACACTTGTATTTAATCTGGAGGTAGAAGTTTGAATTACAAACAAGGTACAGTCCTGAAATCATATTTCTTACCTTAAAAATGTCTTTGTTATCCAACAAGGCTACTGCAGGGTGTGAAGAGCAGCACCTTAAAGCCCCTAAATAGGTTCTGCCATCTACCACGTTACAACGGAACATAATCTAGTATGTAAGCCTTTAATAAAAAGGAATTCTTACTCAATTAGTGTGCAATAAAGAAGAAAATACAGTTTTGAAATCAAGAACCAGAAGTTACCTGCCCCCCAACAGTAAATAACCAGTCAATCAGAGTTACTCCAAAGCAGGGCCACTAAGCCCCTAAAGTCTGCTATCAGCCTCATGCACCCCCTGGTGGGGACCTCCTCTGTCCCCAGCACTTGTGGGACAGAGGAACAAAGTGAAAATTAAGATAAACGGGCACTGTCAGCTCCCCATAGGCCTCTCACCCACATCATTTCGACTAGAAAGGAAGTAAGACTTCTTCACATTTCTGTACCACACATCCTCTTAGGTGTCCTGCTCATCATCTTTCCTCCCTCCTTCTTCTGCTTCCTCTCCAGTTTCTTCTTAGCCCTGCTCAGCTCCACCCTTCCTTGGCTGAAGCAGCGAAACTGGCACCTACCCATTCCCTGGGGACCACCCTTTCACAATGCCGCAAACCGTTCAATCACACTTTTTACCTATTTTCTTTGTTCTAAATTTTTATACTTGAAGATATAATGAATACATATTCAAAGAAGCACCTTGATATCTGTGACATTACTTGTCAGAGCCTATCAGCTAACATGTTCCTATTCCCTGGAAACCATTCTTCAAATAATTGATCTCTAACACAGAAATAATTATGTTGGTGTTAGCTCTTGTACCTTATCCACCTGATGATCCATGGTGGTCAAATGACACAAGCATAGATAAAATCACACTGAGATGATGGTCATCATTAAATTTATAATATAGATGTCAACATTTTACATTTGATAGGAAAATGGATCTAGTCTAAATTTATAAAATGAAGTAATGTAAGTTAACATTGTGAATAATTAACATTAGGCTAGTGAAATATTTTTGACAGTAGCAAATAAATAAATAAATCTGGAGTATAAAGTATTAAAAATGTTGTAGGCATTTTCCTCCACTTCCCAAAGTTAAGTCACTCCCCCACACCCCCACCAGGATCGTGATGATCAAGAAGGATTATCTGGTCTGGGTAAGTTATTAATAAAATAATGATTCATTAATTAAGCTATTTATAAAAATGGCATATGAAAACACCTCTAATGAAGCTTCTTAAGTAGTAAATTGAACTGAAAATGAGTTCTGCCATTTTATTAAAGATAGCTACAAAGGCTCAAATAGTTTCTTAGAAGCTACACTAAAGATAAAGTATTAGCTTGATAAATGCCGCATTGACAAAATACGAGGAATCAGCTTCAAATTAGCTAAGATAATAAAATATTAAATTGGGCCCACTCCAGTGGCACAACTGGTTAGGATGCAGCACTGCAAGCTGGCTGCAGCCACACTAGTGGGAGTTTGATCCCTGACCCCAGACATTACCCACGTGGCATGGCAGACCTCTCCTGACCCACCCACTGCTCCCCTCAACAGTGTACTTCATTAGTTTGCCTGTTCTGCTCCCCACTCGGTCTCTGGTGAATCCTCTCATCGCCCCTGCACCTCTGACCTGTACCCCAGTTCTTGAACGCATAAATAAATAAATCTTTAAAAAATATATTAAATAGTGCATAAATCACACTAGAAAACAGAAAAGTTAAAATGAATACAATTTGAAAACGTTTCAAAAGACAGTAACTTTAAAATAATTTTAAAAGGCAGTAACACTAAGCCACTTCCTTTTTAAGTTAAACATTAATCTGTCTTGGAATTTCAATTCAGATTTCCCTTCCATTAATAAAAAATATTCTATGATAAAGCTAAGTTCAAAAAATAGGTATGTTAACAGTTACTCATTGCTACAGTTAGAAAATGTATTATTACTTTACAAAATGACTTTTCATATGATTGCTTTAAATTAATAGGATTTCAAGTCATAAATGCCCTGAGGCTGCCACTTATCAGTACATTAAGGGCATGGTCATGTGACAATAATCATGCAGATCTTAGCCTTCAGAGTCCAACAGAGTGCAGAAGAATGTGACTGATGTTGGAGAAGGGCTTTTGTTTGTTTTATTTTAAGTACTGGACACTTGCAACATATTTCATGGATGGGGGTAGGAATGGGCGTATGGCAGATAAAGTGAATTGCATCATTATTATTTTGTATTAAAATTCCACAGCAGTAAAATGACATTAAAACCTTGATCTGTCATTTATGTTGGGAACGTGAAAGTGCTAGAACACCTTGGTAAGTGAAAATGATCTACTGTGTAGATTCAAAACCCTATCATTTTATGACATAGTTTAAGTCATTTAATAATTTTGGGGGGGTGTTGAAAAATCACATGAAAAAATATGCAGTTAACTATCAGTGAATTGCTATTACTTAAATATTAGATATGTCAATATTAATGATAAAAAATGTTTTACTGATCCTTGTCCTAAGAAAGGAGGACATTCCCATTCACACACCAAGAACTTAAAGACATGTATTTCCAATTAGCCCAATAGTTAATTGGAGTAACTAAGTTAATAGATAACTAAGAATAAAAAATGATAACTGGCCCTCCCTGGTGGCGCAGCAGGTTAAAGCACAGCACTAAGAAGCTAAAGCTACTTCAGCATGAGTTCGATTCCCGCCTGCCCCGGAGGTGACCACATGGCGTGGCAGACCTCTCCTGACCCGCTCGCTGCTCCCCTCAGCAGTGTACTTCGTCGATCTGCCTGTTCTGCACCCCACTCTGTCTCTGGTGAATCCTCTCACCCTCTGCATCTCTGACCTGTACCCCAGTTCTGTACTAATAAATAAATAAATCTTTAAAAAAAATAACTAATCATCTCTAATCCATTAGGTAGTACAAACCATTAGAAACGGAATTTCATCATGATCTGAAAGCTTGTGCTTAAAACATAAAACCAAAGTGATTTCTGTAGAAGAAAACTCAAATCCTTTCCCAAACATTTATATCAGTAACATAAGTTTTCAACTTTGACCTAAAAAAAACTATCCATTACTAGCAAAAAATTGATTCCACCTTTATCATAAAGTTAGTTATTTACCCAATTCAAAGCTCTAAATTATGCCCAACACATGAAACCGTAAAAGCTCAATCAAAATGATTTAGTTATTACTTCTTTAATTTTTTGATTAGTTTCTGTGTGTGTGTGTGTGTGTGTGTGTGTGTATGTATTTTTTTTGAGCACCAAGAAGCAGAAAGCAGATGTGAAGGTGACTGGGAAGAACCAGGGCCTAAGCATAAAGCACTTTATACAGCATGCTCATGATTCTGAAATTGAGCATGTAAGTGATCAACTGAATAGCTTTAAGCCAAGGAGAGAAACAAATATGTTAAATTTTAGGCAGATCACTGAGGCAGCAATATGGAGTATTTTTAAAGCATCCATAGCTTCAAGCTCAGAAATCAAAACTTGGCATACATTATATAATTTTGATCATATTTTTGATTTCCTACTTTCATATTATCTCTTTTCATAATATGAAAACAGATACATTCTTTGCAAATAGAAATCAATTCCAATAAAAGGCAAATCAAGGATTCTTCTACAATCCAATGACTAATAGGAAAAATAATTTTGAATAGGTGAGGCAGACAGGTTTTTTTTTTTTGGTTGGTTGGTTGGTTTTCAGAGATAGAAGTTTTGAGTATTAGTGGAATTGTTAATTAACATCATCAACCCTAATCTTACTTAAAAGTCAAAGAGTAATCAAATTAACATCTCCTTTGGCCTAAAGTTAAGCCAAAAGAACTATTTTCTAAGCTCTGTGAAGCTAGAGATAAGTAGTGTGCCTCTTTCAGTACTGCACTGAAAACCTGTTTGGCAGACAGCAGGAGAATAAATGAAAATGGGAACAAATTATTAAAATAATGAACATGGGGCCCTCCCTGGTGGCGCAGAGGGTTAAAGCACAGCACTGAGAAGCTAAAGCTACTTCAGCATGAGTTCGATTCCCGCCTGCCCCCGGAGGTGACCACATGGCGTGGGAGACCTCTCCTGACCCACCCGCTGCTCCCCTCAGCAGTGTACTTCGTCGATCTGCCTGTTCTGCTCCCTGCTCTGTCTCTGGTGAATCCTCTCACTGCCCCTGAGCCTCTGGCCTGTACCCCAGTTCTGTATGAACAAATAAATAAATCTTTTAAAAAATAATAATTAACATGAAATTATTTAGTAAACTTAAGTATGATACAAAGTTTAGTTATCACTAAACTTTTTTACCCATTCTATAAATAGTTAACTTCTTTTAAAGATCCAGTTATTAGAAAGCCTTGAAAAGAAAAAAAAATACATTTTTTTTCCAACAAAAGGCAAAAATACCATCCCTCAAAACACCTTTAGTTATTGTTATGGAAATGCTTGCTGAATGAACAAAAATCTCTGAATTTTACTGTTTTTAATCATAAATATTTTTCTTTTCCAAAATACAAAATGCACTTGCCAAAATGAATCATACCTTCCATTTGTAGTGTATTGTCAAGGCCCATTTTAAACAAAGATGTTGAATTTAACACTTAGTGTTCTTTATGAAAACTGAAGAATTCACTGACACTATCCCTATTTCATTTAGTTACTCCTTAAATGGAAGGAACTACCTATATATAGCTTGATTATGTATCTTAGATCATTTTTTTTTCCTTTCCTGCTACATAATTAACTGCTACATATACTTTCACGTATACTCAATTGTAATACATTTTTTTTTTCCCTATCTAAATGCCTTCTGCATCTCAACAGACATCACTAGTACCTATTAACCAGAGCATGCTTTGTCTCTAGGATCATTCTTATCAAAAGCAAGACTCATTATTCTCAAGGCTGAACTAAGAAAACTCAATGCAAATGTCTTAATTCCCTATCCCTCACCCTGCCAGTTACTAGTCCTCCCAACCAAATAAGATCTTTTTGAGTGAAATGTTTCTTTGATTCATTCCTCCCCACACCAACAGAAAGCATAAGGAATGCACAACATTATGACTGTATTGGTTGCTATGATACTGAATTTTCATGATATGTGCAAGACCTAAAGAGAGCTTCCCCCTGGAAATCACAGTGACCAACTGCTATACCTCTGTACAGTAACCTTTGAAGATTCTCTATCAGCAAGCTCCAATGAAAAACATTAATAATGTTTCAGTTTCTCCCCATGGCTTAAGAACTGTGCCTGCGCTATACTGTCTAATTGTAATCTCTTACCAGGCCTTTCTCCCTCTTCACCTAATAAACTCCCACTCATCAGCAAAATATAGTTTGAATGATTCTTCTCTATGGAAGCCTCTTGCTGGCCTCCCACACTATACTAGACTCTTCTATTATGTGATTTTACAGCACCCTAAGTTCTCTATGACACTATGATGCATTTACATTTGCAATGTATTTTGGATTTCTTTAATAATAGCTGTCTCCAACTATGGCAATAAACTCTGGGGGGTGGGGGTGGGGAACACATTTCATTTTTCCATCAAGTCATCACTACCTAGGAGTACCTAGCACAGAATACACTGTACCTAGGAATGCTTTCTTTTAACTTTATTCTTACTCACCAATAATTCTAGGTAACTCTTGCCCTTTTCCATATAACAAAGGAAAACCTAAGGAGTGAAGCAGGGATTGCTATTTTATTTTTTCAATTAGATGTTTTCCAAAAAAAGAGAAAGATAATTTTTCTTTAAAAATTACTCAAAAAGAATGCAAGTAGAAAGTTAAATGACTCCATATGCAAAAACTTACATGAAATTCCACTTTATAAAATGCTTCGACAAAGATGGAGTTTACATGATGCCACTTGCTAAGCAACCTGAATTCCCTTCACTTACAGTCAAAGCCTTCACTTACAAATGAAAGGCTTGCAGAATATTCATACAATCCCCTTGTCTTTCAGCAGTTAATGTGATATTCTATAGAACTGAACCTTTGAACATTTTTGGAAAAAAATAGCAATGTTTGGTAGAATATCTTTTACAACTTACAACTGCTATGTAAAGTGATATATAAACTTTTCACAAAATCTATCAAATAAAGTATCTATTTTTTTGTAGAAATTTATGTAGAACTTTTAGTTTGTGGTCTAGTAACTTAAAAGGAACTAATCTTTGGTATAGAGCATAGTGCCCCAAATGTAATTCCAAGGGGTAGAAAACAAAATGAACAGAAAGTAATAGCTCAACAACCAAATCAAGAAAAAACAAATTAGAAAAAATTATTTATAGACTGTTTTCTACAGCAGTACATTTAAAAAGTGACTGCTATATAACTGAAAAATATACTTCAAATAACTCATATAAATATATGTGATTTCATATTATCTCATAGAAAGAATTAAGATAAAATTATAGTTTAAATTTAGTGTTCTCTTGATATTCAGGACATTATTTTTATGCCCCTAAGAAGCAGCATAGCATTTTGTAATAATTTCTTTGCTGCTTCCTCTTCTTCTTCTCATACTCCTCAATGAGAATGTTTTTGGCATATAGATATGCAATACAGATATGCTGACTAAATGAATAGCACTCGGTTATGTTGAAAGCAGTTTTCAATTTATAATATCCAATGGACAAATGCTTGTGAATTTCATTCCTACATCATTTTGTTGCACTCGACATTCAAGGACAAATATGTAAAACAAATAAAAATAATCCAGGCAACCATGTGTTAAAGATATTAGAATTCTATACGTTATGCACTCATGTCAAATGTGGAGTATTATATCCTACAATTTCCTGACTTGAAAATTAAGCAGACAAGGTCTTCTCTTTTCATGTCCTTCCAACCAAATGACAGGGGAAGTTTGTTTAATATTTTATTATGTTAATATTCCTTTTGCATTGGTAACTGGAAACATTATAGGGTAAAAGGTCTATAAAGGATAGAGATTTGTTATTGTTGTCTTCCAAAAGGGTATTTATTTCATTTTTATTTTAGCTGTTTGCCAGTATTTAAAAAACAGTCTCTTCTTGACACTGCCCAGAGTGCACATTGTCTGAATATTAACAAGTCTTATTTCCTTATGATGGGAACTGCAACAGAAGGAAGATGACTAAATATAGCATGTCTCTCAAGATATGTTTGTATTCAACCATCTGACTCTAGGATGTAGTCTTCATCAGGGTACAATGGATTATAATGTAATGGTCTGTTTCCATATTTTATCATTCTCATAGTCTACCACATGTTAGATAAAACTACATTTTAAGCAAATGAAAATACGTGCTAATTGGTGATAAGAAGATT
This sequence comes from Condylura cristata, assembly GCF_000260355.1. Lineage (NCBI taxonomy): Eukaryota > Metazoa > Chordata > Mammalia > Eulipotyphla > Talpidae > Condylura > Condylura cristata. The sequence continues at coordinate 11,628,866 of NW_004567121.1, read as the reverse complement.
CAGTTTCCCATATGTCGTAGTTTTATTTTATTCATTTAGAAGTGGTATTCAAACATTATTTCATATGCTTGGTTTTTTATTTCCTTTGCTAACCTAGCAAGAATTTTTTAATGATCATTTCCTGATACATCAATCTAGAAATAATCTTGCAATTTGAATTTGGCAGACAAGCCTCTGTTTTGGGGAAAGGACTTTGAGCTAGTAAGATAATAGATGCAGACACAAAAATGAAGAGAGGAATTGTGATGAAAGCATACATTTTTGGTGCACCATTGAAATGCATCTTGAGGTTTTATTTAAGGCTTGATCCAAAGGAAAACTAAAAAACAAAATCATTCTCCAGTATGTTTAAACATGTAACTTTGTTGCATCATATGAACATATTTGCTTCAAACATTTACTGAATACTTGTTTGCTGGGACTTGTATTTAACAATGGGGCTACATCAGTGGTTGGAAAATAGGGAACAATTTTGTTCCCACAGAACATCTGACAATGTCTAGAAATAGTTCTGGCTATCATAATTAGGAGAGAAACTCTATGGGCAATAAGAGGCCATGGATATTGCTAAACCTACAATGCACGAATTACTCCTCTTCAACAAAGACTCATCCAACCCAAAAAGTCACTAATGCCTAGGTGAGAAATTCTAGGTAATATTATAAGAAAAGTTATAAATAAAACTGGCAAAATAATACTTTATAGGGAGAGTTTCTAACTCTGGTGACAAAAGACAGATTCCTGAACTAAAATATTTAAGGTTGGACTGGAGAAAAAGAATCAAGTGGAAAGGTATCAAGGAAAGACTACAAATACCAAGTGACAACTGAACAGCTATAAAAGAAGAAAGATGATAAACCTGGGACTACCCCTGAATTTCTGGTTCTGGTGACCCAGTGGTAACTGTTAATGTGTACAAGGTGTACAGTGTAGAAGGTGGAACAAAACTGAGCAGAGAAAGTCTGTTTAGGAAATGTTGAGTTGGAGGAGACTGAATGACATTTAAATGGAGCCAATGTAAAAAGGTTAATTATATGTAATAATGTATAATTTAGCAAAGTCCAAATGTTGAAAATAAAAGCCAATAATTGTCATTAAAAATAGTTTCACACATTAGATATTATATAGTCAGAGATTAACTATAAGATGACCTTCCCATAATGCAACCATGATGACTCAAGTTGAGTAATTTGCTAACCCCAAAATGCTAAAGTTTTCTTCTACTATAAATATGTAATTTCTAGTGGCATCATCAACTTTCTTCCACCTCCCTCCAATATTATTCTCCACTTATTCACTTATTATTTTTCACTTACTCACTGTGCTTTTATGGGAATATATGTCATCTAACCTAAGAGAAGAGATCAACTATTAGAAACGAGGAACTGCTTGATATTTGCTGAACAGAACTCTATTATGTGGCTACTCTCATGATACATAAAGTAACTGACATTTCACTCTAATTCTAAATGTAAATCAATATTAGTGAAAAATATTCAGGGCAGGCTTTATCAAAGTCTTAAATTGATAATTTAAGTATTAAGTCTTAAATTAGCACAAATATAGTTATTACAAACACACATATAAGTTATGAATATATAGATATAAATTACCTAAACAAATAGCATCTTTGCCATTACTGATTTCAAATAGGATCAAGACATATGCATCCAGAGCACAGAAAGGAAATTTGATATTTCTACATTCTATAATGTAACCTTTGGCATAATCATCATTTTTGACAAGAAAAAGAGAGCAAAATTCAGAATTCTAAAATTCAAATGGTAATGGTTCTTGAGCCAACCCAGTTATTATTACATGCTAAAAGACAATTAAAAATTAATTTTTCAATTAAACTGGAAGATGGTTTTGAAAGATAATTAAGGGAGATAATTAAGCCTAATAGTAAGTGACTTTCAGATTTGTTCTGAATGAACAAAACCAGAAATTTTCCCCATTACACATATATATTGAAAAGAACAGACTCTACAGAATTTACATTTGGAGCCAAGAAAGGGATAAGCAAAACTGAATCTCATTTCTGAAAGACAATTCATGACAAATGGGTTGTCCTTTCATTCCCCAAAAGCAAAATTTCATGTGACATTTACCTAATTTATCCATTTCAAATCACTTTATTTAAAATTGAAGCTTTTTTCATCAACTGCTAAATAAAAATAGTTTACTCAATTGGGTTTGTGTTGCATGTGTTGATCTGTGTGAAGCAAAAGAATAAGAAACATTTTGAAGATTACCTAAGATTTTCATATTTCCCTGTAAACATCCTGTTGGAAAGGTATAATTGTTCTTTGATATACATGTTAGGCATAACACCATGCCTGTGCTTTATTGCAGTCATTGTAATGATCTCATTTGAATATGTCTTCTGATCAATAAACTGAGAAAACTGTCCCATGAATATAATCAAGAGAGTGCTAGCTCTCTCTAGACATTTGGGCAGGGGATCAGCATGAAAGCTAAGATCCTGGTTTCACACACTCACTGTACTGTATGCAGGAATGACAAGGCTGTGCTACCAGTAATCTTATTGCCTAGGATTGCTATGGAGTTAGGAATGATAGTTTAGGCCAACAGAATAGAATTAGTTTTGTTTGTTTGTTTGTTTGTTTTAAAGACAAAAGCAATGTTAGCAAAATCAGATCTCTGGACAGAGAGGGGTCAAGAAACAAATGTAGCGGTTTGGAGGCACTGTGCTGTAATCAGCTGACAGTCCAATTGAATAATGAGCATTTTCTTCAAATGAGGCTGGCACAGGAACCCTTTCCACGACTGCATTTTATCTCAGGACCCATTTTCCTGCAGCTGAGGTACTATTACCAGTCAAATGTGGATGTAATGTAGCCGTGTGACATCAGTATATTTCTATTTCTAGAGATATAGCAGAGAGAAACACTCCAGTGTAATCATGCCAGTGTATGCTTACTGTAGGAGGGAAAGGAATTTCTCATTTTCTTCCTGGAACTCAACCACCAAAGTTGAAAGAAAAATAAGACTCTGAATTAAGGGGAAACAATCTGATGTCAGGAAACATTGGCTCATGTGCTTTCCCACTCCCAGAAATGACACAGTTTCAACAAATAATCCTGTTTTGCTTTGCTTTGTTTTTGCAGACACATGCACCCATTAAAGCATTTCTCTTACACTGTATACCAAAATAAATATGAGGGAAGTATTTTAGCATACATTATATCCCTAACCGTTTGCTTGGCACCCATTCCGTACTTGGCATCAGAAGGTATCAGGTCGGATTCATAGAAATGTATGAAATAGGCCACATTTGACTGAGGACAGACAGCAAGGTGGGCAGATACTCTACACTGCCTTCGCAACCTATAAACCCATCTCCAGAGAAGCATTCATCCCTGGAAGACAGGCACCCCCAGAAAAATTGACTTCCTATGAGTCACACGGGAATGCCCCCAGTACTGGCTAGAAGTAATTTAACCAAGCTAGAGACCTGCTGCGATGAGTATTCTGTTCTCTGAGACATATTGTTGCTATTTCTTCCATAAGGCCAAAGTCTCTAAATAAATCCAAACTGACTTTTATTTGAAAAGAGCAAGTGTAGTTGGTGTGTCCAGGACTTAAGTCAGAAGAGCAATAAATTCTAGCACCCCGTTTCATCTAAACAAAGGGGCTCCAAAGGACAGCTGGTATTTACGAGGACTGCAGAGCCTTGAGTAAGCATTTTCACAGCAGCCACGAAGGTTCTAACACACAGCATTTCTGTCCCATAGCCAGCTTATTAAACCTTAATGGTACTCTTTAAATGCTTTACACTGGGACTGCAGATAACTCATCCACAGGGTGGCTCCTGGAATCTGCCACCCCAACTCAGTAATCATCCTGCAGCTTCCTACCCGCCCCCACCCCCCACTTTGACTTGAAATTCCTAAAAGCTTATTTCTTCATTTAAATTCAGGGTCAGCAAACTAAGATCATCAGTCAAATCTCCCCTTTATGTACTGTGAAGTTTTTTACATTTTTAAATACTTGAAAACAAATCAAAGGACATTATTTCCTGAGGTGTGACATCTATACAAAGTTGAAATTTCCATGTCCATAAATAGTTCTATTGAAATAGCACGGCCCATTCATTTACATATTTTCTAAGGCTGCTTTTGTGCTATAACATCAGAGTGGAGTCCTGGTGACAGACCTATCTGGCTCACAAGATTGAAACATTAAAATTTAGGTACTTCAGAGAAAATCTTTGTAGAGCCCTGATTTAAAGCACTATCTCAGTCATTTTCAACCTCAGCAGGTTCTAAAATGTATTTCTAACAAGTTAAGGGTTCTCTGTCAGCCCTTTAGCCCTTGGACAGAGCTGATCATTCCATCTTAGTCCACTGTACTCACATAAAAGCATATGAGAATTTTGGGTGGGTAAACCAAGGATCAAATTCTCGAGACAGTATCTTTTAAAAGTTCAGGACTGACTTAGGTAACATAGCTAAAAGTAATGTGACAGATTTTTCCCCCCATGAAACATACCAAAACTTACAGATCAAACTGAGTGTTGTTTTCTTCAAAGGAGACACTTTGAAATTTGTCACAAAGAAGCTGCTAGAGTTTAAAACATATTAAGTATGTACCTTCTCTGCTGCCTTTAGAACCTCTCGAAATATCTTTTAAATAGTCTCAAGTGCCAAATTTTGATGCATTAAACTTGGATTGGACTCTTACTTTTTAATTTTAAGTCATTCAATGACTGTAGTCAGTGAATAAAAGAGAAAAGAAGCATATTGCCTAGAATAGAAGAGGACCTAGATAAAAATTTGTGAAATAAATCAAGGCTGTTCAGTAAAAAGTAAGGCTAATGCAAACTAAAAGGAATAAAAACAAGGGAAATACACACATATACAGTCATTATATGTGCCCCTAAATGTACATATCTTAAGTCTTGCTGCTTCACATTCGAGTCTCAAATATTGCTCATTTTCTGGGCCAATGAAAGACACTGTCTTCTCATTAACTTTCTCCCACCTCCAGGTTTGCTTCTCTATTCTACATCTAACTTGTCTTTACTCCAGTCTGTCATCTAGCTGCTTACTCTAGACATAAGCTGTCATGACTCTCACCATTTCTGATTACTCTGTAGTATGTGTATGTGAGTGTATGTATGTATTCAAACAATACCAGAGATAGGCCTCTACTCAAGATGCCTTTCATATTACAAACTTTTCTGATGTGACCACAGGCAAATTACACCAAACTCCAGGCAAATACAGCCCTCAACAGGGAGGAAACAAGAGATGTAGGGACCTAAATATGCAGGGATCAACTCCATCTGGTTAACGTCTCTGAATTTAAATAATGTAGAACTTCTTGTGGAAGGAAAGACATAGTGAGTGATATGTAATGGAGAAATGGAGGAAGATTATAAAATGAAAAGCAGTCAAAATAAATAGTCATTAGAAGAAGTACATCCTCAGGTATTAGTAGAGAAATAGGGAGGTGTTAGGGAGATGAGCCATCAGAATGGTGCCTTTCTGGGGAAGAAGAATATGGCAAAGTGACCAGTTAATTAGCTGTACTGTTATCTCAGAGATTATGATCATATATAGTTATTTATAATGCTTAGCTAGAGAACTGCCAGGAAGATTTCCTGTATTTCCTGACCTTTTTTATTTCTTACATTGCCCTAAGTGGATCTCTTTTTTGTAACCTGAAATAATTCATGTTCACAGAAATGTGACTGATTTCCTGTGTATTTAATAATTTGGCTTTTGGTGTCAGTGGTAGAGAATTCTAAAACCACTTTGAGCAGTATCAGTATCTTTGTAGTAAGAGTATATAGTCCCAGGTGACTTTCTAAAAGAATAACATTCATTTGAAACCTCTGATAAGATTTTCCAAAATGAGTTTTATGACTTCATAGCCACTTTCACTGAAATTGTCATTTTATGGAATGAAATAAGAGAAAAAGAACTTACAACACTTTGGAGAGTGACAGTCTAACTTACCAGCTATCTGTACAACAAATGTATATTACCTGTAATCCTTATTTTCTAGGAAATGCTCAATATTTCCAATATGCTTAAACAACTGTGACAACAAGTACAGTTGCAGTATCTGAAAAGATTACCAGCAAAACCATTTGAGATTTCTTTCATGTCTTCTATGCTGATAAGGGAAACCAGAAGATAGCAAATCTTCACTTATTCATTCATCTGTTCATTAAATAAACACAGTAACTATGTGATAAGACTAGTCAGATAAGATAGTCTTTGTCCTTGTGAAATTCACTATGTAGGAGAAAGACCCATCAATAGATCATCATAAAGCAAAGCATCTAGAAAGGGCTCCTAATATAGCCTGGGAAGGTAGAATTCAGAAAAAAAAACTTCCTCAAGAAATCAGGTGTTTGCGGTAAGTCATTCCCTGCCTTGTTGAAGCAGATATATATATGTGATTTGAGGAGTGACAAGTCAATACCTCCTGACCAAGGCACAGCAGCACCATCAGTGAAAAGATGACAGCGGGATAGTGATTTCATAATTGATTTCATCAATTTCAGATAATTACTTTATTAAAATAAAATTCTCCTGAACAGGTTCAAAACTCCAGTCTTCTAGATAATACCTTACCCATAGCAAATGATGCAGGAGGGGACAACAAAAACTCCTTAGTCCAGTCCTTGTTAAGATTTGTAAGAATTTAGATTGGACAAAATATATTAATTATTAAATCTCCTTCACCTGCACACTGGATGCTTAGAAAAGTGAATCATGCCTATTAATCACATTTCCCAACATGTCCCTACTCTTGTTTCTTGGCCTGGTTCTTTAGTCTCTGACCTCCTTTTTAACTTCCCCAGGGTAAGATTATATTTGATGTCAGTGAATGTTAAATTTGAATTTCACAAAATTCTGCTAAATTTTGGATCAACACTAAAAACCACATTATTAACTCAAATGGCTATTTCCTAAATTCATGCTTTCAATGTAAGTTGCAAGAGAGCCTGAATACGCTGTTGTCCAGAGTGGTATATTAAATTGAGAACTGAAAAATCAAGAATAGTAAGTATGCATTTAATATTACCATTGTGATAAGACAAATTTGTTTACTAAGACAGTTACATGAATAGAAGGAATATAAGCAATAAAGTAATTCTGAACTTGAACACCAATACTGTTGAATTCAAGCTTATGCTATAAAGCACCATTCAAAATGCAAGTTCTGAATTTTGTTTTAGGCTATCATTTTCACTTACAAACTTACAAATAGTCTTTTGGGAGATTTGCACATTGATTTATTTCAGCTAACTGTCTATTCAAGGCAGGCTGACAAAAAAATAACTTCAAATTTCAATGAGGATGAAGAATTACTCTCTAAACAATGAGCACATCAATAGACACAAGGGAATTTCTCAGAAAACCACACTGCACACCACTTTACAAATAATTGTGTAAATCCTAAATTTTTGCTACCCTGAAAGACAATCTAGAGAGAAGAGAAACTACTAATTTGTAAAAAAAAAAAAAAAACTCCACTAGTTTATCCCAGAAATTTCCTTGGATTTCATGCTAAAGATATGTGAATAAACTTAAACCTGCCTCAATTATCAGAATATTACATGGAATGATTGTTTAATAAAAGTCACTTATCCAGATGTCAAGATTAGGTGAATTTACATAGTGGGCACAGTATTTCCAGCATATCCTGATAATAATGCCCACTGTGGCTATATAAAGATGGATGGAATACTTAGATTCCAATGCCTACTTCATATGCAATTATTTTAGATAAATTATAATTAATTATAGTACTAACATTCATAAAGTATTCCAAGCTTCTGTCACTCATGCATCTAACTGTCTTCTCAAGGGGAACCCATATGAATTAAGTGAGGGAAGAAAGTGCTGCAAAAGTTACTTCATGAAATTGCTACGAGTGCCTTTTTAAGTTTTTGATGATGAAACTCCCATGAAAATGATCTTCTTTTAATTCACACCACTACCCTATAAAATATATTTCATTGTCTCTATTTTACAGAGAATTGAAGCTAACCAAAAGTATAAATAATTTGCACAAAGTAAATCTGTAAGGGTTCACGTTTGAACCACAGTCTGCCTTATTTCCAAGTTTGCATTTTCTTTCCATTGTGTCATGACCCCTCACAACAGGAGCACAAAGTATCCAGAATCAAGAGAAACACCACATGATAATTAAATCAAGATTCGACTACTTTCAATTAGCTAAAAATACTGTAATAAATAATTGAAATTCTAGAGGAAAATGATTATAATGGTAGCATATACTATTGACAGATATATGGAAATGGTGGTTTAATTTTCCCTGCAGTTTAAAGAAGTCTTTCCCCAAAAGGTAGCAATTTCAAATGGGTCTTGAAAGTTGAGTAGAAAACTCAACCATGCCTCATGGCAAAAAGGCTGACCTGGTCAAGTTAGATGAAGCTTTTGACAGGCAGTTTCAGGGAATCAAATAGTTTAACATGGCTCAGGGTTAGTTTCCTTCTCAGTATTTCTTTTTCTTAATTAGCAAAACCTATATTCTAGTCTTACTAGTAAGCCTATTTTTAATGCTAACATTAGGATTAATAGTTGATTTTGAAATTACAGTTACTTCAATGACAAAGTTGCCAAAAGTGCTAAAAAGCCAAGAACAAAGGCAAAGATTTTGCAAGAAGTCTGCTCTTTGATACCTTTCTTCAAGGAACAGATAATAGCACAAGTAGAATACAAATACAGTTAAAAAGAGGTGGATGCTATTGTTTTCTCTTTACTTTCTAAATCTATGCAATACTATTCAGACTAACATGCCCCAGCATGATGTCCTATTTTTTTGTTCAAATATTTACTGTGAAATCACAGGAAATCTCCACTGAGAAAACCTAACAATGATGTTGAAACCCAGTCTAGAAATTGAAATCCTATTAGACTAAATTGATTTTTTATAGACCAACCCAACTTAAAATGCCCGTAGAACCTGAAGAAGATATTTTATCCATCACTTGCTTTCCCCCCATGAGAGAGATTCCATTCTCAGTAAGTAAGTGCAGTATCATTAAATGGTTCCTCAAATCTGGTTTCTGTAATCTCTGCTAAATATATCACTTCACTTTAATAATCTGCAACATAATCTACTAACAATACCTTAATCTATACATGTTTAGGAAACTAATATAGCTTGCTTCTTGCAAGATTCTTAAAATTGACTTTTATGATTTAGTGGTATCTCTGCTGCTAACCACAAGTCCCTTGAACTTAACTTTTGAAAATTAACATTTACTTCAGGTAATACATGCTGTCTGTGGGTTGGTCTAGCCACCTTTCAAATGTAATGATGCTGTCCTCTGCAGATTCAAACTTTTCAAAAGATTCTGACAAGATGCAGGAGAAGACATCATCGTTTTATTATGCTCAAAATTCATTTGACCCAAACTAGCACTTTGGAGAATTAAGCTTTAGAATCATGTAGACCCTCCCAGGAAATGTTTTTTTTTTTTGTTGTTGTTAATTTATTTTTATACTCATAAAATTTTACACTTCTGCCTTTATACAACTGCATCCTCTCTTCCTCTCCAATATTTTTCCAAAATAGGACAGCTATATATGGCAAGAGGGTTGAAATTCTGCATCAGCTAGAAATCTGTCATCTGTTATATATTAGATCTAATGATGATGCACAAATTCATTCTGTGTCTGAATCCAGTCCTCTGTGGCATATTTTTTTTTGTCATTCTCATCTACTGAATGAAATAAATGCCAAAGGGTGTCAGACCTTAATTATTGTCCAATGTTTAGAAAAATAAAAATTCTACACTTATTGCATGAATAATGTGCTGAGGAATTTGTATATTTCACACCCCTACATAGGTTAGCCCATCTAAATGTGTTTTTCTACTACTTATTTTCCACTTCGCTCATCTTTATTCTAACTTCAATAAGTAAATCACTTAGTACACACTAAGAACACAGTGGATAATAAGCTCCCAGCGTCAAGAATGTACTTAATATTTAAACTTGTTCTCTAAAAAAAAATGAAGATATATAATCAACCTATACTTCCACAGAAAGCAATTTAAAAAGTAGGTGATCTAACTTGCTGATTTTTTTCTTCAGCCCTTTTGAAATGGCTATGTTTTAAATAAAACCTATTTCCTTAGGCTAATAAATGATCTATAATCCATTAAGCCCTTATGAACAAACCTAAGGCTTCTGAAATTAGAACATAGGGAAGAGAGAGTCAAGTAATGGACTTCAAAGACATGTGAAGGTGATTAAAAGAGACCCAGGTTCAAATTCCTATCACAATAGTGATTCCTAGAACAGCACATTCTAAATAGATGCTTGGCAAATTTTTATGTTATCTAACACACACTATAAAAGATAGGAGGGAAGAAGGCACAAAACAAAACTAATTTAAAAAGGAACTGGAAATAGAAAAGTAAGGAAAAATAACCTCAGAGTAGGTCTTCTTTGAAAGAACAAATGGCTTTAAAGGATATTTTAAGCTGCAGATAAATCAGGAATGTTAACTATACTAGTAAAGGAGCAATTAGTCTTAAACATTTGTCTCTTAAACAAAATAGTATTTCAGACCTTAAAGCTGGGTTAAAGAAATTGGTTAAGACCATTCTTATAGTGATGCCTAAAATAACTTAGTTATAATGATTTGAGCTGTGCTTATGTTTGTGTGCCTAAAAGCTACAGAAACACATTTCTCCCATCTGAGAGTAAAATAGAAAATCATTACTACAGTCTCACAAGTCTGGGTGGGAAAGCCATTTCTGTACAGACTCCAGGTGAGTAGATCTGTCTGACAGTGATTGGAAATTGACAACTTAATAAGCTTTCTCCTTTATTTCCCTTATGCAGATATATAAATGAACTGAACACATGGTTATACAAGAAATTTTCCAGTCACCCCTGAAGCAAAGTATGGTGATGTGCTTAATAGTAAGTGAACAGAAGTGATAAGAGCAAATTCCAAGTCATTCCCTTAAGGAGGAATCTGTACTTTTCCTCCCCTTCTGTTGAGAGTAGCCACCTTGGACCAACCAGATGAAGATGACTACCCAGGTTACTAGAACAAACAGTTCAAATCCTGATAATTCTGCAGAACTGAGACCAACAGAGGGAGAGGATGGAAAGAAAAGTTGGAGGTGGCCCAAAGAACAATGGTGCGAGATGCTGTTGGTGCTTTGGTTGTGGGTGTCAAGTAGTCACATTCATGGGAAAAGGCGTAACCTGTACTTCTGGATCATGTACAGTGTTGTAGACCAACATTACCTTTATTTAAAAAAGACAAGAGTTCTGAAAATTCTGCAGAGAAGAGCCATCTCACTAAATTTATTGCAGAGAGCCCTAATTTTATTGCTCAGTCTCTCACCTGAGAGGGCAATAAACTTTTACTTTATTTAAGTCATTTTTATTTGCATCTCTTACCTGCAGCAGTGTCTGCACAGTAATAGTAAAGACACCAAAGCATTGAACAAGTACCAGGCCATACACCAAGTGCTTTTAGTATGTTAACTCACTAGTCTTCTTGTCAGTAACTTATCTAAAAAAAACTCACGCCCAGGGAACGGTAGATGTAGAGTCTGAATTCAGGTAGTTTGTCTTCAGTCTATATTTCTATTCACACCACTTAGGATAATGCTATACATTTATCAAATATCACATAAATATTTTTATAAATAAAGAGGTAGTCCATTTATTTAAAACTGTGTGACTCAATTTAGAAACCTCAGCAAGAATGGATTTGTTAATGCAATCCCTGGTTTTCCTCTTTTACAGGGAAAAGTGGTGACTTTTATGGTGAGCAGGGTCCTGTAGGCCACTACAGCTTCCAGCTGCACTCCACAGCATTTCTGGAATTACTCTAGCACATCAGCTATGGATGAGTTAAGAACTGATCCAGCAAATACAGCTGCTCTAGACAATTGAAAAAAAGGAATGTAAGTGATGCATATAAATCAATCTATTTTGCATTGTTAGAACTGCGCCTATCAGCTGCTGGGACAAGCAATTGGTAATAGTGGAGAAGCTGTAAACAAGAATGAGAAGTTTCATTCTTAAGGAATTAAAAATCAGCCCCCTTTAAGTAAAGTAGTCCCACCTCACCTCCAGTGGCTACAATATAAGATGCTGAAACCATCCACAGCAGCAGGAACTAAGTACTTTGGAGCATAAACTATATTTTTTCCTCTACCTACAAAGTTTGATCTACAAATCAGTCACAAAGAGTAAAAACTGTAACTAATTAAATACAACAATCATAAAAAATGTTGTGTAATAAAATAATGTGAAAGTTCTGTCTCTTGTTATATGTATTTTAAGAATACATTGACTGTGGATAACTGATATTGCTAAAGAAAAGCCATGCATAAGTGGAACATAGTACAAAATCTTTCCAAAAGATTCTTATGTATTTCTCCCCTTAATACAATAGAGTATGGTAAGTCCCAGAAAACTGTAATTGTGGTGAAATGAAGAAAAAGGAATACTAATAAACTTAATACAATTTTAATTTTCTATTTGTTTTTGTCCTCCAAAATGATATCTGGAAGTCAATGACAAAGAAAAGAGTCCAGTTCTTTGAGGCTTATTTATTCTATCTCAAAGTATCAAGAAATGAATTTATAAAGATTCTTTTTGCAAAGATTCAGTTTTTCAGGGCCGTAATAACAAATAGCTATTTTGCAAAAGATAACTTTAATTAAAGGTTCATAAATGAACCCAGAGCAAAAGGACCTTCTGTATTTTTGAAATAATGAGGAATTTAACCAATTAATCATAATGGAAGCAAATGATTAATTGTGGATTCAAGACACAATTTTGTCAGTCATCATATTGACTGTTATGGATTTCAAAATTCACCATGCCAAAAGTCAAGATTATCTTGATTGACAATTAATTACTAAAACCAATTCTGTTAAGGTGACTTCTAACCTCCATTTTTCATTTTGGAAAATATATGGTGTTGTGATTTATAAACCTGGAATTTGTACCAATAGTAACTTCAAACTGTGAGCAATTATATTAATGCAGTATGTTTCAGTAATATTCCCACAAATTAAAGTAGTGCTTTGTTTCTGCACATGAGTGCCTGGCACATGGCAGAAAGTGTCTTTCATGCCAATTCAAGGAGAACACAATTTCACAAAAGCTATATTCCTTAAGAAGTTTAGAAGTTTCCTTATATTGTGTTTTGATTGTATTTTAAAGGAAGGGGTGAAGATAATATTCATAGTATTTGTTGCCAATTTGAGAAATACATACTTTCTACAGTCTGCGAGACAAGATCTTTCATTTGTTTATAGGTATGTGTGTATTTTTATTTTTCGTTATCGGGGAAGTTTTATCCAAAAGTAAATTTGTACTCGGTTTGTTTAGATGCTAACTATGGGCTAAAAAATCTGGAGGTCGCATTGCTATAAAATGATCTGCTTTGGATCTCATTGGAGTAAGGAGGAAAATAATAATCAGCACACAATCTTTCCTCCAATAATATGTCCAATTTCTTCATAGCCAATGCATCATTAATCAGCAGCCTACATTCACTCCACACTTAAGTTTTCATATATCCATCCAAGAATTGCATACATACACTACAATGTATAATGTTTGGAAGGAAGATAGTTAAAATGATTATTTTCTAGCAAAACTATGCCTAGTAGTTCCCTTGATAGCAAGGGAATTTAACTGATATTGAATTGGCAAAATAACTGACACCTCTAAAAATCTTACTAATCATATTTGAGGGTGGCCACATTTCTCCAGCTTTCTATTCTTTAAGGATAATTAAGCCTTTATCATTGCATTAATTATAATTTATCTAGTATACCTATATACTTGTACAATCAGTTCTCTCTCTGAGCAGCAGCAGTTTGAAATCATGTCCTAATCATTTTCTTTCAACTATTGTCCACAAACTTTTCATGTGGATTTTATTTCAGTATTAAGGGTTTTTGATAAGAAAACCATGCCACAAGAATTGGCACTTCTGTGACTAACTCAAGGTTACTTGGAAAATATGATAGCTTTTATTGTTAAAACTCACAAAACAGACCTTATTTTTTTTTTTATTTTACATTTTAAAGGGACAGGTTTATTAGAAGAAGATGTTTGCATAGACCTAGGTTTTTTAAATACATTTTAGGTAAAAAGTAATTTTATGTACTTGCCAATACTGCTAGTCAGTAAAATACAGTAGTTAAATATATCTAGCATCATTATTAATTGGAAACTTTTGATCTCTTCTCTGCATTTGCAACATGCAATCTCTTCAGTCTACCTCAGCAGTCTTGTGTTACAAGCAAATTTATCAAAAATTATAATATGGGAAGTCTTAGTCTATATGGCTTCAGGTAAAATGGCATTTTATAGATCGTAACAGTAATGCAAACATACATAACTTATCCTAATTAGCTGAAAGGCCTGACTCATAAGATTACAACCATACATAGATGTGTTCAAGATGCTGCAGAACGATATGGCATTGTTGCGAAGGCTGGTTATATTAATCATGATTAGGGAAACTGAAAAAAAAATGTTCTCTTGCTATCTATTTTTCACAGAATGCTTTTTTCCTGACCTGGCACACTTAAAAAAAAAATGTTAACCAAACCTAGAGAGATAAACCCAAAATGTATCCAGAATTCTGCACATTATTATTTTTTTTAAAGTAGAATACAATAGGGATCAAGGAAAATGTTATCTATTAAATAAACAAAAAAAAGCTGAAAATTTTCTACCCCTCTGGAGATTTTAAGTAGCTTTGATTAACTGGGAGCTTAAAATATTCCAAAGATCAAGGAGCCATGGTAGCGGTGGCAATGCAGTATAGTTATATACGTTTATACACCTCCCAGAGCAATGAGTCAAAAATCCCTATGAGCAAACAACAGTCATTTTCAGCACTGGTGTCCAGGGACTTTTCCACTCACTACAGCTGGGTAAGAAATAAACAAAAATGCTCCTCCTTTCTACTTGAACCCAAAAGGAAAGCAGTTTTACACAGCTCTAGGTTGTTCCCTTAGTGTAGTGGTTTTCACATTCGCCTCAGAAGCTCTAGAAGCAAAACTTATTAATTAAATTCTATTTTTTAAAATCTCTCTAAAATTGCCCTCCCTTAATTATCAATGTATTACATGCTGACCAATGGGTTTGAAGTCGGCTTAATGAAAAGTGGAATACCATCACAGTGCTCAATTCATGCCAAATACATATTCAACCTCTGTTAATATAAAGGTACTTATTATGTTTAGCTTTCAACTTGGTAAAATTAAATGTATCCACATTACTAACAGACAAATTTTAGAGTCTCAACTTAAATAAAATTCTTCTTGTAAGCTTTAACCAATAAGTAGATATTAAAGTAGATATAACTGGCAAATTGTTTAAAACTCAGTGTAACTGGTGTTAATTAAATAGCTAGGACCCTAAAAGAACATCTCCTTTGTTAGTACCTTAGTCCTTATCAAATGACATACTAACATGCTAATAAGCACAGGTCACAAACTTAAGAAAAAGTTTAACTGTGGCTGGTTTTTCTGAACACTATTACCAAAGTCCATGCAATATCTGAACTGCTTGGTTGCAGGAAACACAAGATACGGTTTCCAAAATGGATTCCCCAATGTTCCATTCTTTGGGTGCTAAAAAGGAAGAAGTTGTCTACTGAATTTCCTGCTCCTTCATGCAAAAAACAGACTGTAGAAAAAAGAACTTTCTATCTTTCTGGTCAAACTGACCTCACCTCGACTTTCTTGAATGAATTAGTGCCCCCCCATTACCTCATGGTTGCGTTATTTAAAATGAGACAGAGAAAAGCACTGGTGACCTGAGGCTGGTTGATTATTAAAGAATGACTGGTACTTTAAAAATCAAATCTAATACCAAACAAAAAGACTCTAGCCTTTTCTATTACAAGATAACCAAATTTATCACTGGGTAACTAGATTAATCTGTTGGGACTTTAAACGACTGAAAAGTAGGACACCCTAAAAATATTACTCAGTGCAAATACAACCCAAACATCACTGATTTCATTGAGTAATTGCAGTTATTCTTTAATCTACTATGATATCAGACATTTATTAATACATTAGGTGACATCTGACTTATTAAGCAATATTCACACTGATTAATTCAGAATGGGAAAACCTGTGACCCCCTAGGAAACCAAGCTTCTCTTTAAAATCCTGAAGCCGGTGCTCAGGTGTACACACTGAAGCTTTAGTCTTTCGACCCAGCAAACAACGAGCTCAAAAATAATTCTGTCATTCAGAAGAGAAGCTATTTTATGGATAAAAGATTCTGAATTTCACAGCTGACTTGAGATCTACTCAAGCCACCGACATTGGTTTCTACTTTGCAAGTAGGATTTGTTCTGTCAATGTAGATTTTCCAGTAAGTACTTTTTCCTTTCAAAAACCAAGTCAGATTTTAAAAAATTAATAATTACCTTTTTAATACAAATCAAGTGACCAATTAGCTCATCTTCAAAACTGATGCAGTCTTTGTGCCCCTCCTACACTTCAGTTAAATGAAAATACATATTTTAATACTGACTTTTTTTAGTAAAATCAAAATATATAAGTGCTGACTTAGATGGAATACCTGAAGAAAAGACTAATATGTTTTTGTTATTGTTTTATTGTTATAGATCTTATTGTGTGTCTTTTTAGTAATCAGTTCTCTAGCTTCCTGAATAATACATAACATGACTGCACCATATTGTAAACAATAGATGCATGAGGTACTGAGGTATTGTCTAGCTTGTGCATTCATTTTCTTGCTTTTATTTGGTTTCTAGTTTATCATCACTATACTTTTTGAAAGCTTAAGGATATGACAGATTAGGGAAAGATCAAGAAGCTTAACTTTTGATTGAGTAAATCTTCTAATTGCGACTAAAAAGGCAATTTAATTAGTCACTAAGTAGGAAGAATCTATTTAACAATAGACCCTAATTGGCATTACTCCTGGTCATCTGAATAGAACACATAAAGGATGCAAATGAACAGCTATAGATTTAATTTCTCATTCTAAATGTTTCTCAAAGTCTGAGATCTTGTCTGAAAGCCACTTTAGATCCTAAACAATTACATTTTTCATTATTATTGGTTATCCAGACCAATATACTAAACCTGAAAACAATGCATATATAAAACACCACAAAATAACTATTTTCAGAATTTCCTGTTTTACTTTTGAATATTTCTGTAGCAACTTGATTCAACCATAATACACTGAAATGACAAATAACTATCAATGTTTCCCCTTATCCTTTCTTGTGATTTATGCACATATGTCTGGGATAATCAGGTGAACTCAGAAAAAAAAAAATGAAGAGAGAAAGGAAAATGATAAGCTCCAGGTAATCCATGATAAACTTTACCCTGGAAACTGAGATGGCATGAGCTCATTCAAGAGTCGTGAGCATGCTCTATTTAAGCAGATATGTTCATAATTAGCAGATGCAGTACACATGGTCTTAAAAAAAAAATGATAAATAGGAGGTCAGGCTTTAGTTAATTACCTGAACCCTTCACTCCTCCAACAGCGTTACAGAGCAACCCCAAGGCGAAATGGACAACCTGAGTGTAAGGCTTCACCTGGGCATTTAAAAGGGACTTATAACGAGACTTAATGGCAGGCACACTCAAAAAAAGGTTAATAAAGGGTTTATTTACCAAAAAAAAAAAAAAAAGTAAATTCAGAGAAGAATAAGCCAGGGAGGAAATGGGATAAATTGGTGAATGTGTCCTACCAGTACCGCTGAGCTGAGCCCCCGCTAGCACTCCGAAGGCGGCGAAAAACCAACCACCAGGAAGGCCCACATTCCTAGTTTTATAGGAAGCCTGGTGGCCAACTCCACCCTCAGTTCCCAGCAATCCTCCCTTTGGTGGTGATGGCATTATGGGATTTGTAGTCCTTGGTGCCTTGCAGTTCTGTGATCTAGGGTGCAGTGGAGTCCATAAAGCTGTGTTTGTGGAATTCATTCAGGACATCCTTGTCCCCCAACAATAGAATGATCCTATCCAAGTTACTTCATTTCCTAGCCTCGCATTTCTTTTCTGTTAAATGGGGATAGACAGTTGATCTCTTAAGGCTTTGGTGAGTATTAAATGAGTTTCTGAAGCATATGATGAAAAGCTGGACATCATGGACAACTAAGAGATGCTCGAAATATTTGCTATAGTTTAAGAGCCTTGTGTAAAGAATCCATCTCTTAAGCAAACCATCAATGAAAGAGGGATATTTTCTCAATACTTGAAATGCCTAGAGTTAGAGATTTGACCCTATGTCTTTTCCCAGCTACAGATGTGTTACTTGATGTGTTAGATAAGATTGGCTATGATAATTTGGTTAGCTTAACCTTAGCTATCATTTGGAAGTCAAACAAAAACGCAGCATATAAAACAAGTTATTATGAATTGAAATGGAAAAATACTCAAATAGCACCTTTTAAATTGTGCTACACAACTCTTATCATGCCACTGTTTCCCCTCTAAATTGGTGGGACATAAGTTCTGTCTTCCAAGGCCACGCTGGTGGCTAATGGTGACAACCTGTCCCCTTCATTTGTAATATGGAAGTCTGAACTTTTTAGATTCCTTACAATGTGTTTGGCAATTGTTTTTAGGTATAACCCCAATGAAATAGTCAGGAAGAAATCTCCCTTTAAAAAATCTGTATTTCTTATGACAATCTGACCTGGTTTCTTCTTGCATTCCTCATGGTGTACACAGGTAGTTATGAGCAAAATTAGGTGAAACTGCCACCCAGAATAGGTGGAGTTAGCATCATCTAAGCAATTTTCTTGTTCACTTTAAGGCCACTAATAGATCTTTGTCAGCCATTTTTAAGAAATAATTATTAAGTGCAAATTGCTCAAATCAGCCATGCCTCCAAAGACCCCTCCAAGATCTCCCTACAATATATTCCTGAGGTCCTAGGAGATTTCTGAAAATAGATTTATGGGTGCAATGAAATACATAGCATGTGTGACCTTGGTATGGACCTTTTAGGATAAAGTATCTGAATGGTATATCGAAAGACTATTTATTTTATTTTATTTATGCGTAGTAGAGCTGGGGTGTAGGCCAGAAAATTGGGGAAGAGCTGGGGACAAGAAGATTCGCCAGAGACAGAGTGGGAAATAGAACAGGTAGACTGACTGAAACACACTGCTGAGGGGAACAAGGGGTGGGACAGGAGAGAACTGCTGCACCATGTGGGTCACCTCCTGACTGGGAATAGAATTCCTCTTGTAGTGGCTTTGGAGAGCTTCATAGTGCTGAGTCTTAACCCTTTGAGCCACCAGAGAGGCCCCTCAACCTTAGTTTTATTTGTAAATATTTGTTAGATTTAATTTTAGTGATAATGACACTTTTTTTCTCAGCCCTTTAAATTAGACATGACATGTCCTCTGATGTATTTAGGAAATAAATAAAAATTCCATATCTAGTCATCATACAATTAAATTTGATAAGATATAATTTTCACTCATTAAAGCCTTCTGTTTCACACTGGGACAGAAATTCTGATTTGTCTTTAGATTATTATCACTACTGAATATTTCTTAACTGGTTTACAATTGACCCTTAACCTTTTGCTTAGATACAGCCCTGAATATGAATGTTCACCTTCTCTGAAACCAACTTTAAGTGAGGAATGAAACTAAACCTTCCTCAGTTGCATTCAAGTATTAAAAGTTTAAAAATACCAGTCAAATCAAATCACACAGGATCATAATTTAAGCTATTTTGTCAACTTTTGCCAGGTCAGATAGTTTTTTGCATGTTGGTTATTTTGGGAGGAGTTTTGCACTGACTTTTGTGTTGTTTTGCTTTTCATATAATCCAAGTCATTGCTACTCAAAGTCTGGTCCGCACACTGGAAACAGCAGCATCAGCAGGGAGCTTGGGAAAATGCAAACTCTCAGACTTAAAAAAAGAGATTTTTAACAACATCAGATTGCACTTTGAAGTCTGAAGCCTGCAAACTAGTCATTTTTATAGGCAAGAGGTTCCTCTTCCCATAGTCTAGTTAACTTAAACTAGAATGTAAGTGATTGGTTTTCCTTAATTGGTTAAGGCAGTCTGGCCTAGCTAGTGAATTATCAATACATTTCTGTTATCTTCTTTGATGAGTCATGGCTTCTCAAGCTTATTTTATGGCATTTTCTTGCATCAATGCTAGATGCAAGATATGAAAAATTTTCATGTCTTCATAAGGACCATGAAAACTCTTCATATACAAAAACAACAACAAAAACACAACTCATCTAATGTACAAGTATTTAATAAGTATTTGTTTTTAAATTGAAACAATGACTTTCAAGGTCAGTCCACAAGTATTGATCAGTGCTGAGTGCTGAGTTTTTGATGTACTGGCTCATCCTGGGGTCAGGCCTCTCTACATTCTTTTGAACCAGTTTATTTTACCACCCCCCCCCCCACACTCCCTTTCACTCCTTGGGTAATCTGTTAGTCACTTAGAGCTGTTTACCTTAAAATGGGCAGAAGGGATATCTAGATTCTCTAAATCCCAGCACATATTCATAGAAAACTAAAATTACACCACTGTAAAGGGGGAAAAAATATCCAACTGTCACTCAATACATTTTATTCAGAATGAGACTTTGAAAGAAGCAATGATCCTTTGTGCCCAAGGCTGCTCAATGTGAGCCCTGCATCCAATATTCTCTGAAATGATATTTTGTTTCTATTTAGATTTCAGAGTGTGACAATAAGAGTTCTCTCCAGGCCAATGAACAAGAATGTATCAGTTTGTCTTCAAATGACTCTTCTTTCAGAGTTTTCTATCAATTTAAATATTACTTGTTATTACTTCAAAAATCAAATCAATAATAAGTGCTGCCCATTATAAAAGTTTTAGAATTATTAAAACACATCTCAAAGTAATCTGTAAACTACATTCAGTGTAATGGTAACCTAATATATTTACATGTGCATAATAAGTGATAAATACACACACGCACGCACACACACACAGAGTCAATATAGACCAAGAGAGAAGAGCGACCTTTAGAAGAGACTGTGGAACATTTAGAACACCACATCTTTACAAAGGTGTATTTAGAGTTATCATGTAATAAGACTAATGGATGATATTTTTGCATTTCTATGTTAGTATTTTTCAAATTGAAAAACTAAAGAAAACAAATGCAGCATCCTATAATTTAAACAGTTTAAGTTCCAATTTGCTCCTAGATAATGACAAAGGCTCTATTCCGATTAAACAGTAAGAAAAATCTGTACACCAACAAAAGGAGATATTTTTCATTTACCTTGAAAGTAATAAGGAGAGTAATGCCATTTACTGTTCTATTAAATAGGATGCTATATAACACTTTTTAAATGGTTGCCAAGTATTATATTATTAGGTGCCAAGTATATTATTTATTCTTTAGAATGAAAAATCTCAAAGAGTACTTAATCAAACCACCATGGAGTTTCTTAATATTCTAATTAACAAATTATATAACAACAACAGCCACCATGCATGCATCATAGAGGATCAAATGTTTCCAAGTAATGACTTGCCAAAAGGTAATCTGGGAAAGCCTTTATTTACAAGCTAAGATTATTAATTTGAACTTTTAGCGATATGCACTGTGATCAATAGGAGTCCATTTATGTAATATAAGTTTTTGTTTTCCAAATGGTACTTATATTCCAATGAGACCAAGAATGAAGCTCTAAGCTGAAAATCTGAGACTGGAGGGAGCATTTTAGCTGACCGGTCAAACCCTGACCTCATGAAACACCAGAATTTATTATAAGTCATGATGCAGCTTCTGAAGTATTCAGAAGGTAAAGAACATCCTAGTAACCAAAAAAAGTGAGGAAAGTTTTTTCTTACAGTGTAAAATTTACTTTTGAAATTTCAAAATTATTTTTATTATAGAAATAAATATAAAAACAAATTATAATCAGAAATGTCAAATGGAAAATTTGCAGTGTCTTCAAATCTATACAAATCTATAGAACTAAAGAACAGATGTAGAGGAACATTTGCTTCCATGACCTGAAATAAGAAAACATGTATCTCCAATGTTATTTATTCCCATACCCAGAAGTAGCAAATAAGTATGTTTTTGTCCATGAACCAAGGTACATATGGACATCTTTTTGGAAAAGAAAAGTCATATCATAAAATGCCAAAGGAAAAGCAGAAAGTCTATAAACCAGAAAAGGGACTGAAGTTGAAAATATTGACAACAACGTCAAGTTGTAGACAAGATATTTTGGGGAATGTGAACTGTAGAGTCCCCGGAGAAAAGAGTTCGATCATCCACTATAGTGGCAGTTACGCGTATCCTGCAGACTAGCATGCCACCATTCAGTGTCTTATACCAAAGTGAAATGTGTGGAAATGGCCAACAACAGAAAGAGCCAAGAATGATCAGGCCAGCCTTATTTGTAATAGTCAAAAAAAAAAAAAAAAAAAAAACACTTCAAATGTACTTTAGTAGGGCATTTTATAAACATTTCTCGGTCTTTATAGAAAACAAAATGGCATACAGTGATTTAAAAATGAACTATACGAGACTATGTAAGAATCACACAAAATTAAATGGAAGGAAAAATAAGGTTCTATGTTATAACATTCATTTAAATGAAATTTAAATGAATTTTAAATTAATGAAAAAGTAAACTCTTGGAACAAAAGTGAAAATAAAAGTTAATTTGGAGTTGGGAAGCTGGGAAAAATGACTAGTCTGGAGCATGAGGACAGGTCCTGGAGCTCTGGACCCAACATTGAGTGATTGGACAGTGTTTATATTTATTTTGTGGTGACTCACTTAGACATACACTTATGTTCAGTTGATTTTCTGTGTGTTTGATTATATTTCACATTAATACAGAGGAAGATAGAAGAAAATATAAAATATTATAGTAACTAAAATTATTGTATGTATAAATAGGTTGGCATCTGTTGCAGGCAGTGACTCCCAAAGGAACCCTAAGAATTCTTATCAGAGTGCTAACTAAGTACCTTTTATGACAAATATGACTAATATGGTTTTGCTATCTTTTAACTTGCCAGAGAACTTCACATACAGCATCTCATGCTGTCCCGTAGAAGACATCACATCCAGAGGTCCTTAGAGTTATTGCTGTCATACTGGCCTTTAAATAATGTGCAACTACTGCTCCTTGTGTTTTAAACTATGGCTAAGTAATAAATAATCACATTCTATAATACATGGAGAACTAATACATTCTTTTAAAAAATCAAAACATCTTTTAGTAATATTTGAATTTCCAAGAAAGGGAGACTGCTTAGAGTATTCGGTCTGGCTCTCGACTTACATCTGTGACTCCTTATTGCTAAAAATCTCAGGAGCACATAAATGTATAAATAAAGATAGGCATAAATTAAAGTAAATATAAACAATTAATAAATAACTAAGTACTTGGCGGAGTACCGTATTGAAGAATCAAGTCATGCTGATTTAATTGTGAGAGGTTAATTGTGGTAATTAATGGCAATGAGTAGAAGGAAAGACAAAATGAGCAGAGTATAAGTAGTCATCATTCTGGCCTCCCTTAACAGATAAGGATGTAAAAATCCTTTATAAGTAGTATTAATTACTCAAATATTCACTATTATTCCAGCTTCACCCAATTAATCCATTAATGCAATTTCAGTGCCTTGGCAACTTTTCTCTTGGACAAGCCTCCTAATAAGCTAACCCTTTGCCAGTCCTAAAACATTCTGAGATTTCTCTCATTTCTAGCTCCCAGAAAGAACATGGATATTTACAGATTCAAGATTTTTTTTTTTTTACCTTGAGAAAAGGGTTAGAATTTGTACTAAAACAAGCGGGGTTGGAGGGCAGTTGTTTTAAGGAGAGGAGAGATTGGGCACCCATGTCATGGGCAGGGCAGTGCTAAGGCAATTTGTGGCCACTGTGTCTGTCTGTGTTGGTGTCCCCGACCCCTCTTGGGAGATTTTGCAGTTTTTATACATGGTCACAGAACCATGATATGAATCCTCAATTTCGCTATTTTTGACTATGTTTTTTGACACTGTTTTATAATTTAACATGCTTGATATTTTCCTCTGACATTTCAGCTTATTCTAAAGAGTGAACATGTAAAATTCTTACCCTTGATCCTTGCTCTACACATATGCTAAAAACAAGGTATGTCTTAGAAGTAGGAGATCTCTTCTGAACCATTTCATAAGATTATACATAATTATGTGAATGAATAATTATTAAGTGAATTAAAAATAATGAATAACTATATAAAATAATTATGCATTATTATCCTAGGATGAGCCAAACAAACCTTTGCAATTTCAGTTATCCTGCTCATCAGTAACAATGAACAAAAATAATTACAAAAATTAACTGCCCTCCATTCTAATTAAAAACTTTAGATTTTGATAAAAACAATGATTCTCAAACTTTAGTGTACAGAGTACTACATAAGCAATTTGCTAAAGCATGCCATAGCACACTGATAAGAATTCTTAACATTCCCTTGGAGTCACTGCCTGCAACAGATCGAATGTGAATGTGCCCCCCAAATTTATATGTTGAACTCCTAACCCCCAACGTGATAAATTAGAAGGCAAGGGCTTTGGTTGGCCATTAGGTCATGAAGATGGAGCCCTCATAAATAGGATTAGTGGCTTTCTAAAAATTCCCATGAGAGCCCTTCTGCACTCTTTCTATCATGAAAGGATATAAGAAGAAATTGGCAGTTAGGGACATAGAATAGGATTCTCACCATATGCCAAATATACTGGCACCTTGATCTTAGACAACTCAGCCTCCAGAACTAAGAGAAATAAAAGTCCACTCTTTACCCTAGCTGGTCTTTGGCATATTTATTACAGCAGCCCAAAAAGCTAAGATACTACCTCAGGTTGAAAATATTTAATCATTAATAGTTGAAGGCATGGTCATATATTTGCTTATATATATTAAAAAAATAAAATTATATAGTAACATTATACAAGGTAAATAAATATTACACATTTATTAAGTTCAGAAGAAACAGATTAATTTCAGAAGAAACTGATTTTTTTACTGAATAATATGTATAGTTTTCTTTTTTCCTGACAAAGTGATCCTGAGTTAAGCTATGAAATCGTAGCATGCATTCCAGCATATCAAGAATTGTTGTACCAGTGTCTATTAACTAAAACCAAGATGGTAGATAATTATATTCTGTTACTTTTTTCTTAAATTGTTCTCATGTCCACTTCTTAAATCCATTGTGACTTGATTCCTTAATGCTACTGAAACTCCTGGCATGTTTATTTACATATTTGGAATTACATGAGAATGTGGCAACCAGGAATCACAGCAATAGGAAATCTAATACTCTTAAAGTAGTTTTCCTACACTCGGTGTTGTAGGTTTTAAGGTAATTTGCTTAACCCACTCTGTGGTACCAGTAACTACTTTTTGGGGCAGTTGGTGCCCTTGCAAACAGAGGATGTTTAGGCAGATATCAAAATGTACACTAGGGGCCTTCCCTGGTGGCGCAGCGGGTTAAAGCACAGCACTAAGATGCTTAAGTCACTTCCACATGAGTTCGATCCCTGCCTACCCCGGAGGTGATCCACATGGCAAGGCAGACCTCTCCTGACCCGCCCACGGCTCCCCTCAGCAGTGTACTTTGTCGATTTGCCTGTTCTGCTCCCCACGCTGTCTCTGGTGAATCCTCTCACTCTCCGCATCTCTGGCCTGTACCTCAGTTCTGTGTGAATGAATAAATAAATAAATCTTAAAAAAAAAAAGTACAGTAGGAAATCTATGTCTAAGCACAATGAAATTCTGCACAGATATTTGTGATGACAATAGTTGAAGTCATATACAATACAGTATATCTCAGTCCTGGAATAGTCAGGTTAATTAAACAGAAGTGTAAATGACTGGTGTCAGCTCCTCCTTTTTTGGGAAAGACTGCATCAGAACCGCAGTAGCTGAGGATACTGAAGAAAAATGTCTCAGACTTTCATGATTTTACCTTCTCATCTTCTAGTTGGCAGACAGAATCAGAGCACAGAGACTTTGCTTGGCATCTGTCATGTGACATACTAATCTAAATGTGTTTATTATGCATTAGCATAGAAGTGTGGCACATAGGGTATTTGCTAATCTGACTGCTACTGCATAATGTAGTGGAATCAATATGATTATTGACAAAAATCATTTACTCACAATTGTTTGTGCACATGTTCAAGTATCTGGGAACCCTGAGGGGAAAAAACTGCATTTTTTATGCTCAAGATGAAAGTTTCAGAAAATGGTGGATTCTGATTATAAGAGAGTCTTTATCTAGGGATATAAATCTTTGATGGTAGAAGTTAGTAGTCTTCTAACCTAAGTACTAAAGAATGCAAAAAAATGCTAGCTTCTGCAGACATATTTCCTGCTTCAAAAAGATAAGCTTCACTTTCACTTTTCATCTATTTTCCATAAAGGACTCTGGACAATTTTGCACAGGGCTGAAAGGAGGAGTGGGGCTAGAGGCATGTCCTGACACTTTAAAAATATTTTTTAAAAACCCTCTTTGAAAAAATTGCAAAATACACTTCAGCCGTCCTTTCTCTTTCTTCTTCAGCTCAAGTTAGAAGCAACTTACCACATCCACAATGAACAGGTTCTTTTCTTCTAAATAAACCAATTCCTTCTCATCTTTTACCATCCCTAAATTAGATGAATTTTAATCCCTCAGTTACAATTCTTTCCATATGAGCATTGAAACCAATGATGTTCTGAAACTTTTAAAAAATGGTATGCTCAGATAAGAGTGGTTTAGTAGTGTTGAAGTACAAATAAAAACGTAACGATCATTTCCCTATAACTATAAGAGAGCTGGAATAAAAGGTTCTGAGAACTGTGTATTCTCCCCAAAAAATCACAAGGGCTAATGCCAAGAATCAGAGAAAAAAAACAATTCAGTATTTACAATAATGCTCACATGAATCCTAGGAGACTGGGAGCAATTCCTGAATCCCTCTGAGCTTCATTTTTCTCACATTTAAAATGAGTGCTTAAGTAGGAGATTTCTAAGTCCTTTTCAAGCCTAAAATACCATGATTTAACCCCCTTTTGAAAAAAAATCAATTCTTATTTTAATGTAGCATAATGCTTATAAAAATAAAAACATGAAGATATACATTACTGGTAATGTTGCCATGCATAGATCTTCAGTTTGCTGTATATTTATTCCTAGATAATGTTGATTCCTTAACATACAGACACACACATACACATATACAACAATATAGCCATAATAAAACACAGTAGGTTGGCTCTCCTTTATCTTTCAAAAGAATATGTGAGTTCTCTGTTTTAGCATTTAAGTGCTTAACAATTGAAGTTCTGGCAACTAAAACTGCACAGGCAGCAGCTCCATTTTTCTCAGAATCAAGTGAAATTGAACAGGCAATTAAAAGTTACTGAACTGCAAGGTAAAATTACTTCACTGCTCTGCTGCTGGATGACTAAAAAGGGGAGACAATGGAAATCATATTTAGAATTAAGATAGAATGATGGAACATAGCAGTCTGCTCTACTAAAATGGAATCTATAAACATTAGACATAATCAGCAGTACTTCAATCATGCTCTTTGCTCACAGTTAGAGAGGAGATTATACAAAACAAATGTGCAATGTTCAAATCTGTGGCACTGCTTGTTAACAGAAGGCATTTCCCTCCCAGCCCACATGGTGATCCAAATTCTCCCCTGTACAGCCAGTGCCCAGCTTATAAGTGGGCTAAAAGCCAGGAGTTCATTTATAAGCCAGTTGTACCAAGCTCTGTATTAAGTTTCTCATAGAAATAATATTACAAATGGCTTTTAGGTTCTAATGTTAGCCAACAAAGCCAGACTTATAAAAAAAAATACATTATGAAAGGATAACATCAAAAGTACAATGGAAAATAACCACTAAATCAAATCTTCTGTGTTGAGAGGTATATATAGAGCTTCCCTTCCAAATTACTAGGGGCGATACCATGCCTGGAGATAAATGATAAGATGAAAGGACTAAGTGAAGGATTCCAGGTATTCACTTAGGAAAATTAAAGAACAAAGATCAGGAGAAAGATAGATATCACAATTGGGAAAATAGGGAGAGGAACTGGCATTATGATTGGAAAGAATAAAGGAGATAATGGTTCAAGTATGAGGAGTCAGGATCTTTTATGTTATCCTGAATGGGATGATTTTGAATTCTTAGTTTAGTTAAGAAGGTTGAGGACTATTTACTCAATAATGAAATCAGGTTTTATATATACCAGCAATGTTCAGGAAGAGTGTTTAGTGTGGTGGAATGGAGAGAAAAGGTGGTAGAAACCTGGGAAAATATTAAGAGTTTCTTCCAACTGAAATCTTACTTCTATCATGTACCCCTCGACTAAACAAAGCTGCTCAATTTCTTGAACTTTGGGGATAGATAAAAAGCCAAGTAAATTGAATGAGATTGAAAACTGCTTAATTAGCTAGCTTAAATATCAAACAAAAATTCAAATGAATTATGCTACCATTTACTGGCACAGTCATTTGTCCAAAATTTAACACATTAAATTGGTTTAAGAAATTGCAAGATCTCCTTAGGATAAGTTTTTTACAAAAGGGAATATAGAGCAAATTTTACAATTGATGTCACATGATAAAATATGATATTCACTCTTAAACGTACAGGTTAGAACAAATATACTGAAGATAATGAGGTAGTAAAATCATGTGCAAAAAAAAAACTATTCAGATACATATTTACTAAGATACAAAAACAAAAAGGAAAAATAACAATTAGAAAGGTTTAAGTGAACTAAAGGAAATTACTATATTTCTATTTACAGGAGCTATTCCAAACAACTTTTTTTTCCTGAAACACTGTCAAACGTCAATAATCTATTTTTAAAAAAAATACTATAAAAAGGAGCAATATCTGTTTTGGGAGATATACAGGCATTTTATGTAGTGTATTAGAATTTATTTTACTGACAATACAGTCAGCTAAGTTTTAAAGAAACATTTTCTGGTATACATTTTGAAATGGTAGATAAACTAAGAAAGACAGATTAAGAGACATGGAGAAAACTGGCGATCAAACATACATATTTCAGTGTTCCAGAAAGATAGGGGAAAGTGACTAGAATAGAGATTATTCATTCTATATTATTGGTAATGATACAAAATATTTTATCAGGAAGCCCATGAATATGAACTAAAGGAAGAGGGGTGAGGAGAAAAGGAAAAGGGAAGGAGAAAAATTTTATTAGAGATGAATATGGTAAGAAAGGGTAGATGACACATAAAATAAAAGCAATCAGAAGAAATGAAAGAATAGCCAGAAATTAACAAGAATTCAACTCACAACTGATTTCCCAACACTAACAATGGAAACCAGAGGATAATGGGATAGTGTTTTCAATATATGAGAAATATTTCCTGCTGCAGGGTTTATACCCAGTGGGGGGGGGGAAACTTTCATATTCAGGTTTAGGTGAAGGTGTGCTTAAAGAATTAAAAAATGAGGCATCACTACCTCAAAGATCTTCACTAAAGAAACCTGTAATAAAGGTGCATCAGAAAAAGGAAAACGATACCAGAAGAGAGACCAATAATGGAACCAGGGAAATAAAGAAAATGGTAAACATATGGGTAAACAAACAAACAAAAAAACCTCTATAAAACTTCATCAATACATACTTTGTGTAATAACATTAAAATCAAAACCACCAACTCTTTCCAAGGAGATCATCATGGAAATCAAAGAATTCCAAGTTCTTTTTTCTTTTCTAGCAAGAGAACATCAGTGAATATTAGGCATTATAACCTTAACCTTGCATATTTTATATTTAATGACTGCATGGTAGAAAAAGTATTTCTTAAATAAGACATCAAAAGCAAACTATAAAAGGAATATTGATTCCTTTTGACTACATTAAGGAATTCATTTGCACCAAAATACCATAAAATAAGTAAAAATTCCAAACACAAACAGGAAAATATACTTAGAAAATACATGTGAACAGAATTCAAAAAAGAGAAAATACAAATATCCGAGAAACTCATGAAAACATTAACAACTTCATTACTACCCAGGGGAAATGAAATGAAATCACAATGGGATATCACAAGATTGTAAATGTATATCAACAAGATGGCAAAAATGAAGTTTAAATAAGTAGGCATAGCAATAGGGACCCCTGCACCCCAATGGGGGGGGAGTGTAACTGTTATTGCTCTCACTAAGAAAGTGAGCATCTACATTCTAAGTGAATTCTAAGTAGGATAAATCCCCCAGTCCCATGTTTGTGCTCTAAATAAATCATTGTGTGTGACTCAGAATCAGAGAAAAGGAGGTTCAAAAGACACTCTATATGAGCAAGAGCTCAAAACACCTAAATATTCATGAGTGATAGGTAAATAACAACATTAAAGTTTATTCCTTGAATATGCAATAGTAAGACTAAATAAATTAAATTCTATAATACATCTCAAACAACTAAGACTGAGAGACAAGACAAATAATACAAGCATAAAGACGCAATTAATATAGAATTCAAATACACGTAAAATTAAACCATGACTATTTAGTGATATGTGACTAAATTATTGTCAAACGTAAGGAAACATTAACACAAAATTCAGGATGTAGCTATCTCGAGGGGGAAAGGGCAAATGCATACAAAGATGGAGCTTCCAATACTGGCAGTGTTTTGTTTCTTAAGTGGTGCTGAGCACAGAGATTTTTATCATTATACTTCTGTCTATAATATCTGTAATAAGACTTTTTGTATGTAAAATCTCTTCAAAATCAAAAAGGATATTTAATATTGTTACATGTAATCTAACAATACTAATAATTTTTAAGATCCTTTTTTAATTGACAAATCGTCTCATTTTTTTTTAAATCAAAAAGCACATTCTAAGGGAACATGGCAAACTGTAGATTAGATGAGGGATATTTTCTTAGTGCTATATTTTCATGTAGGTAATAATTCTAGTTCTACTGAGTGCTGAAAATGTCCGTTTTTAATTATTTCAGTTGTGGTTCAGTTTTATAGCATTTCCTCATCATTAATTATATATTGTGGTTGCATTATGCAAAATGAAAACAAATAAATTTAGAAATACTATGCTTCATAAAATGCAGAATAAAGTTACAGTGTTTCCTACCAATCATTTTTGAGCATCCAATATTGCTCAGTGACTGCATCAGATAAAATTATCTCAAACGCTGTTGGCCCCAAAATGTTAAATCAAGAGTCCTTTGACTGATTCTGCCAGCAAAATCTTTTTTTTTTAATCTAAAAGGAAGACCCTCCTCCTATCTGTTTACCCCATTCTCTGTACAACCAGTTTTATCAAAATTAATAAACTTAATAAACTTAATTTGTGAGAAAATGACTCAAACAAGAATAGTTAATTTTACTGTGTGATTTTCCTCCTTATCAATCATTCATCAGTTCCATGGAAGTTCCTGCATGAAGGAAATGGTATCAGAACTGAGAGATAAGTGTAACATCTTACAAAGGCAAAAAAGACTCCCCTTCTCCTCTTCAAACCTGGAAAAGTAGAAGCACTCAAACTGTTCTCAGCTGTAACCTCCCCAGAAAGTTACTCTCTTTGTCTCCTAAAGTCACTAATTCATTCTGTCTACCTTGCCGTGTCTGGTTCTAACACGAGTCTCAGTATCTCCAATTAGAAATATAACAAAATCACTTTGGCAAACTCAGCTCTTCACTTACCTTGAGGGTAAAATACTATAGAGAGAGGACATATTTTACTGGGAAGCTGAGTTTTGGGTGATCTCCACCACATTCCCCACTCACCTCTTCTCTCAGTAAGCTTGGGTTATTCCAAAGTTTGGATGACTTAAAGATTAACTCAACTCTATTACAAAGCCTCCAATTCAAATAACTAACAATTCTAATCAAGAGGGTCTTAAATGAAGACATTTAAAACAAGTTAGTCATATGTAGTCTGTAAGCTTAAAAGTATTACAGAGTCTTAGTACCTGAGAATTATTACTGGTATAGGCTAGCATTAGGTGAGTTGGGAGGTGGATTTGTTTGATAAAGGAATAGAAAAGAAACACAGTAGCTTACAATGAAAATGTTATCCATGAGAAGAGCTATACTCAGAGAAAGTTGTGAAACATATGGAAAACAATATAACAAAGTGACAATGATTTGGCAGTGGCATTAAATGACACAAAGATTCAAATGAGAGAAAATCATTGTGATCTATAGTTTCACAGGAAGGCTTTCAAGAGGAGGTAAGAACAAAGCTGGAAATTGGGGAACAGGTGAATGGAGAGGAGCCGAAAGTCCAACAAGAGGGAGGAAGGTTATTGCTGGTTTTTACAAACAGAATTGGGAGTTAAGCTTAAGCCTAGGAAGACAAGCAGGGGTTCTGTCTTTGAGATGTGAAGGGAGGGGGCTAATGACAGATCCCAAAAGCTGCTGTGATAAGGATATGAAAAGAAGGACTAAAAGCACCCACAAGTCTGGCTGTTTTATTCATTGAACTAATGGAATGTGCATCGAATGACATCTGATTCAGACATCAATGGTCTGTACTTTTCTAGCCTCTGATAATTTGCTGGCAGCACACACCTTCTGTCATGCCAAATTACAACAACCCTGGAGTTGTGCAGGAAAATGTATGGTGGCAAATTAAGTTCTTGCCATCCTGAAAGAATTCAGGCATTCAAGACTGATTATTAACAACCGAAAAGCTGGGGAAGCGAGTGGAAAACCATCACCTTCTAAAGCCAAAATCCCAAAGTCAGTAACCACGTAAACATTAACACCAAGCAGTCTCACTGGAACAACACTTTTCCTTGACTTCCTGCCATACACAGTTCAGAGAGAGTATGGTACTGAGGAAAACCAGTGCAAACAGAAAATATGTAGCTGGAATGCATGTCTCTATGCCAGAAGCAACACAAAATAGCCAGTGACTCCCAAAGTCAGACTGTCACCTATCAAACACATATTGGCTTCCTGTCTGTATTACTAAATCTAAGAAACCACATCACTAACAGGGATTATTTTATTGGATTTGTTGTTTCCCATGAGAACAAAGAATGAAATGAGAGTTATTCACTGAGATACAATACACTGAAGTTCATGTCTGAACTGGAGAAATAGTCACCTTTCCAATCTAAGGCAAGTGAAATGGTTCATGCATCTGAACTTTAAATATTTTATACAATAAATATATTTACAAATGTGGGGTCAAGAAAGGGTAATGTTAAAGTTATGAAAAGAAAATGCTTTATAGTTTGGGTGTGTGTATAGTATTTTTTTAAGAATTAAGAGGAATTAAATATTGGTTATCTTTCAAAAGATAGCAGATAGGAAATCAAATTTTCTTATTTGATTTCATTTTAAATTTGGAAAAATAACTGAGATCATCAGTATCTAATTCTTACTTTTTGGTAACTATAATATTGTCTTTCATTCCACAATAATAACAATAATAATAATAATAATCATAGCCTACTCCATAGTAGAATAACTGATAAAAATAGTAAAATAACTCAAAGTAGCTAACATTTGTGAAAACAAGCCCATACCAGATGTTGCATTAAATTAATTTAAAACATTATCTTATTTAAATTTTATATTGAACTATACTATGAACATATCATCCTCTCTAGTATACAGATCAGAAATAGCCAAGTTACAACAGTAACTTAGTTCAGTAAAGTGACCCACTGCTGGGACAAGGCTGAAAATGATAAAGTCAAAGAGTCAGGCCTGAGTGATGTATTAAATTATAGGCTATATTTATTCTTTCACATACTTGTTGACTGACTGATGTACTCTTCAATGCAGAATTAGATTTAGCAACTGAGGTTGAACACCAATTGCTTTCTCCTGCACTATTTAAGGAGGGTTACCTGTACTTGAGCACTAGAAGATTCGTTTTTCAGCATGCACATACATTTTAAACAGGAAATTGATAACAACGATTTCTTGGACAAGGAATTTTTCAGATGATAACTCTTTCAGAATTATGCTACCGTACAACTATGCAAAGCTCTCTAATTTATCACAAGATTTGACAACTAGTAAGGATGGGAAGAGGCAGGGCATGAATTTAAAGATAGATTCATGGTTTGCTTTCATCAAGATTTACTTATCAGTCAATGCTATGCTATCTCTTTGTTCAAATTTGATATTTCAAGTTATTCACTCCAAACACAGAAAATAGTAATTCTTGGAAAATGAAATTATAAAGCTATAATTTAAAAATTAAGCTTATGAATTTAATGCTAAATGGTACCACTACTCTAAAGACAGTACATTTCTTGAAAGCAGTTTTTAATCTATAAGTCATTCTGCATTAATGAAGCCACAAAAACTTTAAAGCATATTCTAAAGTGATTTCTTTCAAACATAAAATAATTTTAGTGCAGTTTTTCAATAGTCTGATTTTTAAAAATAGATTTATTTATTTATGCATACAAAAACTGGGGTACAGGCCAGAGGTGCAGGGAGTAAGAGGATTCACCAGAGACAGAATGGGAACTGACTGAAACACATTGCTGAGGGGTGCAGCAGGTAAGACAGGAGAGGTCTGCTGCGCCATGTGTGTGACCTGCCTGGCCAGGGGATCAAATGTGCTGCAGTGGTTGTGAATAACTTCATAGTGCTGCACTTTACCATTGCACCACCAGGGATGGCTCAGTAAGTGATTTTTTTTTTTTTTTAAGATTTATTTATTTATGCATACAGACCAGAGGTGCAGGGGCAGTGAGAGGATTCACCAGAGACACTGTGGGGAGCAAAACAGGCTCCGCAGGAGAGGTCTGCCTAACATGTGGATGACCTCCAGGGCAGGCTGGGATCGAACTCTTGCAGAAGTACTTTAGCTTCTTAGTGCTCTGCTTTAACCTGCTGCGCCACCAGGGAGGGCCCCCCAATAAGTGATTTTTAAAAGTTAAACTGAATGAGTTGTATGATAATCTATATTGGAATTCTGAAAAATACAAACATTAAAACTACGTAAACAATGTCCTTCCAAATCTCAGGTCTTAGGGCACATCCTCCAAAAAACTTTATCAGAAATTTTCCTTCTTAACAAATCTTCACAGGGTCACTGTGCCCTCTATAGTTGTATAATGCCTGTCAGTGCTCAAGTCATACATTATAGTAATAGTTCTCAAACATTATTATGCAGAAGAGATTCCTGGCGTGCTTATTAATCTACATTACTGGGCTCCACCCTCAGAGTTCCTGAATTATTAGGTTTGCTGATGTTGCAGGTCTGGACACTGAGAATCACTGCGTTTTACGGCTTCAGTTCCAAAGTCTGCCTCCCACGATGACAGGAGAGTCATAGCGGAATTGACATGGCGTCTGACATGTACTAGGCAAGTCAGTAAAGACTTCTGAATAAAATAATGCAAATAAACTCATTTGTGGGTGAATCAATAGAAGAGTGAGCAGTATAGGACTCAGGAGAACATCCCTTTAGAGCCACAAATTTTAATTGATACCCACTGAAATACGTATTGACAATATTCACTAGTTTGACCTTAGAGATGGCATGGTGAAAAAAGTATCAGGGTTTAAAGAATAATATAGTGCTTTAACAAAACAACAATTCATCTAGTTCTCTCTGATTCCTTTGCCAAAATATGCTTGCATGCGTTTTTTTTTTCTTCACTAAGCATTTATTAGAGGTATACTATAAGTCAATGAGCTAGAAAACAATGGAAAATACTAAGCAGAAGGAAACACTTTCATTTTAATGAAACAGGCTCCAAAAAGTAGTATAATATAATGTAAGGTGTGGTGAATACCAACTTACAGAAACAATCAAACAAAAAAAATGGTCTAGTGACTCTAAGTAGTCTGGTATAGGTTATGAGGTAGGTAATAGGGCATTATGGAAAGAGCTGGAAAACTGTGGAATGATAAAAAGCTAGAACCAGGGAAGGGAACATTTTGAATATAAGATTTGGAGAGTTGAACTATTTAAATATACCTTGGCAGAAGTCTGAACAAGGCAATATTTTAGCAGTACTGAACTTCAAGAAGGGCATAGGCTTGAATGGTTTTATAAATGAATGGTTTTTGATTTAGTAAAATGAAATGTGCTTGATCTGAAGGAGAACCAGCAGCAGAAAACGGCAATGACTAGAAGGACTGAGAAGATGTGACCGAAAAAGCCTCTGGAGAAGTATTAGGACCTCTGCAGGTGATGTCAGCAGGAATGGAATATTAAGAAAACAAAATACTAAGCAATTAGGTAACTGATTATGCAATTAAGTAACAGAGTTAAAGAGGTGAATAAATATTAATTGAAAGGTCTGAGCCTTAGTGACCAAAAAATGGAGGTGCCAAATAAGAGCTAATAAAGCTTAAGTTCATTTACTTAGAGCTGATGAATCTGAAGATTCAGAGAAACTCAACTATAGGGATTTGGGGACTTTGTTCAGAGCTCTGGGACAGTGAAGTGTGTGTTTATGTGTGGGGGGGGAGAAGGAGGACATAAAATTTGTGTGTCTTCACATAGCTAATGATTTTTTGTGAAACTGTAAAAGTAAATTTTTAAATGATTGTAAAAGCTATCTCATTCTACTCCAACTTTTCCTTCTGGAGGGGCTATTTACACCTGTCATGTTTTTCTTTAACTGGAACCCCTTCGATTTTATCAGCTTTATGGCTCACCACCACCCCCAACCCCCTCCACCCCCCACCAGCCAAACCTTGATCTGGCCCTGCAGGAAAATTTCAGATTATGGAGAAAGTGTGCTCATTTTCATTTTTAGACTTGGTAAGCTGCTCAGAAATTCTGGTGCAAACATTTCAGTATGTTTTAAAAAAATCCAAAAGAATGTTTGAGAGCAAGGAAGCAAAGTTATCAAAACGTAGATGATAAACTGATGGGAGAGGGTGTGGAAGAGAAAGGAAGAGCTTGCGAGACCAAGAAGGCAGGACAATGAGAACAGAAAGAAACTGCACAGTTCAAAAAAATGGAGGGCAAGGGAAGAACAAATCACCACAAAATAAGGATGAAGACTGTCTATACCCTGTGCTGAATGACAACAAAGTGTGGGGGTGGGGGTCGTGTAAAATGATTGACTCTGCACCTTTCAGAGGAAAGCTAAAAGATCATTGGAAGGTCTGATGTGCTACCAATTAGTTTCCCCATGGAAAGGGGAATAGAGATGAATTTTCCTAAACTAACTGAAGTGGACTAGAACTAAGTTTGCTAACGAGCATCTTACATATTCATTCAAATATCTTAAGAAGGTGAATTAATACACATCTCAATTTACAGGTGAGGAACTTTGTCCAAAGTCACCTCACCAAGCAGATGTGTGACTCCAAGTTTATTATCTTCTGCATCTCAACCACACTGTATCTATTTGGTCTTCCTGTTATGTTAACAGCATTATTCAAATAATTATCTGGAATTTTAAATCCAAAGAAGCCTGACTTTAATTTCATTAATATTTTAGAGATTCTACTTCAACTCAGAGATGAATGACACTGAAATTAATGCTGGACAATACACAGCATTGCTAGAATAATACTTTATGTTTGTTGGTTTACATTTTAAATTTAAACCGACAAAATCTGTGAACATTTTTTAACAGTAAGATTGCAATATATTACTTTTCCATCATTATAATTTTCTAATCTATAAAGTCCAAAAAAAAGGGGTAACAGTTCAAAGGAATAGTCAAAACCTAGAAGAGATATTTTAGTTATGATAGCATAAAGTGATAGTGAGCATGATTTTTATTTTTCATTTTAATGGGCTGGATGACTTTTCATATTTTTAAAATATCTCATTTATTTATGTTCACAGTCCAGTATTAATATTTAACACATTAATTAATGTATTGTGCATCTTGTGCTGAAAGATGTGTTAAATATATGCCAACAATTATTAACAAGCAATTTCATATAATAATTTCAGCAGCAGTTGCCATAAATAATACATTTTTCTTCAATTTTAAAAATAGTTTTCTTCCTCAGATGTTTATTGAGACCATTATATTGTGCTTGCTATACCTAAATACAGCAAGAAACTTAGCACATATAAAATTAGAAGGCACTTTTTTAATAAGAATTTTAAGTTCTTAAAATAACACGTTGCTATTAAACCAAATTGCAGCTTAGCAGCTGCAGGCTGAAACATATAATGGAAGAGCAAGGAAAGAATACCAAAGAAGGCCAGGTGGCTATGGGAGGACCTGAGACTTTACTATAATTGGATTTTTCACATGGAACTTTGTCTTCAAATACTACTCAGTATTACTTACTCATTGTGGTGCCTGCATCTGTTAACATTTGGTTTGCTAACTTCTTTAAGTATAGAAATTGATAACTGTCTTTTAAAATACTTTAAATAATATTTTATGATTTTATTTTATTTTATAATATTTTATTTTATTTCTATGATTCTCGGGTTTCTCTTTGCTAAATAACTTTAATTTGTATATATTTAAATTGATTTTAATTTCTTGGGTACTATTCAGATTACTCACAGCAAATTTTAAAACACACCAAACAGGCTCTCCCTGGTGGCGCAGTGGGTTAAAGCACAGCACTGAGAATCTAAAGCCGCTTCCGCATGAGTTCGATTCC
>NW_004567121.1:11545555-11589722 GCF_000260355.1 Condylura cristata | reverse complement strand
AATAAATAAATCTTAAAAAAAAAAAGAAAGAAAGCTAAACAAATGCATTTCTTGTATCTCAGCTCTCCCAATTCCAGTACAGTCCCAACAGAATGAATGTCTATGCCCAAAACTCAGTTAAGAATGCTCCAAGTTGCTTCAATCTGGAAACAAACCATAATATACCCATCATATAAGAAATGATGAGCAAACTGTAATATATCCATATTATTGAGGACCAGTCACTGATATATTTAACAACATGAGTAAATTTCATAAATTTCATAAATATTATACTAAGACAAAGATATCTAACAGAAAAGACAATCTTTATCATCTTATTGATCATGTTAAGAACAAACAAAATTATCTTTGACAAAGTCAGAACAGCAGTTTTCAGTGGGGTGGGGCTGGTAAGCTCTCTACTGAGAGCTACTTCCTTATGAAGTGGTAAGAACTCCTCCATTGAGCTATACACTTAAAACTGGTACATTTTATTGTATTTAAGTTAGATCTTATTTTTTTTAATCTATAATTTAAAAAGCCAAAGTTATTTCCATCATGTTTCTAATCTATAGGACAGATTTAGCACATATGCAGTCTGATTTTCCTCTCAGGGTATTCGTTTGTTGAAGTAAAACAGTGAACAATATACATAATGGAGAGTATCTAGAAGGGAGGACACCCCAGCATGTGTAAGTAGCATCACGGATGCAATAGCAGAGAGGAAGTTTAAATAATATTTAGTCCCTTCATTCTCTATCTCGAGGATGCAATATTCTTAAGAATCAGAAAAACCTCCGATTGTTTGTTACTAATTCTGTGAGCCCCACCCACTTCTAACTACAAGACCTTTGTTAATAGCTTTCTGCACTTCACCCCTGACTCAGAACTGCTAGTTTGGTCAACCTTCTGACACACCTTGCCTCTTCTATCACAGTTATTTCTATCCCTGTCATTTCTAGCACAATTATCTGAGTAGTACTGGTTGAACATCTCCTGCCTGTAGAAATATACAAATTATCTCAAATGCAGACATATTTCTAAGGAGTAGAGTGTTAAATGATGACTAAAATAGTGAACAAAACAGAAAAATGCCAATACATTTGACTACTACAGGATATACTGAATCCCTATACATTAATAACACCACAAACAAAATTATAGGACAAGTAATTAACTGACAAAAACATAAGCCACATATACCATAAATAAAATGAAGGGTTAACATTTATAAAGAAATCTTACAAATCGATGAGATTAAAAGGCTCACTACACTAGACACAGAGGAAAGAATACTGAGTACGCAACCTGGTAAAGTATAAGTGACAAACCCACATAATATAAATTTCAAACAGAGAGAACACAAAAGAATCTAAAACAATGAAATGCCTCTTGTTTTGATTATAAAATGACAAAAACTAAAGAATTATGACCCGAGATGGTCAGTGTGCCAAGAAATGGGGAGTATGGGCAGAGAATATTGGAGAGTATATGTGCATTCAATTTGGCAATATGTACCAATAACCTAATAATAACTATGTATTTAACATAGAATTTACATATTTACACACAACACACATAAATATCATTCACAAGAGTGGTGTACAACATTTTTTAATGAAAATAATCTAATTGACTTAAGACAAAAGGTGGATGAAATTAGTGTGATCCAAGAGGAATATCATGTTAAAAAGTTGATTTGAAAGGGAAGTAATAATAAAGATGTTCATCATATGTTTTTCATTTTAAAAATATGTGCTACACAATTCTTTTTAAAACTGTTTCGATATATAAAGACAAAATAAAAAAATACACTAAAGCTTTAATAGTGTTTGTTTCTGATTGATTACAGTTGTGCCATTTTTTTCCTTTAAACTTCTCCATGTTTTCCAAATCTTACATGGTAATAATGATAATCAGTAATAATGAACATCATTTAAAATGTCAGCTATTTCTAAATGTCTTAAAGAGTTTGACAGAAAAAATTACAGACACGGGAAGATTCTACTTTTATCTCTTTCATTAACTACAAAGACACATTAAAACAAGCCAGGTCTTCAAGCTTAACCTCATATTTTCAAGGATATATTCATTAGAAATCTTTTCTATAGTCCCAATGTTTCCTACCTCTTTAAACCCCAATGTTATTTTCTCTCTATTCAAAAATTTATATAGTAATACAAATAAGGCAAAAGAACATTTTAAACTGTCAGCTTAATGGTGCGCAAGTTTGTTCTCACTTAATTCAAGTCAATCTTAACGAATAACATAGTCCAAAAAAGAAAAGATACTCTCAAATGTATAAATGGAAAACTTGTTCAGTTTCTTAGAGCTTGTTTACTGTCATGGGAGTTACTTAATTTAAAATTCTTCACAAGAATGGCTTGGATATGGTTAGATAATTCTGAGTTTGGGTAACTCATGAATAAAGCAGAGAGAAATGCAGTACAGACCTCGGAATGGAGTTCAGAATTTAGTATTTAACCTTCTTCAGGCTCAGACATCATTGGTAAAATTAGAGGTGGGAACTAATTGATCTCTAAAGTCCCTTTTCCTACTCCACACACCTAATTATCATATTCATATAAATATGAACTATCATTCATATAAAATAAAAAATAATGAAGAATTATCATCTAATAGTAATGTCATTTTTAACGACAGAAAGTTTAGGAAGACCAAAATGTTCATAAAAGATTTAACATTAAAAATCCATTATATCACAGGACATGAAAATCAGAAAAGGCATTGCAAAATGCAAAGTATTATAAACATGATGAAATGTATGCTGAAATAACACCTGCATCAAAGCTTTCTTGGTCAAACGAAAAAGTGCTAATTCTTTTTAAAGGATTTTGGGAATAGAGCCCAAATCAAAGGACAAAATAAGAGTGCAGACTCTGATTTTTAATTGCATGTGTGAATGTATCATTTATATGCATGTTAAGGCCACTCTTAAAAAAGTGCAGCTTGGCCCTCCCTGGTGGCGCAGCAGGTTAAAGCACAGCACTGAGAACCTAAAGCCACTTCTGCATGAGTTCGATTCCCGCCTGCCCCAGAGGTGACCACATGGCGTGGCAGACCTCTCCTGACCCGCCCGCTGCTCCCCTCAGCAGTGTACTTCGTTGATCTAACTGTTCTGCTCCCCACTCTGTCTCTGGTGAAACCTCTCACCGCCCCTGAGCCTCTGGTCTGTACCCCAGTTCTGTACGAACAAATAAATAAAAAAATCTTAAAAAAAAAAAATTCTCTAAAAAAAAAAAAAAGCCCAGCTGTACAGCAAACATAAAGTGTTGATGTCTATAAGATCACTCATTCTATCAAAACAATTTTGGGAATCTTTGAAGGGAATCTGAAAGCTACATCCAATGTGAATATTTTTATGTACAACAGTCCTTCTAAAGGGAATAGGCTTAACAATACGGTAATGTCCTTGCTATTATCCTATTAAGAACTATCACCAATGAGTTAGCAGCTTTCAAACAGTTTCACAATTCTCTCTCCCTGTAGCCAAATTATTTTCCTTCATCTTCTGAGTATAAAACAACTAGCTTCTGATTGCTCATTAGACAATCTATTGGAGGTCAAAAAAGAACCAGGTAAAATCCACAATAGAAGATATAGCTTGATGATGGTGTAAGGTATCATTCCTGAGAGAGTGTCCAAGAATCATTGACATCAGATTCTCTTAAGGAACATATTTTGAAATATAAATTCTTGAATACTACTCCAAATTTACTAAATAAAAATTTTAAGGGTACAGCCCAAGCATCTTCAGTTTCAATAAACTCTCTAAGTGATTCTGATATTTTAAATTTAAGAAATATCAGCATGTATCAACTTAAAGCAGTACTATTTCCTAAGAACTGGGTTATATATATTATGAAATATTTGTCTTAATATAGTTTATATAGCAATTTACAAACATCATGTCATTTATGCTTCACATAACATAGTTCAAAAAGGAAAGGAAGTGACCTTTTTATCCCATTTTAGAGAGGTTATCCAGTCATCAGTTGGGGGATGATAGCTCTAAATTTCATGCCTTTGCAGTATACAACAAATTTTAATAAAAGTTATGAAGATGCTTAAGAATAAATTTTTAGTGGTGGAACCACAGGCAAAAGGAGAATCACTCAGGTGTTCCAAGCTATTTACATAGCTCAAAACTCATATCCTGTTGACTGTAGCTAGTTTTACAGTCAAAATTTGCAAGTAACAGAATGAACATATCATTACTCTTTGTTGTTCTTTTTTTTCTTTAAGATTTTCTATTTGTTTATGCATACAGAACTGGGGTACAGGCCATTGCTTCCACGTAAGTCTAGGAAACATTTTATAAATGTTTTAGTACCCCAGTATTTATTGTTGGGCATTATACAGAAAACATATTCCTTGTCAGCAGGAATTTAGTCCAGGGAAAATACAGTGTGGATTTGAAAATGTAGGGAGATATTGTTTTGCAGCATACTTTCAAAACTCACTGACACCAGAAATTTTCAGTTTTCCCAAGTTGAAGAGAACTCTGGTTTCAGGGACAATGAGAGCCATCATGCCAGTGGGCATCAATTTTATTCTATGAGTAAAGTACATTCCCAACGTGAATGTACATTTTTTCATCTTGTGAAGAATCAAATGAGGCAATTATTAAGTTTTTGACAGTATAACTCCATTTTCCAAGTTCTTTCAAAATTCTACCTAATTGATGTTTTACAGTAAATCTAAAGATACATTGAACTTGAGTGTTTTCCTGAGTAATAGGCAAGCCTTTTTTGAGTTATTTAAATAAATATATCAAAAGATAGTGAGTCAGTACTGTTAGCTAGAATCCTTATCTATTTTCTAAAAGACAAACTCTAAAAAAAAGCATATAAAGTTATTAAATCACCAACAAGATGTATTAAAAGCCCATCTCTAATCCTGACCATTTCACTAAACAAACTCTTACTAGTGTTTGATCATCATCATCTTAAAGGGCTTCCATTTGTTTTATCATTTTCTACTAACCTAGCAGGTTTATAGGGTCTGGACATGTTTCCTTTCCAGAATTCCTGCAGAATCATTAGATCTGGTCATCTCTCTGGGATTTTAAGGACTGTGCACAAATAGATTGTTATCACCTATTTAGGTGGCACTGGACTTTGGAAAGCAGTGTTGTGTTTAAGTCCCTGCTCTGTCATTTATAAACCTCTAAGTCACACCACCCAAAGCACCCAAGTCACATTGTCTCCCTACTTGCAAATGGAGCAAAATCCACAGCGTCTAATTAGAGGTTTCTTGTGCTTGTTGTGTGAGAAGCATGAGGAGATATTTTCTAACATTAAGAGCACATAAATATGAAAACGGAAATGGAATCAAACATCTTTCAATGACCAACAGGCACTGGTCATTTTGGCATGGAAATTGGAAAGAAGAAAGATCTGTGCCTAGTTTATTTGATAGCACAACTGTGGCCTCTGGTATGTCAGGAAGTGGTAGAAAAGAAAAAAAAAAAAAAAAAAAGAAAGATGACTCTATCCTTGCCTCCCAGCTGCTCTAGGACACTCAGAAAGCCTCTGAAAGAACAATTCAGACTAGTTAGGTTTTAAAGCTAGAGACAGACAAAAATGTGATGGTTTCCTGTGGTAGAACGTTAAGACCAAATTCCACCCCCAGCACAG
This sequence comes from Condylura cristata, assembly GCF_000260355.1. Taxonomy (NCBI): domain Eukaryota; kingdom Metazoa; phylum Chordata; class Mammalia; order Eulipotyphla; family Talpidae; genus Condylura; species Condylura cristata. The sequence goes on along the minus strand of NW_004567121.1, from coordinate 11,584,080 downwards.
GCACACGGTTGGCATTTATTCATTGATGGGTTTCTGCCTTCTTGGCACTGCTGGGGCAATGATTTGCCAGCAGAGAGTGTGTCAACACCCACATCTTGGTAATAACCTAAATATCTACATTCTGTGAATGGGAAAGCTTAGTGAAAGAAATTCTATAAAAGCCTAAGTTCAGCTCCATGCTTGTCTCCTTGTCTCGTATTTATTCTGTTGTGCAGGGCTTTCAACAGGGAGGGGAAAGGCAAGAAAGGGATGGGACACTGCAATGCTTTGGTTTTTTTTGTTTAATTGTTTATTTTTATCATATGTGTTCCTGTCCACCACTCAAGAATGTGCTCCTCTCTGGCAGTGAGCATCTAGACAACACAGCCTAGTTTTACACCTAAATTGAGAATTGTCTTTTCTATGATGTTTTGTCCCAAGGTCAGACAGAAGATATTTATATTGTTTGATGGGTGCACTTTTAAGCCAAATCTGTACACACACACAATCACACTCAGTCATTTTACGATTAGATCCAATCATATGGAATGACCAAGAGAAACTGGATTTACAATCACTAAATGTTTGGGGGGGGGGGAAGGCTACAAGTCAAATTAAGGTTATGTTTTTTGCTCATGCTATTTACTCTTAAGATGGTTCAATTTCCATTTGTTGTGTACCCATCTTTCAAAGTTTCTCTGAAGGCTCACCTTCAATGAAGACTTTTTTTGACTCCTTAACTAGAAATGTGTCTCCAATATTTGAATACCTACACTGCCCTAGAGCAGAATAGCAAAACCTGTTCTTTGGGGAGCCTGTTTCCCAAATGCAAGCACTCCAAGTCATAACCGTCTCCATTCTCCCAAACACTATGGAATGAATGGAGGTCTGAGGTAGGACCTCAAAGCCTGTCACCTGTCCTGGTATAGAAAATGCTTTCTCTTAGAACACACTTCTTCATTATCTGTTATTTAGAAAATAACCTGCATTTAGTAGAAAATTTAAGCTATCTGGTTTCATAGATTAAACTTGTGCTGGCACTCACATACCACAATAAGAAAACCTTGCAGGAGAAACAGACAATAACTTTAATCTTATCACCTATATGTCTTAAAACACATCTTAGGGTGGCTGAATTGCTTTGATCCTAAGGACTCCTGTTTGCTGATATCACCTCAAAGCATTTCTTCACATGTTGGGGCCTTGAAATGATGGGTCACTCTATAAAGTCACTGGATCCCGATTCTATTCTATTCCCACATGCGGCCATATATGTCACATGACTGATAGATATTTACTTCAAAGGGGTATGCAATTTGCCTATTATCCTGTTCCCCAAAGTGCCTCTTTCTAAAAAGAAAAAAGAGATAAGGCATGGCTATTTCTTTTAAAAATGTTAATTTATGTTTAGAAAATTTAGCTACCTTTGAAAAATAGGTGATTGAATCATAGTTACAGCAAATTTCTCTTTGATTTAGTATTCTGAAGTGTTTATGTTCTCTTTCAATGCAATTCTCTTACCACTTGGCTATGTCATAAACATAAACTGGCTACAGTGAAAGAAGTAACAAGATGATCCTGGGCAAGGAAACACATCTCTCTTACTGAAAACTCTTTTCAGCTGTAGTATAGAGTCAGGTAAAGATGGCTTTGTATTTGCTGATATTTTTTCAGAGACTAATTAGACAACAAAGAAAATGGTGAAGTAATTGTCCTTAAATCTCTCTTCATTATCAATGTTCTCTTCCTTCCCCCACCCTATTTTTATAATGGCCTAATCTAAATGATAAAATGGTTTTTAAGAAAACAAAATAGAAGACATTCTGACTTGAAGAGGCACCAATAGCTTCTGTAGTTCAGCCCTGATGCAGGTTTCCTGGTTTAAGGGGATATTAAGACTGTTGGTTTTCTCCAAAATTTTCTATTTGGGTTGAATCAAGTGCCAGCAAAGGATCTTAATTTCAAAGCATTGACTAAAGGAGTCTACTGATTCAATATCTAGCATGATAAGAAGACAATCTAAGAATAGTAATTTTGTAACTAAACTTCCTGGTCCTTCAGTCCTTCCTGGTGTTTTTCTTAATGTAGTAGTCCAGAGCAAAAACTCACTGCAGGAGAGAGGTTAATGTGTCACTTGAAAGGCAACAGCCACTACCAGGGCCTGTGCGAGATGGTTACATAAGTATTAGTCTTCACAGCAACTCTACAAAATAGGTATTAAAGATCCCATTCTACTCTTGCAAACTGAGCCTCAGAGAGTTTTAGAAACTCATTCAAGGTCACTCACTACTGGATCACAATTAAAGTTATAAGTAATCAAAAGAGTAATATCTTACCTTAATAGGGAATTCATACAAATCCTGTGGTATTAATATAAGTGAATGAATACAATGCCAGTAGATAAAATGAAATGAAGTTTCTCATGTTGCATTGGAGAAACAAAAGATTTTAAAGAAAAATGTACCTAAGAGACTTAAACCTCAAAGCATTTACCATTCCTTCCTGAATGTGGATCCAACTTAGAGTCTAGAAGTGAGTATAAGATACTCTTCAATTCTTTGTGTCATATATGCCAGGCATATATAACAAGCACAATTCCTCAAGGGTTCATAATTAATAAGCCATAATTAAAATTAGGATAAATATTCAAAATAGTTTATTAATTCAGTCTCTTCTCTAAATCCTCTCTTCAGAACTATACAGTCTCATTTAACCATTTACAGAGAGACTCCTTTTATCTCATGAGAATATAATCACATCATCAGACACATAGCAACTGTTCCCTTTTAATTGTAAATCATGGCTGCACTTGCAAATTAGTCTATTATCACAGCAGATCTATCAATTTGGTGGGGTATGTATTAGCAGACAAGAATGAAAGAAGTTAATAAACATTAATAAGCATCTTAAATCAATCACTCCTTTACTCTTGATGTGGTGGTGGATACTGAGATTAATAAGTCAGTCAAACCAAATAAAATGATGAGGATGGAAGACACTGGAAGGCCTCCTGATACCCTCTGTAGTTAAGAAGCATAATGCCTAAAAATAAATTGGAAGATAAGGATGTGGCACTAAGCCTTCAGTTAAATGACCTGCTAGAAATTAAACAAAGTAAATCCAGATAGGCCATTCCCCTGCATTAGATGGCCCCTTGTGGATGCTGGTAATAAAAGCTTGAGAAGACAAAATCTGAGTCAAGATAAGTTATACTTGCTGGCAACATCATGTAAAACTTAAAGGCATAGGCTTCCTAGTGAGACTGCTTGGATTTAAATTCAGGCCCCACACATTTTAGTTCTGCAATCACATCAATTTCATAACATCAAGGTGCTTTAGTATCTTTATGTGTAGAAAGGGAAATTAATGCTAAAGGTGCAAAAAGAAAATACAAACCAGGGAATAGCCTCTGTCTTTAGAAGATTCAGTTTGGATTCTTTTAAAGACTGTTCTGTCCCTCAGATAATTAACCTATTAACTCCCCTAAAAGGCCACAGGTAAACCTCTGGCACTGAACTTTCTGTGAACAGATGGGACATGGAAAAGTGACCCAGACCATCTCTCTGCCTGTGTGAGTGCAACCTCTTGAGACAACTGTGGGAACCCCAACAATCATGCTAATCAGCCAAAATCCAGTTTCTTTATCCATACAAAAACACTCAAAGAGTGGAGATGGCTTCATGAGATTATCAGCCTAACATCTCCCGGAAATACCAGTTTTTTTAATAAAACATGCTTTCCTAAGGCAACTCTAGTCTCTCCTCTCTGGGTTCAGAATAGTGAGTGGCTGAGGAGGGAAAAATGACAATATTTCCCACCTCGCAAAGCTGAGAAGTCCAAATGTGTTGCTGTGTTAAGAACAGAGAACAGTAACTGAAGTAGAAGAAGCATTGATTGTTCAATTACTACATGGTTTCACTGGGCATTTACTTCCACATTACAGTGCTCTAGTTCTACCTCAGCTCTGCCTTTTTACTCAGAAAAATTAAGATAGTAAAATACCCTTCAATATTTCAATCAATTCCTTACTATATGTCAAGAGCTGAATTAATTTCCTGTGTAGAGATAATGAATTATTTAATTATTTTTTGAAAAGCAAAAGCAAAATTTCATGTTTAAAAATAAAATTACTGAAGCAAAAGTTTTACTGTTGACAAGTACAGACTGTTGTCATATATTTAGTCGTTACAAAGGCACCCAGACTATAAATACTCCTGTTTAATATTAAAGCACAAATCTTTTATACAAAGATATCTATGAGAATCTCATCTCAGTATTCTACCTTTAAATGTGGTATGGGTTGTCCATAACAAAATCAAACACTCTATTATCTCAATTAAGTCCCAAAGAAAAAATGAAAGGGGAAAAGCAAATACATCATTTACATACTTAACAGCATGACCAATTAACCACTTTGCTGACAGAGATTAATTTAGTATTCATCTTATGCCAACATATGTTAATACTTAGACAGTAAACATAAAAAATGACTGAGACAGCACATTGCAATTTTGAAAACATTAAGTGGATTTCTATAACTTGGGAGTGTTGAGGAAAATTTTGTCACTTTACAAAGATGCAATCTAGAAAATGGTCAATTTTTAATGAGCATGTATACTTAAACAGTTTAATATGGCAAGGTTTTGTGAGATCGCTAAGAAATACAAAATAAGCAGGCTACTAAATAATGCCCTGAAAAAAAAAAAAAAGAAAAGAAAGAAAGTTCAGTATTAATAGAAATATACTAAGGATGTAGTTAAGCTAACACCTAACTCCTAATGCCTCAGGAAAGGAGTTCAGTTATTGGTTTGTTTTTTTTTTTTTGTCTTAAAGATTTATTTATTTATGCATTCAAGTGGTGGGGTGTAGGCAGAAGTGCAGGTGGTGAAAGGATCACCAACAACAGAGTGGGGAGCAGAACAGGTGGTCTACTGAAATATACTGCTGAGAGGAGCAGCTGGCAAGACAGGAGAGGTCTGCTGCGCCACGTGGGTCACCTCCCTGACAGGGGGTCGAACTTGTGCTGCAGTGGCCGTGGACTCTCTCATAATACTGAGACTTAACCCCGTGTTCCACCAGGGAGTTCCAGAGTTCAGTTTTCATAGGAATATATTCCCAGAGCTATTTAAGCTAGTCATGCCCAGTATTACTTCTTTACACCATACTGCAATATGCTTGCTAAATGAAAAGGGTAAAATGACATAGATATGAAGTAGAATGCTTGTCAGATTGACATAGGCAAAATCTTGAGGGGGACGTTCATCAGGAAAACTACACTTCTTTAAACTACACTTTTTTAAACTACACCATGCTGAGGCTCAAATAGAAGTGTTTGCGGAACTGTATCAGACCACCAGGACACTGAGTCCCACATGTACCCTGAATAGACCTCTTAGGATAGCATCACACTCCCTCACAGTGATGTGCTTCATAATTAGTAGTTTATAATTATGTACACTTTAGACAACTTGGTTTTAATTTAAAATTAGAGATTTCAGAATCAAAATAATATCAGTTTTATGAAGCACCAAAAATATCACCTCTTTTTAGCAGCTCTAAATTCTGTCATTATCTAGAAAAATGTTCTATGATGACCAGATGGTAACTAATAGCCAAGGCAGGTTGAACCACATAAATAATTACATGTACCAATGTTAGCTCAGGGGCAACCCAGATATTCAAAACAACTGTGCAGAAGTAATGCCCAAGTCTGTAAATGCCGCTGCCTTGTGTATTACCACACACTAAAACCACTTACTAAAGTTTTTTTTTTTTTCTAGTGGATCATTTTCAGAGCCATATCATAATACTTTCACCAATTAGTAATATGAAAATAATACCAAATAAATATGACCATAGATTCATAACCTTGCTTTTAAAAAAGGTGCTCATATTATACAAGGGTCTAACATTTTGAATTTCATAGTAAAATTAATTACAAGAGTTACTGAAGCTTCATGTATAAGTTAATCTACATATAACATAAATTTAGAAAAGACATCAGAGAAAGACTTTTCCATACTACTCAGTTTCAATGTATAAGTTCCACAAACATTAAGTTCATACACATACACAGCAGGTTTTTCTTATCTGGTGTATATTTGATGGTTAAAAGGAAGATTTACCTGGAATCATCATCTTTTAATCATAAAGCATTTTATTGTAGTGTTCTTATTTGATTAATATTATTTGTCACTACCTGAGCATAATGCTGCAAATTGTTTTTGAAAATGACCCTCATTTATTGATTCATCCCCTTCTTACTACTTATTTTGCTGCTAAGTATCAAAATGTAATATTAAGTAAAATCCCTTCCACTAAAATGGAACAGAGATATAAATTTTACATCCATTTTAACTTGAAATATTAATGACTATATGAATTACACCACATGTCGGGGGTTGGTTAATTTTATTTTTAATGAAGAAAAAAATAAGCGAATCAGAAAATGAAAACATTGGAACATAGTTCAGGTCTTCTAAATGTAAATGAAGGATTCATTTTAAAACCTTCTTAACATATTATAGGGGAAAAGCAAAAATATGTGGCTACTTATTAATTAAATGACCCTGGCAAAAGTATCACCTGTTTACATCTGTTTCCTTGTCAGCAAAATGGTGACCATAAGTCCTGCCAAGGTTATGATGATGATTAAATGAGACACTTTCCCTGAGAGTGTGGTGGAAATATATACTTTTTAAAAAATACCTATTTTTACTAAGTTTGTGAAAAGTTTCACAGAATGTATTTTTATGTGATCAACACTACAAAAAAAAAATCTACACTTTGTGAGAGAATAGATAATTCAAAGGCTATTACCAAATACTACAAGAAGAAATGTTGTATGACCCCACATAGACAAAAATGGACTGGGTAGAAAGACCATGGGAAGGAAGAAGATGCTTCTCAAAGAATATTCCTCAGCATTACAGTTGAGAGGCAAATATTAGTCAAGTACCATGAGTCTAATGCTACCTGGTTCCTAAGCTAAGTAAGCCACCTCTAACTAACAATGAGGACATTGTTTAAGGAGCTTGAACACAGTCTTTATAAAAATAGCTCCATTTGTGGTACAGTGAGAATGAATAAAGCACAAGGAAAAAACAAGAATATGAAAACTTTAATAGATTCATACTACCAAAGGAATCACAGAACTCAAAGGTGGAAATGAATTTTTCTTTTTAAATCAAAAAGGAAAAAAAAAAAAGCTTATGAAAAGTAAAGCAATCTAAGAAGGCTGATCAACATCATTATTGGGATTGTTACCATCTCAAAACAGCAGTTGTGCCCTTCATTAAAAAGAGGAACACAATGGAGTCTAAATGAGATGCTGGCAACTGACTAGGGTGATGAAGAGCAGAGCAAAGATGATTTTCTCAATACGAACAAGCATGTTCGCACTATTCTTTTCTCAGAGACCAGGGTTCTAATTTCAGGTAATCATCTAAAAAGAACTGCTGGGTATATAGTGCTCAGGTCCAAATGTGGATGAATTTGCACAGCCCCTCCTCATTATTATAGCACTGGCTTCTTTGGAAGAATATTCTAAATGAGGAAGATAATGTGTTACAAGATATGGATTCTACCTCCAATTCTGCTACTAATTTGTCATGACTTGATGAATCCAGTCCACTTGGATATAAGAGCTATTTACAAAGTAAGAGGAATGTGCTTCTCAAACTTTAAGCTAGAAGAAAACTGATGTTCAAAGCTATAACTGAATTTCAAAAGTCACACAGCTCTTGAATTTCAGAAGTCACACAGCTAATAACTGGATTAATCAGAAATATAACTCATTATAATTTCAAGGTTTTTTTCTCCATTATATATCTTCTTTCTGAATTTTTTATTTTTAAAATTTCTATTTTATTATCAAACAAACTTTCAACCTGTTGTCTACTCGCCAACCACATTTTTTAGTGTGCAACATCGTAATATTAACTACAACCACACTGTCGTAAATCAGATCTTTAGCAGTTACTCATTTTGCATAATTGAAATTTTATGCTCCTTGATTAGCACTTGCCATTCCTTTTTGTCCATGGCCTCTGGCAACCAACATTCCTCTTAATGATTCTATAAATTCAACTATTGTCAATACCTCACAGAAGTAGAATTAGGCAACTTTTGTCTTTCTGTGACTTGTTTCAATTGGCATAATATCTTCAAGTTGCATCCATGTTATTGCATTTCACATAGCTTTCTTTTTTAAGCTAATATTTCATTGTTTGTAAATAATGCATTTTTTAACCCATTCAATCAAAATTATACTGAGACATCATCTCCTGCCTATTAGGGTAACTATGATAAAAAAGACAGTATGTTTTGGCAAGAATGTAGAGAAATTAGAACACTTGAAACTGGAATGCAAAATGGTGTAAAGAATATAGAAGAGAATTTAGAAGTTCCTTGGAACATTCAAGACAGAACTACTAAATGATTTTGTAATCCCACTTCTAATATTTACCCAATAAAATTAAAATCAGTATTTTAAAGCGGTATTAGTAGCCCTGTGTTCATTGTAACACTTTTCACAATAGCTAAGATTAGAAGCAGCCTAACTGTTTAATTAAAAAAAGAACTCTTAAAGGGAACCTATCGTGTATGAATACTTATCAAATTAATGGTCTCATTTACTCTTCACTGAAATGTAACTTATTATATTTTCATTTTATAGATTAAAAAAAAGACAATCTTAGTGAGGATAAGTAGCTTAGCAAACTTATAAATGCTACTAACTGACAGAGGCCAAATTTTACATAGAGAGGATTCTGAAAATTACTTTCACAGCTCAAGCTGCCAGATCTATTCACATATTTGTGTGACATTAAGTCAGTGAAGCTGTCTTGAATACATTAGTGAAACAGCATTATGTTTATTTGAAAAATACAAACTTTATGTTTTGTTAAAACAAATATCTGCAACAATTTGGTAGAAAGCAATTCTTCAAAGAACACTTTTATAGCATTAATATTAAGGGGCAATATAAAGTGTTGTAGATAAAATTCAATATTTAGCTATGTTTATTAGATCATTCATGTTGAGTCTCAAATGATAGTCACATATAATAAACACGATTTTTGCATTTATGCACTGAGGCTATCTGTTTTTAAGTTTTGCTTGTTTGTACAAAGATTAACTCTACCCAAAAATAGCTTGGATTTTTAGAACCAAACTGCAAACTTTTTCGGTAGTCATGATTTTATTATCTAGGTTCTTCTTTTCTCACTTCCATTTCCAAGCTACCTGGTGCATAAACATGAAGCCTGCATATAGCAGCCTTTTGTTATATATTTGCATAATGAATAAATCGACAATCTAAGAAATAAATGCATTAAAATTGTGGGCAGTCAAGAATTGTCCTAAAGTCTGCGTTACTTGGATCATGATTGAGTCAAAGATTTTCCTAGAAATATTAATGGGTCATGATTACTATAGCATTGCAGTGATGTCCATTTTTGTCTAAGGAACCAAAGTAAGGAAGAAGGGTGTGATATTCACAGCTCAAATGTCCTTTGTTATACATATTCATCTGTTACCATAAAAGCTAATTTTTTCTTCAATGTAGAGAGCCTATTATAGAAGATTTTACTAATTTGCTTGGACGCCAAACAAAACAGCAAAGGGATAACTTTATCAAGCAGCAACCTCTTGCTTCCCAGAAAAATGAAAGAAAAATAAAAACTATTTCATATGAATCAAAGAAGCAATCTGTGCAAACCAGTGAGGTGCCTTCAGCCTTTCTTTCAGTATGCATTATTGTTAATACATGCTGGAAGCAAATGGCTAGTCCCTGCTCTTTGGAATTACCAATATTTCAAGAGATGAACCATTAACCCACATGGAGGACCCTCTCAGTTCAAGCTTTAAAACCTCTGAGCTCATGGCTTTGCTCTTAGATTTGGGTCACAAAGTCTTGATCTTAATTCCTTTTTACTCTATAAAAGACTTGTCTCCAATTTTGGGAGCATCAGTGGTATGCCTTTCTACTGCTACAAGAAAAAAAAAACATTACTCAAACTCCCTCCAAAACCTGCTACTCCTCTTCGAAGTTTAATATTTTTCCCAAAGTGTCTGAGAAAGACAAACATCATATATTCAAGATATAATTATTATCCTTATATAACAACATTGGGTTATTGCGATTACAAACCCCACTTTTAAAATCTGTTAGCATTCCCTTCTGGGAAAGCCCTTTTGCTCCTTAATAGTATAAGCTAATCATGGCAGTATAATTTCTGGAGCTCATATTTGTGGGATGAGAACGACCAGCACTGGTATGCTCAGTCATTGATGGTTTTCTCCTTCCTTTATCACCTGAAATTAGTGAGAGGATCTAAGCTAATTTTTGAAAGTATGCAGAGGTACTTAGGAAAGCCAGGAGCAGAGAGGGGAAACTGAGCATTGCACTGACATCATTCTATGCCCAGCAAATATGGCACACCACTGAAGCAATACTAACTAAACACACATCTCTTCTGAACTCTTGCTGGGTTAAATAGTATTCTTAATTACACAGAGAATGCCTTTTATCATTTACAGTCACATAGTCCTCCATTTATTTAATTGGGAATAATATACTTTTCTATGGTGGTATTTTCAGCATTTATATATTTAAGTACATGCAAAATAAAATGGGATTCTGCAGTGATCTCAAAACCTGCTTTTCATATGCATTAAAAAAAAATCCTCATAATCTCAGCAACTGGGTCAGCTTGCACAAAGATGCTCAGGGTAGACAGGAGCGTGCTTTCAGCACCCTGCAATCCTTGTAAGTGACACCTCATAATAGTGCAAATGAAGCATGGCATGATGAGAAAATGAAGAAGAATGAACCCGGATAGTCAGCCTAGCAGTTCTCAAAACATAGAGGGTAGACTCAATTTTATTCCCTAAAATACACCACATGATGTTTCTTTTACACATTCAAGCATATACATGCTTTCTCTATTATAGGAACAAAATGTCATTTGATTCCAGAAATGCTAATACAACTATACAGGCTGGCATATTTGTTCATCTGCATATGTATTTTGCAATGGTCTCAAATTTTGAACTAAGCCTCATTTACACCTGCCTTGGTTTTCTGCTAGGAATTTCTCATATTGTCATTCATTTTGTACTTTTTATTCACCCTCATCTATTAGGCTCAAAGATTATTTCCTGTGAGTCCTTTGTCTAATTAACTGAATATTCAGGGAGTTTATTGACCCAACAAATTCAACATCACCTCTTTCTTATTAGGTTTCTTTAAGTCATCACCCTGCCTGCCCAGCTCTCAACACTTCTGCATGCATCCCCACCTCACTCACCTCCCCCCAACCCCCAACATCAGAGGTTTATTTTACCCTTCATCTGCCTCAATTGTTCTCTAGTCAAGAGTTAATTCCCTCTTGTGAAGGGCAGAACCAGGGATGAAGTAAAAAATTTCACACCTGGTGTTTATATGGTAGAGGTTGGCTATGGAGAGGGAAGTTTGCTCCTCTAGTTAAAAGGAAAAAAAGATTCTGAAAGCTTTCCCCAAAAGAGTGTGTATGTATGAGGAGGTTGAGGAGAGTTTCAAAATAAACAATTATGACTGTACAATAGACCCTTCGAAGGAAAGAAAAAGTTCTCTGACCAGAGGGAATAATATTTACAGAGACTCACACACAATGTCTTCCACTATCCTTCTGTCCTTTTGCTCTACCCAGGGACAGCTAGACCTGCTTTCTCATTCACATATGAGACAAACACTGTATTCTGGAGGGAAAGGAATGTTTGTGAAGACCAGCAGACGGCGCCTGCCTGGGGTAGGAGCTGCAGTGGGAAGGGAAAGGAGGGTAGTCTCTGCGGCAGGTCCCTCCCTTTGTGCTCTAGCCTCTTACCCCGGGCGCTCCCCCTCTCAGTCACCTCATCTCTCCGGAGAGAGGCAGAGCCACGGAAAAGGAGAAGTTGATATGCATATGAGGTCTTTAGCCCAGTGCTTCTTCCTGGTGCAATTAAGTACCCCAGCCCCTTATACATCCCCACCTGGCTCGTCACACCCACACTCTTTCTACCTCTCCTGCATCCTGGCTGGCCTCCTCCCCTGACTCACAGTTCTGCACAAAGGCAATGCGGTGGGAAAGAACTGCACCCAGGTGAAGGGAGCAGCAGCTCCTAGAATACTGTGAGCAAGTGGTGAGAGCAACAGTAACTCCTTACTGTTTCAGTAGCATCTAACCTCTCTTAACTGAGAAGTGCCTGTCTGGGGAATCACTTCTATCTCCATCCTACCTACTCTCACTTGGGAGGATCCCTAAAGGGAACTGGGGGCAGGAAGGGAAGGGATTCTTGGGACCCAGAGTGAAATGCATCTATTGTACTCTAAAAAGGAGATGTGCTTTCTGTTCTGTTAGGTTAGGTTAGACCTTCTCATGTCTAAGCAGAACTGTGCTCAGGCAGACAGCCTGTCCCCAGGGAAAGAGGTCACTCTAGTTATAACCAGCAGTTGTTTAGGTGAATGAAATTACCTAGGGAGAGGAGCAAAGCAACCAAAACTGAACCCAGCCTGGAAGGGACAGCAGCCCTCCAGGGAAGGAGAAAAGGAGAGAGGAGAATGTCCACAAGTTTTGCACTGCCTTTTTAAAGTATCAAGGATTTTACACTAAAAATAAGGAAAGATTGGGGAAGGGGGGATCCTCAAAAAACAGCTTGATGTTTTATTTACTAGCACTTCAGGGACTCTGAAACACGCATTTACCTGAAAATAAGAGGAACCTGGCCTGACACTGTTAGCCACTCTGGAAAGAAACCTGTCAACCATCACTTTTCCACACTTTGCTCTTTACAAAGGAGACTGGGGTGAGAGGAGCTTCTCTCAGGGCTAACTTCTCCTCCTCCAGGCAGTCCTCCTGGTTTACCTCAGCCAGCACCTGCCCTCCCCTGAACTAGTCTCTGGGGAAGGTGAAAACAGCACTGCCCTTATGCTTCCTAGTTAGATGGCTTTGGGGAGCAAAACTTCTCTCTATTCCATTTAGAAAGCAACTCAGCCCAATAACCACAAAAATTGTGTATCTACATGCAAAGTGGGGAAAAGCCGGCATGAAAGAGAGTGCCTTGTTACCCTCCCATCTTCTCCCACGAAGAGAAGAGGTGGGGACGGAAAGGATCCAGCCTCCTGTTGAGTGAGTCCTGGATGCCCCGCTTCACTGTCCCCGCAGTCGAGACACACTTTGAAGGAATGTGCGGCCTGGAACCTCTCCACCCAGGCCCAGGAAAATGGGCAGGAGGTGGGGCAGCACACATAGCACAGACAAAAGGTTCTGCAGAGCCCTCATCTCACGGTCCCCAGGCTGAGGGAGGCGCCCCATCCGGCCAAGCCGAGTGACCTTCTGGCTAGTAACGCCCCCTTCCCGCGGGACCCAGGCGCCCGGCCAGGAGTGGTCCTTTAATGGGTGCCCACGTCTCTGCCAGCAACCGGACAAGGACCGCCCCTCCCACCCCTCACCACAAACACCGCGAAGCCTTCCCCATCCCCTTTCTATTGTCTTCAAAGAGATAAGTGGCTCCACCAAACACACCCAAATGCACCTCCCTTTCTCGCGCTCCCATTTCTCCGAGCCTTAAGGCCGAGGAGCGAGTGCAGGGCTGAAAGAGGGGAGGTAGGGAGTAACCCGCGAGAACTTGGCATCGCAGACCCACCGTGTCCGCCTCGCAAGGATGCCGGTGACCTGTAGATTGCAATAGGCACTGAATGATGCTTGCTGCTGCCATGGAAATGGTGGATGTGGTGCGCTCCCAAACTGGACGCCCCCCATGCCACTCCTAGGAGGCCGCTGAGGGTGAGCGGGACTATCCACAGCAGAGCTAGGCGCCCCCCTGCGCCGCCGCCGCCGCCGCCGCCGCCGCCGCCCCCGGGCGAGCTCAGCTCGGCGCCGCACCGGAGCATTCTCTGGTACATGGCGGGGTGCCCGCCGAGGGGCAGCCGCCGCGGGAGGCAAAGTTTGGGGCACCGGGAGGAGAGAGGGCGCCGGGGAGCGGGCGGCGCAGGGTGGGCTGCGGGGCTGGCCGCCTCACCGCGCCAGGACACCCATCCTCTCTCTCCTTCGGACAGTCTTCTCGGGGTCCTGGAGTCCGCCGTGCCTTGCACCCCAAAGAATCCGAAACATAGCCGAGAATGCAGCGGATGGGGGGCTTGTCAGGAAAAGCAGCACCGGGGAACAGCAAGCGCGGAGCGGGCGGCTGCTCCCGATTTCCAGGGCTCCAGATTCTCCAGAGATACTCCCAAAGAGTTTCGGTCGAGAGTGCGTGCCAGGGGTGGGGAGCGGGGAAAATGTTTAAAGCTCCTCCCGGAGGGTCTTCACTTCTACATGACAGCCATCCACCGAGAATCCACTAGGTAAATCCATTTAGCATTGTGTGTGGGGACTGGGGAGGCCACTTCGCCAGCCCAACCTCCTTTCAAGGGAGAAGCAGACCCCATGGAATCGAGGCGCCCCTTCCCTCCATTCAGCCCCGGCCGGCTCGCCCGCTCGCGCCAGCCTCCCCCGGGCAGCGCGCAGAGCAGCCGCGCGCATCGCCTGCTCCCGAGGCAATCTCCGCGTCCGCCGCCTCCTGACACTTACGCCCGGTGAGGGGTTCAGAGGGAAGAGTGCACCCCTAGGAAGAAAGCGAGGACCGAACTGGGGAAAGAGATGGAGGGGGAAAAGCGGCGGACGTAGGGATGCGAGGAAAGGAAGAGAAAACGAGAAAAGAAAAAAAAAAAAGAAAAAAGAAAGAAAGAAAAGAAAAGAAAAAGAAAAACCACACACGCTGGCGAAGCGAGGGGCTCTATGCAAATCTGCAGTCTCCAAACAGCAAATCACTGAAGCTCGGATGCAATGCAGAGGACGAGCCTATGTAACGAGGGAGGCTGGTCTAGCTTCCCACAAAATCGCCCTGCTCTCCCTCTCTCATGCATTCTCCACACATCAAAAGGACACGTGTAAGTCTTTGCGGGGAACACCTAAAAAGCAACTCTCCCTCCCCTGCCAGGTGATTCCTCTGTCTGAATTACAATGGCAAATGGCACCCTTCCCCAACCCCTATGGTTTAGATGTAACCAGTGTCTTGAGAGCTCTTAAAAGGGAAAGAAATCCGCTCTCTTTATTGGACCAAACTTGTTCTGCCAGGTGTTCAAACCCAATCTGCTAATATGGCTTGATACCATCTACTCAAGTATCAGTTTTGATGATCTGTTAATTACACATATTTCTCATAACAAAGAGTTCTCATTCCCATTATAATATCCTTCCTCATCTAGGGCTGTGAAAGCACAGAGAATTGAAACCCCAGAGAGAAGAAATGTTGAGTGAATTTAGTAGCTGAGTGAGAGAAAAAAAGGAAACGAAAGAAAGGAGACCAGTGGGAAAGAGGAAGAAAGGAGAAGAAAGAAGCAGTATAAATAAGATGGCTTGTGTTTCAGTCAAACACATAGGGCCATTTTAAGAACACTTACATATCTCTAGAAGTCTTGCTGTGGAGACCTTTTTAAAAGGGTGAAGTTCTGCCTTCTATCCTGTCTCATAAGGAAAGCAGCATCAGAAAATAAAAATTCTTAAGTCCACAGGGGAAAAGAGGATGCTTATGTTCTGAAACAGTATCTTTAAGGAAAGTTAAGCACCCTTAATGAAAGACCAGCCAAAACAACGCACACCTAAGAGTAAAAACCTAAAACAGCAAGTAAACTTGGAAAGGAGGATCACAGCCCCTTAGAAGCAGGGAGTTAAGATTGGGGAACTATGATGAAAACACACCCACCAGTTTCTAAAAGATGCTACACACTTTGTCATTTTTTGGAGAGTGAGCATTAAATATATGTATATATATATATATACACACACATACACACATATGTGTGTGTGTGTGTTTCTATGTAATGACAAAGGGTAATAACTGAATAGTTACTACTTCTGGCAGGTCCCTCCTCATCTGTATAATCTCTTATTTAAACAAATATAAAGTAATTCTAGAAGGGTCTGATTCAATCAACCACTCACCCAACTGGCCATTTAGACTTGTATCCACTTTCCATATCAGAAGCAATGTATTCCCAAAGACTTCTGCCTATTAAAAGAGTCAAGCCTGGGACTCTGCTGGTCATCACAAAGTTTCCAAGAGTCATCAAATCAAATCTCTAGCAACCCAAAAATCTTACATGCCTGCCTAAAGTATTTCACTAATTGAAATGACTGAGCCATGCAAAAGGAGGTATTTTTATCTTACCACACATTTCCACGGCTGCTCAAAGACAGAAAAAAACTAAATCCAGCAATTTCTTCATATATTGTTTCTTCATTAACCCCACTGCTTCACATTATTATTTGGGTGGGGGGCTATTTATTTCATTTCACTAGTTAAGAATTATGAGTATTCCTTTTTAAAAAAAAATCAAGTTAAGTTTCAAAGGAAAAAAGAGGAAAATATACTCATCGTGTGCCTTCAGGTCTCTAGGTTCATCATCTTAAGTTGACATTTGATAGTATTAGTATGGAGAGTGTACTGGATCAGGAAGGAGAAATTCACACTGCATTCTTGGCATTGATACTTATCGGTTATGTCATATTACTTAGTTCTCCCAGAGGATCCATGACTTCCTTTATAAAATAGTCATGTTCCTATCTTTCCTAACAATTCTACAAAACAGGAAGGATACAATGCAATATTTAATGTGAAAGTGCTTTAAAACATATCAAGGCTCCCCACAATTAAGGCATTATGTTTCTCCATCCATAGAGGTCTTATTCTAGCTGATTATGCTGCACATCTCATTCAGTTTCCTTTGTTTTATTAGAAATTAGAGCACTGCATTGTTCTCCAGTATTCTCTTATTTGGTGTTGACTTGTTCTTCCCTCTGTAACTACATGGTAGATTCCTAAAAGAGAGAGGAGTCAAATTTTCATTTTTACTCCCTCTAGTGCTCAGTATAGGTGAATTCTAAGTTAGTCTTAGTACATACAGTCAATTCTCATTTTTCACAGTAGTTACAGTTATAATGTCACTGTGAACACTGAATTAGCAAATGCAGAACCATTGCTTTTAGGTGTTAGTTTTCTGTAATACTCTGGTAATGATATTTTCATTGACTGAGATATGTGTGTGTGTGTGTTTAAACAGGTGAACACACACACACATATATAAAGACATTTAATATATACTGTTGATTCATTAATACTAAACTCAAAACTAACATGCTATGACTTATGCCTGAATGAAACTAAGCTAACATACCTTTATACTCCATGAACACATACCCTTGCCTTTGTGTGCTTAGAAATGTTAGACAATAATTCAAGAGGGCTAGCTGAAATAGCAAAATCACCAACAAAAGGCACAGAAATTATACATGAAAACATGTGGTACTGAATAGACCACAAAAAGGACACTGGGTTATAGAGAATGCAGGCTGATACAAGAAGGCAGAACTTCTTTTGCCTTGTTTGACCTCAGCTGGGAACATATGTACTGAGGCCTCAAAATTATTGCTACTCTGTGTGTTTCTGTTAGCCTGTTATACTGCCATGGGTATTGATTTTGATGTGATAAATTAATTTTCATGATGAGATAAATTCATATTTGTAAATAACAAGAACTGTTATTCTCTTAATGACTAGGAAAGGATGGTGTTAAGGCTTTGGAGAGTGATTTGTATAAAGTAATCAAAGAAATAGAGTAAGTCTAGAAGATTCTAATGAATATTCCTAAGAACATTCAGTGAAGAAGAGGCTCCCCTATCTTTTACTAGGTCTTTTACTGGGGCCTTGGGAGACAAAAGAAGGGTTAAGCAAAGCATTGCCCAGAAATCTCAGTTTTACTGGCATCTCAAGAACTGGAAGAGGAAATGTTCATGACTGCCTTGAAAGAAGAAATTATAGTTACAATGTTTCAAGCAGATAACTAGGGTACCTAGTTCTAAGGTGAAGGCTGTGAAACTAATCCTGGAATATTTGTTCAACATTGTGATTGGCAAAAAAGTTAAACTCATGACTTTTGCAGCAACATGGATGAAGCGGGAAGGGATCATGCTTAGTGAAATAATCCAGAAAGAAAAAGAAAAATACCGAATGGTTTCACTCATAGCAGGAGCATAAAGGGAAAGGGAAAAAATAATAATGAACAACTATACACCTCAGACATTTTACAGGGGTGGAGTGGGGAATGGGATCGACAATGGCGGGAAGAAAAGTATACTGGACTATGGTAATGGCACGCGGGTAATTTGGAGATGGGAAGCACACAGGAATTACAACTGAGATGGAAAAAAGCACAGAATGATGTAAAAATAAACTATTACATTATATTAAAAAAATGTGATTGGATGGAATGAGGAGCAATTCTCAGTGCAGATAGTGGAGCAAAGTCCTGTAAGCAAACATGCCTGATTGAGATGAAGCAAACAGAGCCTCTGCTTATTCTTTATGTTGGCACAGCCTGTTAATCTTAGCCTTAAAACTGTATTACCTAAAGGAAACTGAGGAAGCACCTGACAAACTGCCCTATGTAAAAGAAGAATTTGTAGGAGGAAATGTGCTGCCTGTGATTTATTCTTAAATATTTCAGTACAGACTATTTGGTGGAAATGTGTTTTAATGTTCTCTATTCCAGACGAGTCAGTTGCCTTCATTGAGAATTTATACTCGAACACCACAACCAGAATTAAAAGACCAGAGGTAAATTCTAGAAGCCTTGATTTATCATCACTTTGGATAAAGTTGTGTCTCTACTCAAGGGTTGTAATGGATGTTGGAGACAAATTATCAATTGTGAAGTGAATGATTAGTTAACTGGTAGAATGGAGGGTAGGGACAGGTTCTTTTTAGTGAAATCATGAATATTCAACATATATGTCTCTTTAATTTTATATTTTATAGACATACTTTGCTTCTATTTGAATGAATGTAATAGAATTTCCACTCTTCATACTAAGAAATTGTGCCATAATAATAGTAATAAGAAATAAAAATAGTTGTGACTTCACAATTCTAAGAGTGAAACTTTTTAGCTCAAAATTATTTTTAACTAATCAGAAAGCATATGACATGGATATTATTATTAAACCCAAACAGATCTTTGTTGCTTAATTCTGAAAGATCACCACTGAAATAGTATTATATTTGCTTCTGGAAAATCTTTTTTTTTGCATAATATTTCTCAGGCAACTAAAACAACCAAGTGTTGGAAGTTCATCAAGCTTCCAGAATGATTTATAAGAATTTGTACCTATTTATTAAGAAATGCCTGTTTCTAGATCAGAAGTTGGTTTGCATATTTCATTCATTATGACTTATAATTCTGGAAACTCCTGGGAAACTTTATTCATATTCCAAAAACCAACCCTTCTGTTTCCAAACACAGGATATTGTCAGACACTTTCAATCTTTTCATGTTTTTCTTAAACTTAATTAGAAATTCTTTACTAGTAAACTTTCTAAATAGAAAATACCTACTGAAAGCAGCAGAGGGAAAGTGTATTAAAACCCAGAGGCAATGCCAGTCTTTTACATTTTACATTTCTTACATTTTGCATTTCTGCTGGCTTCAGCACAAGGTAAAGACAAGCAGACCCCACAGACTTCTCAGTTGGGATTGGGAGAAAGTAAAGTCTAAAGCCTTGGATGGAAGAAGTCCAGAAAAGGGTACTGTCTGTAAGTTGTAAAGATAAAACTCTGATCCTGATAACTTTCTAGGCTATTCTAGGGTCTTAGGAGTAGAAGAGATCTATGGGGGTTGGGGGGGGGAGGGCAGAGGGAAGATTCTTTATAGAAGATCAAGCTACTGAGAGGGATGGGAGGAGGGGGAAAGGGAGAGAGATGAGGAGATGAGGAGTAGGGATATGTCCAGGAGGACAAAAGAAGAAAAGAACTACCAGGGCTAAAATCACCTCTGAGTATAATACCTTTTCTCAGATGATAAACTTTGAGTCCCACATAAATAATAATGTTACCAGAAAGTCAACTTTATATATGAAGTTTGTCTCTCTGAAAATACACTTTCATCTCACATGACCCAACATGATACTCAGTTCACTCAAATTAAAGTCTGCATGTTCAGTTTGATTTGGGCAACATTAAAAGATTTATTCTATCAAGATTAGTAGTTGTACATAGGACTGAAATATTTTACAGTCTATCTTTTCTTTTGCCCTATTTAATAAAAATTTCATTTATGACATCCTCTATTTTTACTTAAACAATAAATATGGATTCTCTGTAAACTATATATTTAAATGTTGCTTGGGCACAACCAATTATATGCTGCCTTGCAAACACTGTCATACTGTACATAGAGTTATTTCAACAACCTGTGAAGTCAACAAACTTTCCCACAGGTTCATGCTCTTTTGATTTGAATGTGCTCATCTGTAGTGGCAGAACATGTGGCTTGAGTTCCAGTCCATGAATTTGAATCTGAGTCCATCATTGTTACTCATGTGACACAGGGTCTAATGATTTCTTACCCATTTCCTCATCTGTAAAGTTATTATAATATTCTATATAATGTAATTAGAACAGTTTCTAAAATATTTTCAATTATAATTATGTTATTCTCACTTAGAAATGTACATATTTTAGATAATTACTACATGCATAATTATGATGAGCTTTTTATTATTTTAATAAATAATTTATTTGTAATTAATAATGATTTTTGATTTTTTCATATTCCAATCTCTCCTCACTCATTCCATAGCCTATAATTGTGTAATAGTACACTTTAATTGTATAGTATAATATATAATATACTATGATTATAGTTAATATAATTAGTAATTTCTCAAGTCAGTGTCTTTTTCTTTAAATCTACACTGTTCAAATTCTAACGTGCCTACTAACCACTGGACCAGCTTGTTAAATCACAGATTCCTTTGCTTTTGTTTCTCTTGATCCTCTTATAGAAGAAGAGGAACTTGCATTTCTAACAAGTTCCCTGGTAATGTTCATACTGCTGGCCCAAGGGAACCAGATTTTCAGAACCATTGCTCTATCTGAATGTCAAAGTGTATGACACAGCTTTTATTAACTATCACAGGGCACACTTTCTAATTAAGCTCCTTACCAATGACCTCACCTCCTTGAAACTGTACTCTAGACATAAACAATAGTGCTATTTCCAGATGTCTTCTTCAATGCATTGAAGACTTCAAGATATAAACATACATGTCCTTATCTGACACAACACCATGCCATGTAGCTATAAATTTACTCTGTTCTTGCGGGGGAAATCTTCTTTGCCTTCCAATACTTTGTATTTGAGCTCATTTTCAATTAGCCTGGACAGCACTGGAAAGAAACACCTTTAATACTATGGTAGGCTTAATTCTGACTCTACTATTATATTAGCTATGTGACTTCATGCAGATTATTCAAAATCAGTTTTCTCTTTCACTCATTGTAAAAGAGGTTAATAGTTATAGGTTTGTTGTAAGGAGCAAATGAACTGACAGTCGTAAAATATTTAGAATAGTCCCTGATACATAGCTTATATTTGTTAGTATTAAATTATCTTTGTTTATTTAATGGATTATCCTTTCTCCTTTCCTTTTCTCTTAAGGTATAGAGAAGATAACCATGAATTAATGAGAGTGCTTGCTTCCATATAACATCTAATGTTCATCATTCATAATCAACCATCACTAAAAAAAAAAAAAAAAAAAAAGGGGAAGCGAAAGAGGGAAAAAAATTTGAAGTTTCTTCCAGGTCCTATCACACCTATCAGGTTGCTAGTCTGACCAACGTCATCTATAGGAAACAACTGCACCAAAAGCTAACAATTTGTTGACTTATATTCACTGGCACATTATTTCGTATCTATCACTCACAACAGAAGAAAGAATCATAGATGGTTAAGAATAGAACTAGTATCTCTAACTAAGACAAAAATTACAGATTCCCTAGTAAATACAGATATTCAATTCAGGACGTAGAAACCATACACACACACCATGAACTCATTTTACTAAATGCCCAAATACATAGAGCATAAACCATCTTGATCTATCTTTGTAAACATATATTCTAGAGCATATACTGTCATTTGAATGCACTGAAAGGAATTTAATCAGCCAATTTCAATTTCATCTTTAAATAGGTTTATCTGGGATCTATAATTTAATCCCTATCCAATTCAGTACAAATATATTAGATTACATATTTTGCACAATGATATTTTGATGTTAGTATTATAGTTAAATTGGTATGATCATCCCACTACAAAAATCTGTTTTCCAGGTAAAGTAAAAGTTCTTTACCATGGCACATTAAGCCTTTCAAATTCTGACTCTACGCTACCTCTCTTGCCTTATCTTTATTTTAACTTCAAAGCTTCCTCCATAAACAACCTAGACTCCACCTACATGAATTTTCTTCCTTAAACACACTGCACATTATTTTTTTCTTCTTTGTCAGTATTCTTATTTTCCCCTCTTCAAAAATTATCTTTTCTCCTTCTTCCCTTTCTTAATAACTCATGAAATACTCTAGCAAAACTTAACACATATACATTTCATTGGAAAATTTTCTAATTTGTGGCCAATTATTTACTACTTCTCCATTATAGACTATCATAGATGCTTAAAAAATACCCAGAACATATGTAATAATATATTCACACTATTACTAAGGGTTAATACATAATCAAAGTAACTGGTAAGGCTATCTGTATGTATTAGAATATTAAAGCAACTGAAATCAACAGACAAAGGAAACACATTCTCCTCAATTTATCTTTGTAGGTTTTGGTTGGCTCTTTTATTTTCTGAAATATATACATAATTTAGGCCAAACTTTATTTTGAATGCTAAATAAATTGGTTATGGAGAATTTTGAAATCATTTTCATATTCTCCTACTCATGCTCTAAACAGATGTCTTTAATTCCCATACTATAAAGAAAAAAATAATAAAACCAGTAACCAAAGATGCTTGTTGCCTTGTTGAACTGCATAGTTACCCATTTACAGACAACTTATAAATCTTTAAAATAGGGTTTTATAATATAAATCCTTATATCATTTTAACTATAGCCATTCAAATAATGTGATTGTAACAAAACTTGTAGTCTAATGTATTTATTCTAGGATGGATGAATGAGGATTAAGCTATAGATACTGGGGAAAAATTTCAGTTGCACAAGTCAAATTTCATAACTATTCCACACAATTCAACTCTCTGAGAATAATTATTTCAAAATGGCTATAAGCACCAACACATTTATTCTTAAAAGATAGATCATATATTTTGATACTTGCATAAGAAATACATGACTTCTGAAACATTTTTAAAAAAATCATTAATCAGTGTGTGTGTGTTTAAACTATCTTCTTTTTCTTTTATGAAAGAATTACTTTCCCTCAGATTTTTCTCTGTTCTATTGCTGAGATGATTCCCCCAGAGAACTGTGTGTTTATCTTGACAGGTGTTAGTAGATCTGTAGACCTCTGTGGAATTGTTCCTGGTTGTGTTAAGATACAGCAGAAACAGTATGTCTGCAAACTAATAAACTAACTTTATTGAATTCTAACTAAAATAAACCACACAGTTGAGTAGAATTAATCTACTAATGTTTTTTCTAATGAAGCTTTCATTAGACATATGTGTGGTCTTCAATATTTAATCATGATTGATATTAAAAGCAAGCATATCTGATGATTTTTAAAATGCATACCTGATGATTGCCTTCTATAGTTCACCCTCAGATTGGTTTAGGAGCCTAATCAAAGAGATACATGAAACATTTCTAGACATAAGGGAATATCTGATGTGGAGAGAAGAAATAAATGAGAAATAAATGTCTCATCTACCAATGTCCTTAAATAATTAAACCTAGATTTTCTGTTCTAATTTTTAAGGTAGGAGAGAGCTTTTAATTTTTTGTGCAATGTAAAATTTCACTCATTAATAACATTTAGCAGACAAATATTGAGGATGGAACTGCTTTAGTGCTTTGCTTTAAAGTAACGCTACTTCTTGGTATAGTAAACACAACCTTACAATGTACAGACATCTGGATATTCTAGTAGCCAATGGCTGTTCAAGTGCACAAAATATTTTCTTATGGGCAATATTTCAATTTGTCATTTGTCCAAGAAAAAAATTCGCAGCATCCTACAAAGAAAAACTGTGTACTTCAGGAACTCCTGAGTTTTGGAGTATGTCCTATCCCCATTCCTTCTACTTTTTAGGAACATATAGAAAAGTTTCAACTAACATCTTCATTGCTATACTATGAAAATTCTTTATTTTTCATTTCTGGTTTTCATGTAAATTATCTCCTACTTTGGTATATTCACAATTGTCCAATTAAGACTTGAAAATCTTATCAGTCATGCATGTTACTATTATTATTTAAATGTATTCATGTGAACCATTATTTATTGCCAAGCCTTACAGAAGCAAGAAAACAGACATGGAAAAGAAGAGTATAGGTGGGTCTTTTCTCCTTCAGCAGTAACAGGCAGAAACAGTATGAAAGCAATGGATCATGAAGAAAAGCAATTTCCTACTTGAGGGATTAGACAGCACCCTCTTTTGTACTGTTAAATCAAAGTTTTAGTTATTTTTTCAAGTAATACTGATTTTTTCAATTTACATAAATAGTCTCTAGAGAAACTGCAAGAGACCCCCCAACACAGACTCTCTCAGCCAATCAATAGAAAAGATTTAAAAAAGGCCTCCTTTATGTTGTACTGCTTTGAGCAAGTCTTTACACAGCATGAAAAAAAAGAAATTAAACAGCTATACTAGTTAAAGACAATTAGCTTAACAAGGAAGAATTGGAACTGATATGGAAGGCATTTTTCTTTCTTTTTTTAATTTGGTAGCTCAAAATGGCTAGCATTAGAAAATGGAAATCTATGTAAACTTTAGTAAATGTTTCCTCTACTACTTAGGGCTCAACAATATTAACCACTGCTATCAGTCAATAGTTCATTCAGATTTTCTGGACTATCATATGAAAATTCTAATCAATTTAAAATGCATTTACATTCAAGGAAGAATAAAATGTACTCTTAAATAATAAAGGCAAATTACAGTTACAGGTAAAAAATGAGGGGAAGGAAAGTCATGACTATTTTCACAATCCATTTAAGAAATGTTTATTGCTCATATGAGTCATATTAAGGAAGCTGCACATTTTCTATGACAGCTGTAATGCCATATATTTAGGAATAAAAAGTGCCATAGGTAAATAATAAATTAAGTTATGACAAAACATTAAAATTCATTTAAACTTACTCCTTAGTTTCCAGTTTTATCTTTTAGTATTCAACACTTCACACTGTTAACAGGGGTACAGTGATTGATTGGTGTAGGAAGCATTAACTTTTATTTTAATTGCCTTTTTCCCCCTAGTTTGTCAAACTAGTGATGCTATTAAGGCATATTTTAAACTTAATATCCTACAAAGCCATTAAAAGCAAGAAAATAAGTATATTGACATAGGAGATATTTCCTGTTTACACATAACTAGAATGATGATTTATAAATTTGGTGGTACAACCTATTGTATAAACTAGAAAATTTAAAGGGAATGAAAAATTATACACAGAAATAGATTTAGAAGAACAGAGAATTATAACCCAGTAAAATAAAATTTGGTAGTTGAACACAAATAATCTTTTTTTTTTTTTTAAGATAGATTTATGCACACAAGAACTGGATGGAGGGCAGAGGTGTAGAGATTAAGAGTATTCACCAGAGAGAGTGGGGGGCAGAAAAGGTGGGGTACAGAACTTCACTGCTGAGGGAGCAGTGGGGGAGACAGGACAGGTCTGCCCAGCATGGGAGGGGGGAGGGGGAAGGAGGATGGGGGTAGCGGTATCACCTCCCGACTGGACTGGGGATAATGCTGTTGTGCTGCAGTGGCTGGTGATAGCTTGCTAGTGCTGACTACCTCTACATCACCAGAGAGATCCCAATCAAAAAGTCTTAGAAGAAGGTTTAAGTTGGTCAGTGTGACTGAGCCTAGAAAGACTTGGAGGGACAAATGACTTTCTGTTTTTTTAAACAAGCATCAATTCTTTAACTAAATAATAAGATGATAAAGACAGGTTAGTTGAGGAAATGAAGTTTGCATCCAACTGGGTTGGATACAACCCAGTTCTGGGCTTCCAGAACTAGGAATTAGTTTAAAAAAAATCAAGATTGTTGGCAGGTCAAAGAATATGAAATGATATAAATTATAATAAGACACAGATCTAGTACTAAAGCATTAAATAGTTTCCTATGACTTACTAGGGAGTGTCTATATAGAAAGACCAAGGTTCACCTTAAAGAGGTCCTCCCTGGTAGCACAGAGGGTGAAGTCAGCACTATCAGTCTATAGCCTGTCACATAGCACAGCAGGCCTGCATTTCAGTCTATCTGCCTGTTCTTCCCCCTTCTCTGTCTCTGGTGAATCCTCTCACCCCACACACCTTTGACCTACAGCCCAGTTCTTGTATGCATAAATAAATAAAAATAAATCTTTAAAAAGAAAACTAATTCCAAGTTCTTTAAAGAGCAGTTATTGCTCAATGGTCATATTTTTGGGGCACTGCAGTCTGTGATTTGTAGATCCAGCTATCTGTCTAGAAAGGCTCTTGGGGTATACACAGGTAGTTTAGCTTGATATCTATTCTATATTCTCCTTAGAAAGTTGAACTATTTTTTTTGGGGGGGGAGAGTATTTTTGGGGAGAAGAAAAAGTATATAGGACAGCAATATGCCCTACAAAAATATATGTTTTCCCAGACTCCCTATGGTCAGAGTGCTCTTGTGACCCAATTAATCTTAGGAAAATGTAAATGGAAGTTACTGGGAACGTTTTTTTAAAAGGTAAACGTGAACAAAATTTGTCTTCAGCCTTTATGCCATACAATATTAGTCATCTTACTTGTAATATAGACCTGCTACCCGTGGAATACCCATCTTAAATCTGAGATCAAAATTATACTGTAAGGATAGAGAAGCAAGAAAACAGAAGGAGCCTAAAAGTTTGATATTTTCTTGTAGGAATTATCCTGGTGCTATGCACCTACTTTTGGACTTCTTATTAAATTTGAAAAATAAACAATCCTATGTATAGTTTAGTTTAAGTCAATTTATCAGTTTGTGGAAGCTAAATACATTCCCAATGAATATAACTAATTTCATGGAAGGATGGTTACTTCAATGGGTGAGACAGCCACTCTACTCCCAAATACCTGCATGAGGTATGTATCCTTAAGAAATGCAGGTAACATACTGACCCTGAACTATGATTTTTAAAAGTCAGAAAATGCTTTAGAATCATTCAGAACCACATGAATTTTAGAATGTTAAGGAAGCTACTTTAACACAAAGGCCCATTATACATGACTACTTTAACACAAAGGCCCATTATACATGATAATTGGACCAGAATAAATTGGCATCACAGGAATCTCCTGTTTTGTTTCCAGGAAGATAATCTGAAAGTCATTGAGAAGGGCATTGAATCCAGAGGGTTCTATGATGGGATAACACTGAATACCTCGTAGATATTTGAGACCAACATGGAGCACACCAGAGGGACATGGAAGACCTTCAACTCTGTTCAACAAATTGTGTGGAAAGAGACACCTGGAGGTTCTGGTTGAAGCTGGGATCCTTCCACACAAATATGGAGCTTAGCTTCCTATTTGTCCAGTGGCCCTGACGCAGGGAGAGCTGGGTAGAAAGGAGGCACAACCTTGACTGAAGGGAGATGCATGCAGTGGAACTTAGGTGATTCCAACAGACCTGGTCAACAATGGAAAAAACAGTGTGCTGGGCTATATGCCCTCTCTCCCATACTTCAGAACTGGTACTGGTCTTGTGATGCACAGAATGCAGAGACAAGAAGGGATGGCACAGAATGCAGAGACTTGAGTACGAAACCCCAGAGAGGAAGGTTATCACTGCTTCCACAAAGACAAGCCAGCCCCATCTCTTATCAGTCACTGGGCATCTCCATTTCCCTCCACCTCCCCTGACTTAGCAGCTGCAACTCATGTCCACTTTACATATAATTTAGGAAAGTTCAGGAAGACCAAATATCTAAAATTACATAAATAGGCAAAGTTCAAAAAATAAAGAAAGAAAGAAAAGATAAGAAAACACAATGCCACTTGCTGGGATACTAGAAGTTCTACAAATCTTTAAGTTACTGCTAAGGACCCTTAAGAAAAATAGCAAGTTCTAAAGCAGTGAAATGGGAATATGGGAAAAAATGAAACACATGACACCTTGAAACCTCAATGGAGTTTGTCACCACACAGAAGGGATGACATTCTGGAACCAAAACACAACAATATGAATATTCTTCCTTTAAGATTTAAGATGTTCACTTTCACCACTATTACACAATATAGTAACAGAAATTCTAGCAAGAGCAAAATTACACAAGTTGAAGACATAAAAGTAATCCAAACTGGGAAATAACAAGTGATAATATCAATCTCTGCTATAGCACCATACTTTTGATTCTTATTTAGAAAATATGGATTCCTTGTATAAGTCAGAAGGAAAAAGCCAAATACCAGATAGTTTCACTTTTTGAGGGTATAGAAAAACAAACAACAAAGTTTCAGACAAAACCAAACTAATAAACCCTAAAAATCTGAGTGTACAATGGATGCTATCAGTGAGGGAGGATTGGGAGTAAAGTATAGAGAGAACACAATGGACCGTAGTGGGGGACTGTGGGTACCCTGTTGTAGGGGGTGTTGTAGTTAAGATACATTTGATGTGTGTGATTCGATACCTCTGAATTATATAGTGTTGTAAACCGATGCTACCTAAGGGGGGCGTTGTGGGGGGCTAGGAAAAATCTGTTTTCCTGCCATAGGACTTTTGTTGACCTGTTAAAAAAGTTAATGAGTGATGTTTCCAAAACAATAAAGGTGATATTTGGGAAATAAAGTTACCTAAGACCCTTGAACAAGAAGAACACGCCTTGACTAAAGAACGCCGCAGACAAATGGACGTGCTTTTTTTTTCTATACCATACCAGGAAAGCAAAGAAAACATTGCATTTGCTAGAGATCAGTGACAATCTTTTGGGCCTCTGGGGCCCAATTTGGGGCTGACACTGTTTGGCTGGACATTTACCCATAAGGGGATGGGTAACTTTGGGTGTGTCATGCATAAACTATTTGTGTGTGTGTGTGTGTGTGTGCATTGTTTCAAAGTTCTTTTCATTAAAGGTCTTTCACATTAGTTAGTATATGTTTCATCTTTATGAAATATGTCAGAACCTATTTAGAGCATGCAGATTTGGGGGCTTCTGGGGTCCCCCTCAACCTGCCCAGTAGCACTTAGTTCTTGTTGAAGAAATAAATCTTTGTGCTTATTGCCTTCTCAACTTGAGCTGGGATGATCCAATCCTTTCTTCAAGTGTGGAAAGAGATGATATGTTCTTTGTGATTTACAGAAACTGTTCTGTAGATGCAATCAAATTGGAACTGAATGAGTGTTCTTACCTCAGCTAACACAGTTTCAAACTCAAAGAATTTCAAAGCAGCAGCAGCAATGTACACAACTCAGACATGTTTATTGACCAGGTACTTACCACCTATTTGGCAAATGCTGTTTATGAAACAAATATTGATTCAAACAATTCCCTTGCATTTAATATTCTGTCATTCTGCAAGGCCACTATTAACTTTGATGTACACATGCAATTACCTGTCTGTCTAAAGAGTTCCAATTGCCTTAACTCTTGTGTACCACACAATGATTAAATGCATACGAGCAACAAGTTGTTGACTTGGGCAGCCAGAAAACCACTGTGGCATAAGATCAATAGTTTCATCTTCTACCAAATAATGTCTTTGTCATTTCTTCCTCCAAACCTCAGAGAATCAGAACTAAATTTAATTCTGGGTTTTATTTTCTCTTCTGCACACATGTTGTTCATGTAAATGAAAATAAAAATTACGTAGGAAATTTCCAGAGGGCCCATAGAGGAATAAAGAATGCTTAATTTACTGTAAAGCTCATAAAAAAACATTTTCACCTGGAAAGACATCTTTATCAGATTCCCATATGTCTCAGGGCAGGAAAATTTAACAAGCACAAATGTAAATTCCTGTCTGTGAGTTTGAGAAAATCAATAGCATAAACAGAGGATGAGGGATACCTGAATCTGTATTTGTTTGTATAAAAAAGAACCAAGAGATTTTCACTGGACAAAAATATAATAATTGGCAACCGTTTGATGTCATGCTAAATATTTGCGCAAATTGAATCCTGGATGTAGCTTTATATAACAGGGAACCTATTTTGAAAGATAACATTGGCAAACAGGAGAATGACCAAATGCTCATATTCAGGAGCTGTATTCAGTCTGAATAGCAGAGACTAAGGAGGCTATTATAGGCACCCTTAATTTTTTAACAATGTTCATATACAAGAGAAGTAAGCTTATTCCTTATTGTCTTAGCAACACAAGGAAAGACCAGTAGGTAGACATAGATAAGTTAGAAAGCAGATATTAAGCTCTCAATGTTAATGAATAAACATTCCAGAGAGAAACCGCTAGTAGTGGAGTTTTGGAACTAATTGGCATTTCCACAAGGGAGTTTCCATTATCTCATTCTGGGATACTGCCTGTGGATATTGCCTTGCACAAAGAAATAGTGGCATTTATGAGAAATAACAGATAGATCTTCAGGTTTGTTAGTCAAGGAAACTGAAATCGGATTCCTATGGAGCAGTGGTAGGGAAGGAACCAACACAATATCCTTTCCTGAGTGTATCTGGTATGTCTGGGTTAACCAAGTAGCATCCTCCTGTACATTCTTAGGGAGCCAGTCAAAGGAAGTAGAATTACGTTTTCCGGCTAATATATTCTCAATCATATGTCTAAGGAAAGGGCAGGGGTGGGAGAGCCATAACACATGTAAGACAAATAAAATAATTCTAACTTGGACAACAGTTTGGAAGCAGTTTAAAGCAGGAAAAGAGAGGAGATTTTGGAGAATATAGAAGGACAAGGCTGTAATGAGCAGAGAAAAAGGTAGGTGGTGAAGAAATCACAATTGCAGACAAAAGGGTATAAAGGCATGTGTCTGATAAACATACATTGATTGATTGTATACCATTGATAGTTACGTATTTTCCATTAGACTCTTCTGCAATTAGACTATACCAGTCAAATGATTAAGCTCTAACTTTATTAAGCGCACTTAATTTGAGCAAAAGTCTAAAGAGGATTATCAATGTTCGAGTTAGACTTGAATTCTTATTTCTCACACCAAAGCACCTGGATGAATCTTACAATAAGTTACCATTAAATGCCAAGTAAATTAGCACAAATAAAATGAAATAGCATGGTGTTACTTGCCTATTGTATTCTGGTAGAATTGGTGTTCAGCTACCTTATATGTTTTTAATCAGGAAATGTAGTCAGTTTGATGTTGTTCTCATTTCTGACTATAATTCCCCTGTACATTATACCCAGTGACCTCAAACAACCCATGTCCGGAGCTAACAAGCCTTTCTGTAGAAGATGATACTGAAAGAACCATGGACCCCCAGTTCCTATAGGAGTCCTTAAAGTGGTGCTAGCAGCCCCTCCTACTTATTTCTGTGGGCTCTGATGCTTTCTACATGTACATCGATCAATCACAATCTAGATTTACCCGGGTTGGAGTGGAGGAGTGGAGGGAAGGATCACAGAATCACAATGGTGAGCAGATTTCAGTGGGAGAGGGGCAGATTTGAGAACACAGACACAAAACAAAAGGTAGAATGACCATGGTTAATATACAAAGTAAACAAATTTGCTTTATTGAAGTTTCACCTCATTTTTTAAAACTTTTTATTCCTGCATACAAGAATTGGGATGTAGGCCAGAGGTGCTGGGGGTGGGATGAGAGGGTTCACTAGAGTCAGAGTGAAGAGCAGAACAGGCAGATCAACTGAAATACACTGCTAGAGGCAGTGGGCAACACAGGAGAGGCCGGCTGCACCATGTGGGTCAGCTCCCTGGCTGGAGGTTGCACTCAGGCTCCGGGGGTGATAAAGTGTGAGGCCTGTGATTTAACCCCCCCAACTCTTACACAATCGAGGGCTCTCACCTCGATTTCTTACTATTCCATAGAAATTCTCTTCTTCACTCCCCTTATTTGTCCTACATATTTGACATTATTTTAGCCACATTTTCCCCCATATCTGTGTGCACAGACATAACTTTTCTAGCTATACTTTAGTCACATTAAGCAACATGTCTCATGTTGCTCTGATTCTCCCTTTGGTAAGCAAGTACTGTTTTTAAACTGCAGCTTGCTGATACCCTAACCACTTTTCCATGGAATCACCATTTAAAATTGTACTTTAATTTGGGTTTACATGTTCAGGCATGTGCTCGGGAATCTGCATTTTTAACAGAAGACTGGACATTAATGTTCCCATACATTTGCCAGCCTGAGGCTTCATACCGAGCAGGTATCCCTAAATACCTGGTGTTGCTATTTAGACAAAGTTCTGGCAAGTGTGGATGCATTATGAGAAACAAAGAAAACTGCTCTCTTCAGCTGTCCTCTGTCTGCCACAAGATACTGAATGCCTTGAGAGGTGATGTTCTGCCCAGACGGTCCTTTGTATCTTCTATTATTTTCTATAGTACAAGGACCTTTCTAGAATGCACATAAGTGACTATTTATGATAGGGAGTAGAAAGGGAAAGGTAAGCAAAGGAACGGATACAAAGATGAGTTTATGGCTGGGAGACTGATAAGGGGCAGGGGGTTCTCGGCAAATTACTTAGATGAACTGGAATTCAAAAATGCTAATGAAGTTTCCATTTAATTATTTCTACTTAATTCCTTTGTTCTGCTCTTGCTAACCCTGAGAATCACCACTATATTATTTTTGAGGTTACAAAAGACAGTTTTAAAGGAATTAAAGATAGGTCATACAAAGACAACTAGCATAAAACAAATGTGTACGTAGTAAGAAAATATTATATCTACTCTTCCTAAGGTTGATTTTAAGGAAATCAGTTCCATTTCTAAATGTACAGGTGTGTTTATATCTGTATTATGTATTTATGTATCATTACATCACCTTGCTAAAGTAGGCAATGATCTCTACCAATTAAGCACAGGGTTAATGAGCTGTAAAATGGACGCACCTAGTCACCCATGCCTTTCAATTGTCTTTCAATACAAAAGGCACTTCTCATTTTTCACCCAGATTTAACTCCCACACAAACCTTCTATAGTCTTGTCCTATTTTTGAAAGTGAAAAGTCAACATTGAAAAATATCAGTACTGAGACTTAATAACATGTTCTTTATATTAACCAGTAGAGAGCTGAGGCTTTATTGCCGCTATCGTTTTAAGATATTATCTTTCAAAGGATGAGATAATTCCTGCTTTCCAGTTCCATTTGGTCCTACTGAAAATGGATCTTATACTGAAGAATTACTTTCTAACAGAAATCAATTATTTAATTTTTTAAGACCAGAAGGAACTATGCTAAAGATCATCTAATCACTGCACCTTAATTAGAAAAATGCTGTGGCCTAGTAAGGTTAAGTGATATGCCCAGTGTTGTAAAGTTAATTAAATTACAGACTTGATTCTTATCCTGGTATCTATGAATATTTTTCATGGGGACAAAGAACCTTTTGCATGCAATTTTGATTGCATGCAAATTGTGTGTAAACATCTCTGTAATTTTTATGGAGAAGCTATACTATTATCAGACTTTCAAAATGTTTCTCAAAATACCCCTCAAATGGGATAATTATTATGGAAATTATAATTCATAAAATATTTTCAGAGCTAAGCAATATAATTTGAAGAGATAGGAACCTAAATTTCTGACTCATATACAGTGCTGGAAAACAGTTACCTTAATAAAAAAATTTTTTAAAAGAAGATAAGTGAAGTTATTGAAATCTAAACTTCCACACAATATTATCCTTAGGTAGTACTTCTGATGGATATCATGAAACAGCTGCTTGGAATCTTCAGATAATTCAGAACTCACCACTTTTTATGTTAGAATGGCTCAAAGTGTACTCATTAGAAAGGTATTCCTTTCCTATATTTTTTTCATTAATACCCAAGAAGTACTTTTGGAAACACACACACACACACACACAAAAACACCATTTTTTGCTTACTCAAAATGTCTTTCAAATATTTGAAAATGAGTCTTATATTCCCCTAAGTATATGAATGCATAGTTAAAAGAGTGAAGATCCAGTACGCTTTTTGCCTTTCTAGAATCATAGACATTTTCAGTTTATGTATTTTCCAACAAGCACAAAAATAAAAACAAAACCAAAAAATTCCATGTATGGTTTGTCTAGTCTATAACTATATCTTTCTGGTAGATATTTACTTTTTTGTTTTGTTTTGTTTTTCTGAGAGGGTCATATCAGAATGGGGAGGATCATGGTTTCTATACAATTCCTGAGATGCACCAGAGCAAAAGTCATACATTCTTCTCTAGCACCCATCTTCTCATTTACAGTAATGTCTAAGGTTGAGAGTGGTAAAGATTAAGATTTTTGAGGGAGAGTTCACTTAGGCGTCAAATTCATGTTGAGAACATTAAGCAAACCTTCTATTGTTCTCTGAGAATCTGGGGGTAGAGGGAGTCCTCAAGACATTTCCTTTGGCTTTAATATCATCAAAATAATGCTGAATTACTGTAGCCACAGTTGTCTCTATTTATTTGTGTGTTTGCTTAGTCCATATGTTTGAACTTTTCACGTTGAACATCTGCAGAAAAATGATACAGTGGTCTAGATTTGCTTCAAAGTAATCTAGCTGGAAGGTGAAGATGGTAGGGATTGTTTGAATTGGGTGATGGATTTGGATTATTTTAGTGATCTATCTTTGCACAAGATAGATAGTTATCTTTCATTGTTATGTTCTGTGACTGAAGCTAAATAATAAGAACTACAGAAATCTCAGAAACCTGCCAGTCCCTGTAAATAAACTCACAGACATAAGCAGATAGGTTGGAGAGGTTTTGTCAAGTAGTTAAGGCAGTCTCTGTCATAACTAATGGTTTTGCAAAGGCTAATGATATCTATTGAAACATCCATAAACACACAGCATTCCTGAATATATTCTCTTTAATTGAGAGTTTGACACCATTTGACCTAGAGAAAATATTAAAATCACCATAATACCATGTAATTACTGACTGTATGGCAACCTTCATGTTAGGAAAAATTTAATGGGCAATCTCTAACGTATGTAAAGTTAAGAATCACATTCAATATTTTGAAGCTATACTTTAAAAACCATATTTTGTAAGCTGTAAATAATTCCAGTTTGAATGCTAGCAAATGCAACAAGTTTCTGTAAAACCTTTTGAGTTTCAGAAGCTTCCTTTTGACAGATTTCTTAAGTTATGGAATGCAGCCATCAGCAGTCTGTAGAAAAATGAAATATTGCAAGTCTATTTTTATGCAGCTGGGATCAAGTTACTAAATGGCTCAAAAGAAATAATTTCTCTGAAGAGGTGGTTGTTGACACCAATGCCCTAAAAATAAGTGCAGTTTTGTGGGAACAAAACTTGTTTATATATCAGTGGAAGTAACTATAGATATATTTTCCATATATATGCTTGCACTCAAGATATATTGATGCCATTTTGAACATATTTTAATTTACCTCAGTTTAAAGTTACTATTATTCAGTGGAAAACACATGTTATCCTTCGAATAATTGGAATAGCTAATGATAGTTATTCATACCAGGCTTAGTTGAATGGGTTAGTAATAAAAACAGCCAAATTATTACCCAATTTGTACTCACTACCAAATACCAACCAAATGTGTCCCGACCTTAATCCATCTGATTTTTAAATTAAACTTGATGTTAATAAGTAGCTATTATTATCACCATTGTGCATTCAAAAAATCGGATTATTTGTGTTTCAAGTGTAATTTGCCAAAGGTTACTGAGTTGTCTCTGAATTACTTAGTAAACATTCAATAAATGCTTGTTAAAGAAGAAATGAACATACAAAGATTGTTTGCAGGGACGAGAGAAATGGAAATGAGAAAAGAGACTAGGAAAACAAGAGAAAGAGAAAAGCATAGTAAAGAGGAGGGAGAGAAGTCAACTGTCTAGAGACCAGAATATCAAAAACCATTTTCTAAACTGATCCTTTGTTTCATACACTAGGTGACCCAGGTCGAATCCCTGATGAGTCAATATATTCACTTTCTCTTCCTGCTACACATATGCTTTTCTATCATTGACTCATATATACTTTCTCAGGAATCTCCTAGAGAAGGACTGGGAATATAATGGGTAGAAAATGAATACTACATAGACTGACAGGGAGTGTGAAACTGACACACTCCTTTGTGTATAACTTCACAGTCAAAGATTTTGTACCTCCCTGAGAATCAGTCTAGCTTGCAGGTAGAATATTGACTGCTAGGCAGAGCACCATGGCTATAAAACAGACCACTGAGCTAGGCAATAAAAGAGAGAGAGAGAGAGAATAAGAGGTCTAATGTCTTGTTTATGTCCCCTTTATAGCATCTTTGAGATGCTCTGCAGTCCCACAGCTGGTTTCAGTTCATACACTTTTCTGATTAAGGCAATACATAGCAAAGCAATCTAATATTAATGTACAATTTGGAAAAATTTTGGGGGGCACTTAGAAAAGAAGGGCATCTTCACAAACTGTATAAGTAAGCAATATCAGGATAGACAACATGGTTAATTCTTTATTAAATACATGTTTTATTGTAAGTCTCTAAAACATTTGTAACTCTAATTTTAAACACTCAATTCTACTATATTGTATTTAGTTAGTGACACTAATCCTTGTTTATAGTCTCCCTTTGAGAATAAGATTATGCTCCCAGTGAACAGTTATGAGTAGTGACAAGCTTTATTATAATAGTCCTAATCGTGTATTTACAAAGACAATAAATGAAAATATGGAAATGCAAATGGCTAGGATAATATCCCAAATGTAGATCTTTCTTTAAAATGAAGTGTAAATCTTGACTGATGAAATGACTGAAATAATTCCAGAAATGATTTCTAGACTTTTCATTAAGAACTCAAGTACTGTTGTTAATTTTAGACACTACTTTATGTTTTCTCATTTTACCATTATAAAACTTGTAAAGCCTAGAGAAGTTTTCACCCAAGAATTCAACATTCCACATTACTGGGAAGTAATTTCAAATTATCTATATTACTCATCTGCATATGGATTTTGACATAGTATTATTAAAGTAATATTTTACTGCTAAGAGGTTCAACCTTTATTCTACTGATATAACCAAACAAAATATCATGGTTGCCCCAATTGTGAAAATGGTCCTAACATTTTAATATAATTGTTTCAAATAATCAATTATTTTGAAATATTTTTGAAAATTTGGCTGTGATCTTTAGATTGACATTATAGTAGAGTGGTTAAGTGGAAAAATTTAGAAGACCACAAGGGCTCTAATTCCTGCTTAGTGATTTACTTACTCTCTTCTGAGCCTCTGTTTTCTCCTCCATAAAGTGGGGGGCAAATAGCCAACCATTACGGGTATATAAAGACTGAATAATATGCTATGTGAAAAGTGCACATATTATGCTCAATATATAATGTTCACTCAATAAGTGGGAACAATTTGCAAATGTAAGTGATCACCAGTATTAATAATTACTAATAACAGCAGTGGGACTACAGAGCATCTCCTTACCAAGAAGCATTTTACCATCACAAAATTTGACAGCTATCTTAGTTCTAAGAAAGGCTATTTTCTACTTCTCTCTTCTCTGAACTTCTACTAATGGCTTATTGTCATCACCAATAAATATTTCTTGTAAGCCTAATAAGCATAAGGTATTACATTAGGTCCTTTAAAGAACACAGCCAGAATCAATCTCTCTCTCATATGGGACACTACTGGATCTTGAACTTCCTCCATCATGGCAGTGATAGTCTGTGTTTTGATTATTTATCTGTCTCATATTTATCCTATTGGATAGTATAGTGAGCTCTTAGGCATGTATCCAGCATCAAGCATAATGTCTTGAACACAAAAAATGCCCATTCAAGGTTGAATGATTGAAACATTCCTAATATCAAAACTTTCAAATTAAGGAGAAACAGTAATAAACATTAAAAATCTGAAGAACAAGACAGCATGTCATATATTTACAAGGAAAGCAATTCACCTTCTTCTGGCGAACTACTATTAGTTTATTACTGAAATAGTATTCTATAATCTTGACTGTATTCTGGGTGGTTACATCCTATGGCATGCATCAGGAAATGGGTTGCAGGAGAAGAGGGACAAGGGAATTCTTGAAGAATGATTTACCATAGAGTACCTAGGACAAGAATGTGATCATTCACTGGACTTAGGGCAAGCCAGCCTTGTTAGTTTTGAGACTAAACCAACAAGTAGTAATTGGAATTTAGTGAGAGATCTTAATGGAATTCAAGCTTTTAAAAAGGAGGAAAATCTGCTTTTGGCTGTGTTGAAGAGCTAGAATTATATAGAATGGTATCCAATAAAGTAGTACTTATGACAAGAGCTAGCACCAGTTACTAGGTTTTTTTTTTTTTT
>NW_004567121.1:11496589-11544550 GCF_000260355.1 Condylura cristata | reverse complement strand
CAGGGGCAGTGAGAGAACCCACCAGAGACAAAGTGGGAAGAAGAGCAGGCAGATCAACAAAGTACACTGCTGAGAGGAGCAGCAGGCAAGTCAGGAGAGGTCTGCTGTGCCATGTGGATCACCTCCGGGGCCAGGGATCCAATTTGCACTGAAGAGACTGCAGCCAGCTTGCAGTGCTGTGTCCTAACCCATTGTGCCACCAGCAAAGGCCCAAAGCTCATATTTCAATGAAGATCCGTATCTTTTATAACAAATACACAAAGTCTGGTATACAATATGCACTCAATATGTGCTTGTTAAATTAATGTGTTGTTGCTCTGTAACTTCTCCTTTGTATTTACTGTCTTTAAAAACATCATGATTTTAATTTGGGAATGAGATTCATTGTCTTGTGGTATTGAGGCACCAAGTGAGAATTAACAAATAGCATTTAAATATTGATAGTCTTTGAAAATTTACTAAGAATTTTATCATTTAGCTGTGAATTATCATGGGGGATGGAATAAAAACTTTACGCTGTTAAATACCAAAAAAATGAAAAGGCCAAAGCTAGACTTCCCTTCTTCAAAAAAGCAGGGAAACAAGGAAGAAACCTTTCTCCTGGGCATCATTATTTATTTTTCTTTGATGTTTATTAAGTGTACACTG
Source organism: Condylura cristata (assembly GCF_000260355.1). Lineage (NCBI taxonomy): Eukaryota > Metazoa > Chordata > Mammalia > Eulipotyphla > Talpidae > Condylura > Condylura cristata. The sequence goes on along the minus strand of NW_004567121.1, from coordinate 11,543,902 downwards.
CATGCCCTATCTGAAATAGCCCATGGCGAGGAATCTTTTCCATTTCACAGGCGTCATTTATCCCTAGATAGTGATTTATCATGAAGTGGAGAGCAGAAGGAAAAGCTCAGCGTCCATCTGCAGCACCCTGTCGGCACCCAGTTTTAATCCAACATGGGTGGAAGGGAACTGGGGAATAAGTGTGGACATACCACAGAAGGGCGTTGTTTGGGGGGCCTTTATTCTAATGGAAAGTTATGGTTTTCATTTCAAAGTTTAGACCACCTGAAAGATAACCTCCCTTTGGAAAAACTCACTGAGTTGCCTGAGTTCATGATACTTTTTCTCTTTCTCAGGATGCTACCAGTACTAACACATATAATATTTAGCTTAATCGCTTATGTGCGTGTATGTGTGTGTGTGAAGTACATAAATATAATATGTGTGTGTGTGTTATTTGCCTTAGGCATATAACTCATCATGTATATTTTGGTCATAAACAACAGGAGTGTAGAGACCATTCATTCTCCTTTTTGTGATTCTTCCAAGGTCAAGCAGGTTGTATAATGAATGTATATTGTTCAATTCATTAAACAAGGAGGTCATTAAACTTCAGTGGCTCTAGAGCTTTGATGGCTTACTAAGCTAACCAAAACTTAAGCCTAAAAATGCCTGAAGGTTAAGAAACTTAAAGAGAACCAATTATGAAGAGTCAGTTAAGCTTTAAATTATAACTAATCAAGCTATTTCCTTTCCTAAATCAAGTGATTTCCTTTCTTTGCTTCCTTACCCTCTCTATCATCACACTCCTAACTGCTTCCTATTTGGCACTGATCAATTTGAGTAGCTCTTTGCTCAGATAAACTCATGAAATTCTCAATAGGACCCAGTTTACCTCTTTGTGAATCTAGGATTACCTAAAATTTTGATGCATATGTTTTTCTGTACAGTATTGCCAAGAGTTTAGTAAAGAAGAAAGAAAACAGTACAGAAGGTGGTATGGCCTGATCACTCTCTGTAGAAAGATACTAGGAAAGACTCAGGAGGCTACTTGAAACAAAGGTATCACCTGCTTGTTTGTTTCTAACTCACATACATAACCACCAGTTAGCAAATGTGAATAATAATATTCATACAACTGCTACAGGGACAATGAGAACAGTGGCTGATACTGAGAAGGAAAGGGATCCATTATCACCTAAATGGTCTGAGATTTCTGACACCCAAAACAAATGTGATTTTAAGCATTAAATTAGATTTCACATAGGCTATACCTTTTCTGTAAAAATGCTCTTTACCTCTCTCAAGGAGAAGAATTGTGACAAAAGAGAAACGTGTTAACATGAGGAAGAAAATGGGTTCTGATATTCCTTGAAAAGAATCTGTCTTTTATTGGACATATCTCTTACACTGCGTCTTAACTATAAAATTAAACACTTGGGCAGAACGATCTCTTATAGATTATTTCAGCTCTAGTAGTTCATGTTGCTAGGATGCTAGCTGATCAAATCATCTTCTGATACAGTTTCTCACCACTGGGGAAAATACCACAAAAAGACTACTTGGGAAATGACAGTTGATTTTCCATTCTTCTGAGAGCTTTGATGTAAAAGCCAATTCATCTTGAGTCCACTTCTGCATCTTGTACTCGCCTAGACAACTGATCTTTGTCAGATTTTGAAAATAAGAAAGCAAAGAGACAGGTAAGAAACCTCTGTCTGTCTAGTAAATTATTACACATAATGTGATAAGTCAGCAAGTAATGATCATCTTGGCTATTTCTGCCTTTTGCCTCCGAGTTCGGATTTCCCTAAGAGAGATAAGATTTAAAGAAGAAATTAGCTAGTAGATGTTTTTCTTCTTATTGACACACTGTAAAATTATGGCGACTTAAAAACAACAACAACTCAGTATCCTTTATAATTTATAGGTCAAAGCTGAATTGTCTTCTTTTCTGCCATATACTTCAGGTCTAGATCACTGTCTTTCTCAGAAAATGAATTTCCAACTCAAACTTGGAAGCTCCACTTACTACTGTGGATTGGCTAACATTTTCTCTAATCTTTGACCTTCATATTATCTTTCCTTTTTGTTCAATACCTTTCAAAAATTATTATTACTTTACAGCCATACACAGCCCTGTACCTTGTCTGTATTTTTCTCCTCCTACACACAAGGGCTTGTTTCTCTTGATTCTCCCAGGTCTGTCTCAGCTGCTCCTTTGAAACGTTCACCCACTCAATTCTTGGCAACTTCTACATGGCTGTCCCTTAATCTTGGAACAGATTCCAATCAATGTGTTTCGAGCCACATCCTTCACTTCACAAAGAAATAAAATTTGTCAAAGTCCATCTGTTTAGAGAAACCATCTAGTTTCGATAATCAGTCTCACCGCCATTGTAAGAACTCTCTTAACACTTACTAAGTACTGTTTTTCTGCACACAGATCAACAGACACTTCAGTTTAATCTCAATACCCTCAAGACAAACTGAAGCTGAAAATATTCAATTCTTCCCCAATTTTCCATTTAAAAATATAGATTTGTTCTGATGCTGAACCTCCAGAAATGGCTTTCCACTGCAGGCTGTGTATCACTGCATGAGGAAAGTGCTCTGATTGCTCCGGGCAGTAAGAGCTTGCACATTGCTCTTGTACACACAGTTAACAATTTACTTCCCTTCTACAATATTAAATCTTCTCATGTCAGAGCCTAATAAATCAACTATTCTGTGGACCACAGCATAGTTAACTTACTCAAATGACTTCCTTAATTCAGTACTGCCAGTGAATGCTTAAAAGCAGCAAATCTCAGAAGTCTTAGTGACTTCTACATTAGTGAATAAAACCCATGCATTCATGTTACCAGGGATGTTGGTAGCATGTGGTTCACACCTCAAACCAGCACTGCTAGTGGGTAAACCAGCAGTGGCAAGATGCCATTTTCCTATTTCTTTTTCTGAGCTCTTCTATCACTTTGATTTCTACCATAGCTTATTCCCTTCCTAGGAAAAGTTCCCAGCTCTTTTTCATACTGTATCTTAGTTGTCTTTCTTGCCCCTGCAAGTACATCAAAAGCAAATATTATCATATATTTCCCATACTATTCAACAATAATATCAATAACTTTGAGTTAAAGAAAGAGCAGCAGGCATGACTCATACATTTATAAAATGATACTTAAACAGTAAAATCAAAGCATTAAATTTCAAGGAGTAGCCAAAAACAATGCATTATTAAAATTATGGAAGTAAACAAATATTAGTCAAAATATGCATTAAGAAAGTGATATAAATAATATAAATAAATCAAAATACAATAATGGTAATATTTTATCACTAAAATAAGTACATCAACATAACAATGTTATAAGCCAGAGCACCACAGAAAATCTTACAATACTTGCCAATTTTTATCTATGGCTACTTTGATAGAAGTTTTAAAATTCTTAATGACTGAAATCCATTGACAAGAAGTGATCACTGCAAGACAATTACTCGACAGAGATATTTTCTAAATTCTGTACGTAATATTTAAAGAATTTGTGGCTGAAAATTATTAGCAATTTGGCTTACTGGTAATGCAGTTGAAAATGACTTAGAAGTGTTAGTTAATGGTAATCTCAATGCAAACTCATCATGAGATTTGGTTGTTGGTAGGTAACAGATATATGTATTTTTACTTTTCAACTAGATAGTTTTCCTCTATTTAAGCAACCTGGGATGAAAGCACAAAAGCAGAATTTAGGGACAAATTGTCAATGCAGGAGCTGACATGAATGGCTACAAGAAGTAGTCCTCATAATCTCAAGAACGTATGACTCCATATTGCAATGGAAAGGGAAATAATTACAGTTTTCAGCTGAGCTGAAACTAAGCTTCTGCCCTTTTTCTTAAGAAATGAGAAGCAATCACTATTATTATTTTTATCACCTAGAAGAATGTAGTTTGGGTAGAGCGGTGGTGGGGGAGGGTTCATTCACTTGCATGTTTATCACTGAATATGTTCCCTCTATATAAGAATCTCACCTGTAATTTCAGAGTAAAGATGTGAAGTCTTGCCTCACCCCTCTTGATACCATAGGTCCTGAAAGGCAGGATAAATATCCCTAGTCTGCTCCATTATTCCAAAGACTCTACAACTATGCAAATTCTTCACATTTGTGTTATTAAATTTTGGCCTTTTCTGTCTACTACTCTAATTCTCCCACTTGATCTGTCTGATGTTAATTTGTTTCTCTGTTTGCCTACGAAAAATCTAGGTGGAGTGGGAATTTTCCCCTTCAACCCAACAATTCTCAGGGATTGTGAAAAAGCTGAACACTCTAGATGTATGGTTATAAAGTCTTCATTGATATACATTTATCTTTAATGTATCAGTGACAAAATGGAGCCTAAAGTCCTTTGTAGAGTTAATATTACTTAGCTCCGTGTAAAGGGGTCATAGCTATGTAATCACACAGGTTCTTGTTTATTCAATGATTCTTTGCATTTTCCATATAATATGCCAATTATCTATGTATACACAGCTTTCCCAATATTATTAATAAAACAATAGATTTTCTGTGAGGAAAATAAATGAAATAGTGCATGAATGAGGGAAAATTTATTTAGAGCTAAGGAATCTGCTTGACATTCCACACATATTTTAATATATCTCCCATTTGTAACAATTATAATGATTTTCAGGTGGGAAAAGTAACTTTGCAAGTGATAATACAACAATTTTATATGAAAAATAAAATCAATTTCTAATTAATTGATGTCAATTGAAATTTCTTCGGGGCACTATTCCCAGAGCTCTCAGCCCCAAACACTTGGAAGGAGGGTGAATTGACCTAATAAAAGTCTGTTCATTATGTCTCCTTAACAACATAGGAACATGCTGTCCTTTAAAAATGTGCGTGTGTTTTTTTTTTTAACCTTTGCATTTTCTATTTACTCATACCTAAATAGAGAATTTCTGTTAAGGTAAGAGAAATGAATGCCAAGTACAGCTCAATTCAGTTAGTTGTGCTAAAGGCTAAAATTACAGGAACAGCATGCAGAAATAATTGACAGCTGAAGTGCATAGTCCTATGAAGTCTCTCTTCAGGGACTCTGTGATTGCTCTTAATGGCATTTTCAAAAAAAAAAAAAAACAGGTTCTGTTAATTTTCAAGATATTTTTAAGCACTCGATTACTTTTAAAACAATCCGTGCTATTATGAACTACCAGGAGGCTCCGAATTAAGAAATGAATACCTTTATTTCATAACACCTTACAAAACATTCACTGTGGACAATAAATATCAAATCCATGAGGGACCCAAGTAATGCAACACAAGTCTTGGGAAAGTTAAACCTAAAGTTGTTTAATTCATCACAATTAACATTTTCAATTTGGGAACTAAGCACAGCGTAGTTGGCACTTTTGTCTTCTCCAAAGACTTGTGCTGCTCTCAACCCCTATAGATTGAAGGCCCATGTTGAGTAAATCATGTTGGAGAAGAACCAACCATGACAGGAGGAATGGCTACATTTATTTGACTTGGACATCATTTTCCATTAGGGAGGGAAATAACATAGACAGATTATAAATAAAAAGTGTAGCAGAATTGCTATTTTAGTTACACTGGATTGAATCAACCTACCCATACATCAATTAGAACACCTTTGTACTTGTGATTGAAACATGGCCCTCTCTTTAATTCTCTCGATGGCCTCCTAGTGGTCATCATTCCACAGAGGCACTCTTCAGTTCTGTCAGTGCTCAGAACCTGGTGTATGTGTGTCTAGTTCTATCACAGCCTCTTGGATCACACTCAAATGATGTACTTAATATTTATGGTCCTATATAAAAATCACAGTTTGGTTTTCCTGTATCCTGATAGCAAAAACATCTTCCAGAAATGTTCCCCATCAGGATTTGGCAGCAACTCTGAAATCTGGCTCCTGACAGAAGGCCATTCTCTGAGGAGTGTCTTTGTTTTGGAATTATGATTTTATGTTCTTTCAATTCCATTTGATTATATTGAAATTCAGGATATTTGTTGAAATTTATCCCGATAGTCTGGGAATGGCAAGGTGTGGTGTTCTCCCTTTATTGTTTTTCAAATATATCTTTCTTTCATTCTTTTCTTCACCATGTATCAGACACCACTTCACTGAATGCCTCTCACTCAAAAACTAGTATCAGACGTCATAGTTAAAATGAAAAAAATATATAAGAAATGGTTACTACTTTTGAGAAATTTTAAATAGTCTGATGACTTTTGTCACTACCACATCAAAGAAAACATAGCATGGTCACTTTAAAACTTGCCTACAAATAGCAAAATACCTAATCAGTCAATGAAAAGGACTTATTTGGTGTCATAAGGCAAAATATAAGCTTTGAATGAATTCACCAAATAGACAGATGATATATAGTCAATTTTAGCCATACATATGAATTAATATACATCTAATGCCAATGTCATTCATTGTCTTTCTAAAATTTTGGAATAAAATATGAACACCATTCAGTCTAGTGATAATTCACACATGGCTACAGTTAGAGTAAGTTCGGAAATAATTTCTAAGACAAGGGCCACCAGTGTACAAATGATTTATGTTACACACACACACACACATACACATGTATGTGTACATATATACATACATATATATGCATAAACACACTCACATATATATATGTATATATATACACATATGCAACATATATTTCTCATCATAAACAATAAACTCAGATTTTCTGGTATCAATAATTTCTGAACACAATACTCCATATTAAGTGAAGCTCTTGATTCTATTCAAAGCTATCAGTTTGTAATACTGACCCTTTCTGTTTCTCTCTTCTCCTAGCTACTTTCAATTGTTATTCAAATTTCAATGTCACATCAAAGATTCTTTATCTTCCCTAACTAAGGCTACCCTATAGTTCCCTAAACTTTCTTTAAAGCATCTTCCACAATCTAAATTAATAAGTCACTAATTTGTTATCAACATCTATCTCCCTCCTTTAATTTTAACAATCAGTTTGCTTGTCTACCTTCTTAGCCAATGTGTTCCTGTGCTTAAGAGATGAACTGGAACTCAATACATGCTTCATACATATTGTTGAAATAACCCAAACTCCAGAACAAAATATTTCTTTGTTAATAATAGTTGGTGATATTATTGTAACCAATTTATTTTCTTGGCAAGGGTAAATAGAAAAAAACTGAAATTCTATGCTATGTGAAACACATCCTTAGAAGCATTTATATCTGGTTAGTCATTTAGAACTCTATTTACAACTTGTTGACATCTATAACCATTGTTGCTCTTGAGTGATACTGTTGGATTACATAGGATAGCAAGTATTATGCTGCAAATAAGTGTTCTTTCCTTAAAAATTACTAAACAAATGGGTTCTCTCCAGTGGCACAATGGGCTAAAGCACCACATTATGAAGCTCTCCAAATCTACTGCAGCACAAGTTCAAGCCCCAGTCAGGGAGCTTAACTACATGGTGTGGCAGACCTCTCCTGACCCGCCCTTAGTAGTGTACTTTGTCAGACTACCTGTTCTGATGAACAGGTGAATCCTCTGTCTCTGGTGAATCCTCTCACCCACCACACCTCTGGCCTGTACCTCAGTTCTGTACACATTAATAAATCTTTAAAAAAAATTACTAAACTAAGATAGTGATAAGAATCAAGGGTGTTTCTATCTTTACTATACAACTTTTATTTTTAATTTAGTCAGTCATTGGTTTGAGTATTTATAAATGATTTTACATAGAGGATAGAGAGGTACACATGAAATATGAAAAATCTTCAGAAGGACAATCAGCCCCTCCCAGTCATTCCTCCTATTTTTTTTTAATTCTATTAATCAAAAAAGTCCGTTTCATTTGAACATTTTTTTTTTTACTTTTTCTATCTACTTACTATCTCATACATTTCAGAGAAGACCACTTTGTAAATTTAAGAACATCTTTCTCACTTCTGAAGTGACAGAATTACATGACTTGGTTCAGCTCACACACTGATTGAATTAAAAATGCAGTGCTGTGTTCTTTGTATTCATTATACAAAGGTTGTTGACTACAGTCCTTGCTAAACCATGCTAGTATTTAACTATCTGTAGGCCCTAGAATTTGAGGAGTAGCTGATGATACACAGAGTTTATTCTAATACACTCTGAACTCATTTTCTCAGACTATGCAAGTGAATCAGCTTTAATATCTAGAACATTAGTGAATTACATTAGTGAATTTTTGTTCTCCTAGAAGAACTCAGAGAACTAGAGCAACAGAATTAAAGGGCCTTAGGAGCTGAAAATACAGAGGAAATGGACTCTGACATATGAAAAAGGTAAACCATTTTTCAGAAAGAAAAGAGTAAAAAGTGCTTAGCAAAAAGATAAAAGCAATTTTGAAGACAAATTCTGAAGTGCAAAAGATCCCTGAGTTGGCTAAGCATTAATATGATGTGGAAAAGAAGACAAAATCAAAGCCTATAGAAGAAAATCTCATTGTAATTGGAAAATTATGAGTTATTAAGTTTAGTTATGACTAAATTTAATTATATTGCTTTAAAAACAATCTGCTTTATATAAGAAGAGAATTCTGTGTTTCAAATTTATATTTTATTTAAAATACAATAAAAGCAATCTCTTTTAAATATACTTAAAAGCAACTCTATAATGTATTTTAAAAATACAATAGGTGGCATTAAAGATTTAGAAGTCCAGACATAGTGTTGGTTTATGGTAGAATGTAATTTTCTCACTAGGGCCCCCATTCCAATTTATTTAAATTCCAGTGTACTAATAAGACAGACTGGTTTTTACCAAATGGATCAATGAGTCTTTATATATATATATATATATATTATATATATATGTGTGTGTATATATATATATATATATATATATATGCATACAGAACTGGGGTGCAGGCCAGAGGTGCATGGGCTGGGAAGAGGATTCACCAGAGACAGAGTAGGGAGCAGAACAGGCAGATTGATGAAGTACACTGCTGAGGGGAGCAGCAGGCAAGACAGGAGAGGTCTGCTGTGCAGTGGGGATCACCTCGGGTCTGGGGATCAAACTCATATTGAAGTGGTGGGGCTGCTCTTTGCAGTGTTGCACTTTAACCCGCTGCACCACCAGGGAGGACCATTAATGTGTCTTAATCCCAGATCTGAGACTCTCTGTTGGTTACTAAGCTTCTAATTTACACAAAGAATGAGAATTAAAATTGTCAAGCTGCAACAAATGACTTAGGGAGAAATGCGAAACAACTGAAAGTAATTTCTTCAATTACACCTTTTCCTTTCTCTGCTTACTTGTGTTTTTTTCTACAGTCCAGAGAAGGGTAGACAAAAGGGTCTACCACATGTAATAATATATTTTTTCTGATAAATAAAAAATATTATGAGCAAATGCTTTTAATTTGTAAACATCTCTGCAGTTTAATTTTTGCTGCTACTTAATGAGGCAGATTATGAAACTTGCTTATCAATTTATCATACTGTTGCCATCTATGATAATCATTGAGGTTGTCTCTTTCTTGAATTATTATCTGTTCATCACTGGCAGAGCCAAATATGCATTCTTGAAATGATTTGATCACATATATTGTTTATATAATAACTAGCAATAGTCATCAAATGGAACCTATTTAATAATTCCAGAACTAGCAAATTCCCTAAGAAGAAATTGCAGTGTAAACACCATCTTTATAAGAATGTTTTGCTTTCTTTCCCATCTCTGAATAAAAGGCAAGCTGAATTTAGATTATTTAGAGAGTACTGCCATAAGTTTTCTTTCACTGCATTAGTATTTTGCTAGCTCTCACTCTGAAAAATTGTCAAATGATGCGAAAATGCAAGAGGGGTGTAAATGTCAATTTATCTAAGTCACAACATAAGCACAGTTGCAATAAGGTTATAAAAGGATTAGAAAAGGACATGTAAATATTAAATATTATAAATCAATAATGACTAGGAAAAAAGGGAATTGAGATGAGTAATGGAGAATAAAGAAAATGTTAGTAGGGGGAGTCATATGCTTTGTATTGGTCCTAGTTGATAAGCTGATACATGTTTCATGAATGAATGAGCTCACGAAAACAAGTAAGTAATAGAGAAAAAAATTTCAATTGGGTAAATAACCCCTAATGCTAGGTCAGCCTACAAACTTGACAATTTCGTTCAAGTAATCTATGAAAAGAAAAGGATGTTTAACAGTCAGCAAACATTACTTAACATCTTTACTTTATTAAGAATTGGAATACATAACAGTGTATCTGGGAGAGAAGAAATAAGGAGAGAACTATTAGAGACAAATCACTGGCCATAAATTAATCCAGAAAGTCTCAGATCAACAAGTGTCGTCTCAAGAGTAAAGTCACTGTGTTGTCTGGGTGATACCATTTTGTAGGCTGTGTGATGTGAGAACAATTACTTTACCAGAATAAAATACCTGCACAGTAGATAATTTCTCCCTTGAAATTTTCCTTTTTTTTTTCCAAGTTGTTAAGACCCTACATATTACCTATTTTTCCTACCTTACTGCCATTTATTCTGAGCATTTACTAACCTCTTAAGCAAAGATACATTTCTAATTTTCTCAATCCTGTTAGTCTTTGTCATTTTGTTAGAATTCAAGTTTAGTAACACAACTAGAAGTTTCATTAAATATTCTAGGGAGATGGATTAGAGGATTACATAATTATGTCAACTCAGACAGAACAGGAATTTGCCATTAAATTTAAAGGAGTAAAAAGATCCTGACATTGAATAATGTGTAGAAAGGATTCATGAAACATGAGAAAAATGGGCAAAATTAAGTTGTTCCAAAGTGGATCTTTTCTCCTATTGGATTTCATAAAATCTGGAATTAAAAACAAACAAAAAAAAATTGTCCCTCATAGCATTTTTCATTTCACCTAATATTTTAGGTGCTGGCACTTTAGTAGGAATAGACAGATTTGAAAAATAGGCTTAATCTACTATTTCTTCATGGCTTTCTCGCTACATGGGAATCTGACAAAATTACTGTTCACTTGCTGCTGACATGTACAATTCCCTGGGAAAGAAGAAAATTAGGGAGAGAATTTTGCTAGAGAAACCTTAGGTTATGTAATAAAAAAAATCCTATTTTTTTTTCTTTTTATCAACAGGTGTCATCTCAAGAGAGAAACCGTTTTGTTTTCTGTATGTTGCCATTTTGTAGGATTTGTACTTTGAACACAGTTTCTCTACCTCTATAAATAAAATATTTGACATAGCAGATTTTCTCCGATGAAATACTTTATTTCTTTAGCTTCCAGAAAGAACACTGTAGAATAGTTCAATTTTTTCTACCTTGTTGACCATTTATTATGTCTCCTTTGCTAGATTTTGTCCTCATATGACCTCCGAATATCATACCACTCAGCTTTCATACATCTGCTCTATCTAAAGAACTTCTTGGAGTAATTTTATCTGGTCCTTTGACTTTACTCAACCCCTATGTTATGAGGCGTAACTTTGCATCCCCAATCCTGACTCTCCTTGGAAACCCTGATTCTTCTCTCCACTTGTGTTTATCATTTCTTTATTTGGATGTCTACTGGGCTGTCAAAACCAAAGTTGTGACTTAGGTCTTAAAAACAAAGCCTGGCAAATACTTAAACTCCTCCCCAAACCCAAAATCCTTATCCACCCCACCTCACCTTACCAAAAAGAAAGGACTCCTGGTTTTCCAATTTTTTCTCTCTGAACTTTTTGTAATGATACCATCATCTTCACAGCTTAGCAGGTCAAATTAGAGATTATACCTAATTCCACACCTCTCAGTCCCCCCACATCTGCCCTACCAAAATGTGCAGTTTGCTCTACCTCCAAAATTAATCTAGAATTTGACCACATCTTGGACTGAACATCACAACCACTGTCTTGTGTGGATTTTTGCTTTGGCTTTCTAATGGGCTTTCCTTTCTACTCTTTCTTTTCTAAAATCTACCATTTTTACTGAAGCCAAAGTAATGTTTTAAAAAAATATTCCATGTCCATTATCATAAATTATCAGTGGTTCCCATCATTCTTAGGACAAAATTCATACTTATTGATAAGGCATTGGGCCACGTCTGATGTGTGAATGGCAGCTAATATTATCAGATCTTAGAGAAAAGAAAACAGATCATTTAGTCCTCCTGTTCTTAGAGAATAGTCTGATTTCATCCATTTCAATTAAAAACACAACTACCATTTTCATGGTTTGGTTCTCTGCTAAAACTAGCAGAATATAGAAAATGAATCACACTAGTTCAAGTTTATAAAATGCAATATCAGGCAATGTGTTATAATGAAATGATGAAAGGGTATTATATTATTAAAACTTTTTGTGACAACCTAATGGAGTGTAAGAATCCCTTCTTGATGAAAAACTGAGAGTTGTTAAAAAGGCACTTGAACACTTATTTCTGATGGTTAAGTCTAGTCTGTGTTGGTGATTTTCAATGTAATTCCCAAAGTAACAAGCAAGCCTCAATCCAAACATGTAAGCATTCTGTTTGGTCTTTAGACATCAACAATGCAGAAGACCTCTTATGTATACCTACAGTTTTCTTACCAGGAATTTAGCAAATAAATAGTTACTGAATTAGTAAAATTTAGTTTGCATTAACTAAAATTAGTACTTAATAAGTTTACTGAGGGTTCTAATTCAGTATCCTAATGAGAAATCTGGCTGCTGCCCAACACCTGGGAACAATGTAAATAGCACCTGTGTATTAGCACATGCAGCTAAAACAGCCAGCATTTAGGAGGGGCACATTTGAACTGGCGTATACTGGGCAAAAACAGCAGCGGAAGAGGTTTTCAAGTACTATTATTCTTACTCTAAAATATAAAGCTGCTTTTGTTTAAAGTTCATTATTAAATATTTAACTTATGAAATATTCTTTACTTCTTTACCTTCCTCTCTATTTTGTGTAATAATACATATTTGGATCAAAACTAATTGTGGCCCATAAGTCCATAAGTATATTAGGGTCAGACACACAGCAAATAAATATGAACTAGGTATACTCCTTTTACACACACACACACACACTCTCACACCTTATCCAGGTATACTTTTCTTTAAGTAATATTCCTGTACCATTATACCAGTCACTGGTGTCATGAGTATTTTGTGTGTGGGTATGTTTATAACAAAATGAGTCATGAGGATTTATGGTTGAAAAACATTACTGAGAACTTCTAGGCATGGTTAACAGCTCTGGTATTCCCTAACCTACTGTGTGAGAGAACTATGATACTTAGACAGGGAAAAAGCAAAGTGAAGTACAATCAGAGAGGGACAGACAATCTCTCAGGCAACACATTCCCATTTCCATTCTGTCACATGTCCAAAGCATAGATGCTACAATTCAGGACTACAATGTCCTCCAGTAAATTAAACAATAGAAAGCCTATCTTTTATTATCTGACATATTTTACCAGCCAGGTTTCTGAACAATTTACATGGAAGAGGTGTATTACAGTCTTACAAAGCTTTGGATTTAATGTCAATGTTGTTGACGGTGAAGGAATCTTGTGAGCTATGGACAGGATATGAAAGAGAAAAGGGAAGGCACCAAATCTACTACTGTGCTTTGCTTTGAAGAGCAGATAGTTTCCATCTGATCCTCCCTGGAAGTGGCTGTAGGTATTCAGGAGATGCAGAACAAGGCCACTGCTTCACAACCTGGTGACTGTTCTGGTTCTCTTGGGTCAGATTAGGAAGTCAATATTACTTTCTCTCATTCTGGGCCTTGTGACAGTAACCACAGGGAAGGTTCAGCTGCTGTATTTTGTAGTTAACACCTCAAATGAGATGAAAAAGTAAGCCAGGGGGATAAACTATTAAAGTGGCGATTAGTAGCAATGTTTTTCTGCCTAGCCTCTCTTCTGTCCTTTGGACAGAAACTTGTAATACCGATTTATCAGCCTTCACTAAAGCAAAGAGACCACTCCATAAAGTTCCCTGATTGCTGTGACGAAGTTTAAGCAAAGAGTATCAACAAAGATAATGACTATTGTTTTAGTGCTTACTGTGAACCATGGACTCTGCTAAGTGGTCTGCATTCATGACGTGGTTAACACTAATAGTGACTCACTCTGAGCAGAAAATACTGTTATGGCATCCTTGTTACAGATAAAAACACTACATAGAAACTCACTGGCCATTTCTTGACAAGGACACAAGCTCTAAAACTCTTCTCTAAATCTGACCTTTCAACACTCTTACCTATTTAAGAATTAATTTAAGGTGTCCTTCTCTGCAGTTGATTTCTAGCTCTTGTCAATAAATAGGATAGACCAAAAGAAAACAGCTCTTTAGAGAGCTGAAAGTAGAATATACTTATTTTTTTCTTTATAATCTACTATAGTCATTTGCTGGTATTAAATGACCCAGTTCCATATTTCTCCATAATAACAAAACCATTTATTTATAAAAAAATATATAAAAATTTCCATTCCAATTGCAATCAACTAATTAATAAAGAAAAGTTACAAAATGCTGCAATATTCTTAATACGGATCTCAACAAGATATCATAATTCTGTCAAGAATGTGGGGATATTCTGAATTAACAGAAACAAAGAATGTTGGAATGTCAGCTATCATCTTTATTTAAATTCTGCTTTACACATAAAGAATTCAGTGACTATGTATTAAGAGACTCCAACATTTATCATGTACAAAGACTATTAGGTTGTTTTCTCCTATTAAATGGGATTGATTTATTGGTTATGTTTCCCCAATAACTCATGGTTCACATAGAGTAATTTAACACTTCTGCATTATTTTAAGTCTTCCCAAGGTTATCCTCTTTCATAAATTCAAACACTACAGAATTACCCCCCCCCCCAGGCTAAAGCTTACTCATTACCATTGTACTCTTCTTATTTTCTCTTGAGAGAGTCACTTGATCAAGACAGGTAACTAAAGTATGTTACTAGATAAACAAAATGTTATTCAAGCATTAGGAGTCGATTTAAGCAAAAAAGAGTAAAATTAATCTTACGTTAAGCATTGAGAAAAAGCATATATTATGGAAAAACATATACACACTGATATGTACATATCACATATGATACACAAGTCCTCAAATGTATCTGTTTCTGCAAATGCAATTGCAGAATTGTTATAGTGGGTTAAAATGGAAAGGAGTTCCTGATTATTAACATACAATTATCTTCCTGGACAGAGAGATCCAAAGTATATTTGTATTTGTGGAGTGTGGTCAGCGGCAACAGTGGGCATTGCCTTTGGAGAGGATTTACTTATAATCTCATTGGTTCAGAAATGTACTTGTTTTTTAAATAGGTGGCTTCCCCAGGGACTTCCTATCAATATACTTCCACTTCCACGACAACTGTCTTGGAAGTGTGTAAGTAGTATGCCGTCCAATTATCAGCTTAATGTGGGGTTGAGAGACGCCCTGAGTTTCAGTCAGCTGTTGCTCTCACTGAGGATAGAGGTGGTTGAGTGTGTGTACAAGCACATACATGAAATACGTTTCTTTTGTACCCAGTTGGAATAAATTATAACATGCCTGGGCAAGTCGGCGGATGACTATTTTCAGCACAGGTTTTTGCCCATAGTGGATTTTAAAAAGCACAACTCAGAGAATAACCTTGATTATTCTACTCTCTCTGTTTTTGTTTTCACCTAGATTTTAAAGGCTTGAGTTCTAGAAGATTTTAATATTTTTTTAAATGGATATGACATGTGAATTCAAAGCATCAGAAATGTTGCTACCGAGACTTGCATTAACCCAGGCTGACACAAGAGAAAGTCTGAAACGAACTATTTCCAATATTAAGCATGGCTACCTCTCAGGGGTGTATTAGACATTTGCATTTTATTATAATTTTCCATGTTTGCTTAATATTTAAAATTTTTCTAGTATATTTTTCAATAATGTTAGAGGGCTATACATATTCCTCATTCCATATTTACACATATTCATCTATTCTATGGAGGATTTTTATTTTTCCTACTCGACATCACCTGACATTGATGAATTCAGCAAAAAAGGACTGGGAATACTTCATTCAGTTCAAGTTTCTTCCAATTAGGAAGGCTTCTCACAGGGAGCACTGGTCCTCCTGCTCCTTCAAGAGCTCACGTCCATGAGGGCACCTTGCCAGGTCCCATCACTCCTGCTCCTGGTAGCTGATTGGCCTAACCTGAGGGTTCAGCCAGTAAACTTGTACAGTTCTCACGTCCTCACTTCTAGTCTTGTTTTCCAAACGGGACTTAGTTTAGATCATCTTGAAAAATCCTGAATCCTACAAACATGTGTATTACTCCAAATCTACACAACTCTATAACCAAAGCTCTTGTAAAATTAATAAAAATGCTATCACTGAAAGACAATTTATTTTTGATAAGTAAATACATACAGTGAGAGTAGGTCTTTAGATAAAATTAAGAGGTGGATTTTACTCAGTAGATGGGTATCAAAGAGAGAATGAAATTATAGAGATAAGAGCAAATGCATGAACATCAAGGAGAATAGAACAACCAACACTTGTAGGACAGAGCTGTGACCTATTTGCACCCCAAGATAGAACATGAGTTGAAGAAACAACTACACTTGGCTCCACCACTAAGTGTTGTCTTCGTCTGTTCAGACTTGGTGTGTAACTTCGGTTACATGCTATTGTAAGATAGAAACAAGCTAGGAAAAATTACAAATAAAGGATGTAAGGCGACACTCCTTTATACTATTATGTTTTCTATATTCCAGGCCTGTATGAGCTGTACCATGTTATAAAAGAGGACATGTAACAGAAAAAGACTAAACCAAAGATGATATTTGTTTATTTGTTTTTTTAATCTATCCTGTCTCCATTTCTTAACCTTTAAATAGCTTAACTCTTGTATAGAACACTGGAAAGAATAAGGTTGTCATTGAAGGAAGTGGTGATGTAGAAAAACCGATTCCTTGCATGAACATAAGAAAATGGGGCATATTAAAAAATACCTAGATTTCTTGTTACAGTGGACATGAAAAAGCAAAACACTGATAAAACTTAAGTAAACAAATATGATCTAAAGGCTGTGATACCTGGAGAACATGCTAAGATTCTTATTATCCAAACTACAAGAGCACCTAGACCTGAGAGTTTCTAAGAAAGGCAGCATTAAGAAGTCCCTTTGCGGATCTCAGCTAGTCTGCTGGAGACCCACTGCTTGCCACCAGGGACTCTTGTGTGGCTCCTCTCTTCTCCAACTAGATAGAAGAAACACTCACGAACCAGGAGAAACTTGGCAAACTGCAGGCACACATGTGAACAGGTAAGGATGATTATGCGCACAGGAAGAAGGTGGTTTGCAGAACAGCTATATAGCAGTTGATAACAGGCTTCAGTTCTCCATAAAGAAGTTAGGGGCAAACTCTATTTCTGGTAGTAAACAGGTGAATATGTTCACACACTAAGGAACAGCAGCTCCCTTTAGGGTCCATAAAGTGGAGGCAGCAACACTTTCCTTGTTACAGGTCATGAAAAAACAAAGTAGCTGAAAGAATTGCCACCCCTCTCTTAGATCAGCTGCGTGCAGACAGTCTGACTGGTTTAGAGAGACTGTCTGATGCTCTACACAAACTACCTGTGGATGGAAAGCACTACTTGCTACTGGAGAGGATGATGGTGAAGTTCCAGATTCTGTGGAGAATTTTGAAGCTAGCTGAATTGAGTCAGTTTCTGAAGAAGATAAAACTTGAAGTTACTGGGAACTGCTATTTTAAATTATGACTGCTCTGCTTTTTATAGTTTTTCATGCACTTGATACAATCTAGATCTCTGATATTTTTAAGTTTTAGCCCCACAAACTCTGCAGCTCATTTCAGTTTTTGTTCATTTACAATTCATTCCTGGGAATATGTTTGAAATAGTTTAATAAAATTATTTGCCTAGTATACAGCTCTATTTTTTATTTCACTGATACTGATTGCACATAGAAAACAAAGTTGTTATAGAAAGCTAATCATGGCATGCAATATGGAATCTTTGATGGAATTTGATTAAATATTTTATTTTATTTTTAATGATTTATTTATGCATACAGAATTGCGGTACAGGCCAGAGTTGTGGTACAGATGGGGGGTGAGAGGATTCATCAGAGACAGCGTGTGGAACAACACAGGCAGATGTACTGAATTACACTGCTGAGGGGAGTAGTGGGCAGCTCAGGAGATGTCTGATGCGTCATGTAGGTCACCTCCCTGGCCGAGATTGAACTCATGCTGCAGTGGCTGCAACAGCTTCATAGTGCGGTGCTTAAATCATTGTGCCATCAGGGAGGGGCCTGATTAAAGATTTTAAATGAAAGTTTAATGTAAAAAAAAAAAAGCTTCCATTGGACTAAAATGGAAGGAATACATTAAAAATCTTGCCAATGATGGGATTAAGGACATGGTACTCTAAAATTGTGACATCTTGATGTATAAGTAGCTTTAGTAGAAAGAATATGAGCAGTAACATGTGCAGGAAGCACTCTCTGGCCCTCCTCTGAGGCAGGTCACACGTGGGACGAATGTGAGAAGTAGCCTCTGTTTTCCTAGAGGAAAGGTGCATCTTTATCTCCAGAGAAGGGGACACACAGAGGAATCTGAATGAACAGGCTTTCTAAATCTCCCCAAATCACTATACTCAGGTCAACCTCTTTGTCCTAGTGTATCTTTCCATGATTTTCTACACATCATCAAGTCTGGCATAAAACTATAAGATTTAGGCGTTTTGACAATTTCTTCAATTTACTTGTGAAGGTTTCTGTGTCACACAAGATGCATGCTTTTCTTGTTTTAATCTATCCTTTGTTCCAGGGTTACCAGTTAGGAACTTTAAATGGTAAGTAAAGGGTAGAGGATAAAAATATTTTCCCTCCGTTATATCAGTGTGGACATGGTTGGTTTTGATGGTAAAATCTGTATATCAAGAAAGTTTATTCAAATGATAGCATCTTGAGAGATGAAACTTAAGGAAAAATAGGTGTGCTTTGGCCAAATAAAGGGCATTTTACAAATAAAGAAATGCACATTTTCTAGGATGTATGCTACAGTAGAAACTGAAGACGTGCACATATTTCAGAGGTATATAGATCACAGATGTGCCATGACTGTTCAGATGTAGCACAGAGTAATCACTTCAGAGTAAAACACCAAGGCACTGAGTCTTAAAACTGCACTGGAGATACTCACTTAAAACTCAAATATTTCAGTCCTTTCACAATTCTGAGAAGAGTGAATTAATCACTGTAATAGCTAAAATTAAATTTTTCTCCCATGATTTTTTTTTCAAGTATCTTTGGCCCTATTTACACATTCCCTTCATATTTGATACCAAGCAGTTTGTTTATCCTTTCAGGTTAATTCCTAATATTAAGTCTGGTAAATTTTTGCAAGAATGAGTTTTATGATGCTAAAATGGGAGACACTTTTGTAATTTTTCTTATAGATGGAAAGCCCTGCAAGTAAAATTGTTCTTAACATGTATGTTTGAATTAAATCTATATTGATAGTGGTTTGAAAACTCAATGCTGAGGAGTAAAAATAACTGAAATTTAGAAAATAATGTTTTGGCTCTGGTTGGAAGGAGACATTTGCCCTTTGGCAAGTGATTTGGTTCTGTCTCTGGTGAGGGAGAGAAGAAGGCTTGAGGTGCATATAAAACAAAACATGTCTCTAAGATTCATTTCAGCTTAAAAGTTAGACATCCTGGAGGAGATGGGGAGAAGGAGGGGGACAGGGAGGTGAGCTAAGAACAAAATGGCTGACAGAGGAGACAGAACTATGGGTCAGTGAACACACATGAGGGGAGAAGCCCTGTGTCAAAAATTAACAAGGATGAAAGAAAGAGGTACTTCATTAAAAAATAATAAGTTTAATTAGTCTATGCATGATTTGTGGTTACCCCAAGGGACACTAGCCTAAATATAAGCAACTGGGTGTTACCTGAAAAAATCTTTGTTTATGTCTACTACAAAACGAAAAGATGTGGGAAGATGGAACAATTCTTCCTAACTGATGCCATCTTGGATGGGTAAGTTCTCATAAATGACTGGAGCTTTCTCTTTACTTCCTTGCAAACAAAGGTATCTCATTTAATAATGACTACCCCAGTTCTTTTATGCATCAATAAATAAAAGCAATCTTTAAAAAGTGACTTAGACTATAATCAGGATTATTTTTCCAACATCCCTTCCTGATATTTCAACAATGTGTTGCTATACTCAAAGCTGGAGCTAGTCACCCACACCAGACACAGTCTTTTTTCACTTCTGGATTATTTTGCTCAGAGAAGGTAAATTCCTTCTCCTGTGGGCCTGGGGTGGGGGGTGGGGGTGGGGTGGGGAGGGAGGACAAAGAATACCAGGAGAGATGAAGGTTTGACACAAGTAGCAGTTCAACCTTGGGCTTGTCTGAAATGACAGCCTTTTATTCTGATTGGATCTGTGGCAAATAATAACCCTGAGCAACTAAACTAGTATTGCTCATCCTCTTTTATCTATTGCTCTGTTTGGAAAATAAAATTAATCTTCAGTTGACGAAAAGTAAGCACAGCCTGCATTTGCTATAGGTACCAAGGGATCAAAGTTACAGAATCTTCATGTCTTTAATTTTTTAGCAATCTAATTGACTGTAGTCATTAATTAAAAGTGTAGATAAGAAGAGGAGCCATTTTCATAGAGGACTTGCTATTGCGCTGTAGCGACCATAATTTCTTCCATAACTTTTTCTGATAAAAATCCCCATACTGAAATGATAAAGTATGATAAACTGTTTGTAGTGATAAGCATCAGCTGCCAGTCTCATAATATGAGTAAAGATGCAGTGAAAATACAGGGTAGAAACACAAACCAAACAGAAATGGGGGGAGGAACCCTTAGAAACATGAACAGCAAGCACGGCAGAATTTCTGATGACAAAGTGCCCCCTGCTGGGAGATCTTGGAAATGGTAGTTTTTAGAAAGCAAATTGGCCTCTGGACAGGTCACAGAGAAGAGGCTTTGAGTTTTGAATAAAATTGGTAACTTAGGTGAAAGAAATGATTGCATATTGCTTTAAACTTTTTTTTTTTTACATAATCATGACTGGGAGTGGAAAGGGAAGGGCTGAAGGACTGGATTCCGAGAGCCCATTAGAAGAACTAGAACTAGCCGAAACCCCTCTGAATAATTGTGATCTTGCTCAACACTCTTTAGACCTCTGCTACTCACCTGCAAAATTCAAATAACAACTCATCAATTTATTATAGAGAGATTTAAAAAAAAAACAGGTCATACAAGAGAAAGAGCACTTTCAATGCTGTAGCATTAAGCAAACTGGGTTTAAGAATATAAAGATGAGGGCAAGATTCTTCATATTTCAAAGATTACACTGTATTTGTAAAGAGACTGTTACTAATTGATGAACAGAGATTTAGACAAGGCATAGGAGATTAAGATACCTTCTTGGTTACTTTGTAATCTTTAATTCCTAGATCTGGTTAAATGCAACATCTCAGATATTATCCTAGACCTACTAAGTCAGAATCTGCATATTATATGACTCTCCAGGGTCATTCTTTTGCATGTTCAAGTTTAAGAAACTCCACTCTGGCCCATTTAGGCTAAAAACCTTCTCTGGCTAAACATCAATTGGTATCTAGTAAGCATATACAGAAACATATTTTTAAATTGACCTAATTTTAACAATACATTGATAAGTGCTTCTAAAAATATACTTGGGAAAGAAAACTATGGCTAAGGATAATTAATTTTCATGATCTTCAAAGTAAACTATAATAAAATGGTTTTTCTAAATATAACATTGCATACTATCCTATGGGAAATTTTTATACCTCTGTAGTAGTCATTTTAATATCATTATATATGTAGGCAGTAAAACAAATCATACCTCATATTTGTTTTTATTACCTGTGGTGATAGAATATTAAAATGAAAATTATTTAATTAGAAGAGACTTCAGAAAAAAAGTACTTAATTCTAATCAGATTAAAAAAAATCCTATACACTTTTAATAAACTTTCATTCAAATAAAAACCACAAAGGACTGTGGTAGAGGATTATCGTTGGCTTGATGGAGAGTGTGGTATAACAACATTCATCTGAAAAGGTGTGAACTATGCCTCTAACATGTATACATTATTGTAAATCAACATTACTTCACTATTCTATACAATCAGTGATGTTGTGAGTTGTTGGAACTGGGTCATTGTGGTAGCAACAAATTGGGCTGAAGGTTTCCTCCAAGTACAGTTTTAAGGGAGCCAGATTTGGAAGGTGAGTGCATAGGTGAGAGGAAGGAATCCATTTCCCTTTTACCTCAACCTCCTGTCCCACCTGCCATCTCACCTTTCTGCTCTTTCTTCCTTTAAATGTTTCGTATCATAGTTATATTCTGTATAACAGGTGAACGTACATAGGTATCAGTGTTCAGCTAGATAGTCCCTTCTAATCAGCTCTCACTATCAAAGTATCAATGCGTCTCATTTAATACTCTGATTGCAAGTGAAAGAAGTCATTTCCACGGAGTTTTAAAAAAATTTCACACACATGAGTAAAAAGCTTCTGAATAGAACTTCTCACACTTTAGGGGGTAAAGCAATTTAGTTTTGATGTGGGAGATAGTTGGGAATCCTGGTACTTTTTAGGGTCCACTGAGCCTGTCCAATCTTCTTAATCTAATTTTCTACCTAAAGGTAAATTCTCTCTATATGTCTAATACCCAAGGGTTACCTACGTCCGTGTAGAACAGTAGAAATCCCTAAAATTGTGAGGTTTATAATTTTTATTTCTTTTTTTGTTGTACTCGCCATTGAAATCATTAAAATATATTTCCTGGAACTGAATTTGGTTGTTGAGAATTTAAGGAAAAGTATGAGGAAAAGATGGTAGAAGTATAATAATTCTGAATGCCTATTTTATATAGGAGACTTTTTAGTGGGGGGGAGGGGAGAAGAAAGCTTGAATTAAGACAGAAGCAGGAGCTCCAATATGTTAATTTTAAATGTGTGATATATTCTATCCCATCATCCTTTAAAAATCTAAATAAAAACTCTATCTGGGCTCAAGTACAAGATATACAAAGTTTCTCACAACTTTTAAATAAAGTTCTTGATGTTCTTTCTACTTATACACACAAATAAATACTTGTTGACCTAGAGAAGCTCCATTGTTGATATTCAATGGAGTTGTAGGCTCAACACATGTGCTTGATGAACATGGAAAATAATCTTTCAAGATGAAAACAAATATGGAAAAGAAAAGCTACTGCAAAAATGGTGCCTCTTGAGCTCAAATGCTCAATTTGTATAAAAGTCTGACAAATTTCAAGAAGTGGAAAGAAAACTAAAGTATGTTATAAAAGGCAACACAACTTCTAGACATTGGGATTTACTCAGCATATCGAAAACCATGAAAAGGCAATATAGTAAGCCTCCTTTCCCTTACATAAAAGTAATCCAAATATGAGTCAGAATGCAGGCTGAGCACTAAACAAAAAAAAATATCTTCATCAGATCAAATTTTCCAATTCCTACCTGTCTTCTTTCTTCAGTACCTTCCTCACTTTTACTTCTACCTCAAGGGACAAGAAGCAGCAAAGAAGCAGCGATGGTAACTAGAAGATCTAGTGGTTTCATGTTGATTTTTGACTCATGTGGCTCAAGCTCAGTGTTTCAATTCCCTGAGCTATTAATATATTCATGTGATAGAATTATTATACTCTGAACAAATACTAATTATAGGGAAATAGTAACTAAGGACTTTCCATACTTCAGTCATTTTCCAATGGTAATTTACCTATGTTAACTCATTTAACCCTCTCCCAAACTGGTGTAAATTTAGATAATAGAGTTAACACTGTTTTGAGGGAACAGGTATGTGTTGGTAAAACACTTGCCCAAGATAACGCAGCTGGTAATCAGGATGAGATTTTAAGGGATTGAAGTCCGCAGTCTGTAATTTCTCATCTTAACGTTCTTCCTTTGATAATTTTCATTCCCTAACTTTGGTTTCACATAATAGTCTTTCAAGGTTTTTCTTTCATAAAAATCTTGATTCCTCTAGCAATAGGTCTTTAAGTAATAGTTTCATATCTATAGGGAGGAGAGATGATGGGAAAACCTCCATAAAATAACATAGAACATTCAGGAGAAGAAAGAATCAAAAATGTGATCTACTAAATAGAAAAGGAACAAAGTAGAAAAAGAAATCCCCTTATGGTAAACAAACAAACAAAAACCATACAATTTAAATTTGTATGGGTCTTTATGTGAAAGCTCATGTTAGATTAACATGATTTCTGTAGTTCACACCAAAATGTTGTTTCTTATCTCTTGGGAATTTTGATGACAGCATCCAATCCCATTCACCTTAAATAACTTGTACTTTTAACAAGAAAACTTTTGACTATTGCTTTTTTGACTTTGTAGTGAAGAAGGCCCCTTTAGGCAGAGATAGATAGGACTTGAATATAAAATAAGGGAAGGTAACATTTATTTGACAACATTCATTTTACAAACTAAGGACATGATAAGTTCTGATTTGTCCACATACAAAACACACAGCTAATGAGTTTGAGATATGTGTGTGAGAGACAGAGTGATAGGGAGATTGTACATAATTATTCCTTGTGTTAGTGTAACTTATTTTCTATGTATACCTTTAATCATTAGCTAAAGAAGTTATCTATTGTGGGAGACTAGGGCACCAATCAATCCAAAAGTCAGAGCCTCAAATACAATTTTAATACATGTAGTAATTTTTTCTCATAATGAATTTGAAAAGTTCAATTTGTGTCCTGAGCCATCATCCTGGAATCAGAGATAACTCATTTCACAGTCTTGAGGACCATATACACTGATTCCAATAACTTTAGCCTTTTCCTCTGGGAACCAGAATGAAAAAGGAGGTCACTGCCCTCAGACACTATTATAAGCCTGTGGATATTTTTAACTATACATCTTTCTAAAGTATTCCTTATTTAGTTAACTATTGAACTCCCATGGTCTCAATATTCTCTGCATTAAATGAGGTGGAACTCTAGATTAGATATTTAGTTACCCACATGCTTATAAAATTAAAGAATTTACCTTTAGAAACAGGTAACATTTTTTCCTTGCCCCCAAGATAACTTTAAAGGATTTATAAATGCATCTCCTTTGAACATGTCTGTCATCAACCTGCCACTTTTCTGTTAAGAAATGTATAATGACTTCTCACAGGAAATGAGACCATTATCCCCTCTGCATATCTAAACTACCCACACTTTCAGACACAAATAAAATTCAGCACCACTGATAGCACTCTCTCAAACCAGTATTCTCTGTACACAATATGTTTCATCATGCTCTCACTAACATTATTTCTCATTCTTTTAATGTTTGTCTTTCCCTTCAATTAAATCACAGGCTGAATAAAGACAACAGATTTAATAAATACTTGTTCTTCCATACTCATTGAGAAAGTGTACTTGGGGCGTGTTATCATTATATCAATCTGCTAACTATAAGAATAAATAAGATATAATCTCAGCCTTCGAAGACCTTACCGCCTAAAATGGTAAAATCACACCAAAATGACAGTTCATATTAGGTGAAATATATCCAAAGGCCATGTGAAGAATACAAATTGGAATCTTCAATAAATTAACAAAAGATTGCCAAGTAATAAGGAGAGTCTGGCTGTGTTTATGCTTGGCACACAATCACACTAGTAAATACTTATATTTATTGAGCATAACATGGATACAAAATAGGTTATTTCATTTAGTCATCACAACAATTCTGTGTAGTGCTTCATTGCTTCCATTTTCATTTTACCAGCGATGGAAACTCAGCTGAGGAGGCAAGTGCTTCCCTGAACCACACAGCATCTGTGGGAGGGCAAGGGCTTGGCAGTGCACTTTGAAGCTGGCTTTGGAAATTTGCTTAGTTGGTGATTTTTTTAAGTATTTGTTCAGTGAATGTGCTTAGAGAAAATATGCTAACAGTGAAAAATACACTTTTCAATAGACTCTAAAGTTCAAGGTTCCTCAAATTTGGGACTAACATAAATAGTATGCTTTGTGCTTGAAAATAACTTATAATCCACATTGTACTTTGTTTTGCCCCTCTCTCTTCCCAGTAACTAGACCTCAAGATAGGAATGCTTAATGCCACTTCAAGCCAGCAGAGTTTCTCTCTCCCTTTCCCCACCCCCCATATTTATATATTCACAGTATGATCAGTACAACTGCATAGAAACAGGAGATTAAGTTGAGAGGGTGACTACAGGAAAGACTGTCTACAGGAAAGAAACTTTCATTCATGACAATTTGTGAGTAGCATTCTAGCTTATCTTTGGGATGGGGGCTGTTCATGGACACACTTGAATCTGGCACATGCACCAAAGTCAAAATGGCAGCTAAATCTCCATGAGGTCTGCAAATGCTTAACCTTGCCCAACAAATGCTGTGAAAATCTGTCTTTTGGTACCCACAGATGGAAAAGACTTATTAGTTCTTGAAGCTCATTCTATTTGTGAGAGAAACAATTTACCAAGTACTGTTCTCCCCATAATTATAACTATAGGTCTTTCTAGAGATTTTCTAACCCAATCTACTTATCTTCCTTTGCTTATATGATCCTTAAGCCAACAACATATTTTTTTTCTCTTTGGATCCATGCTTTGCTGAAAATAAAGCATGTTTCTTTTGTTGTGTTACTACGTTGTATCATAGAGTAAGGGGAAATAGTAGATGTCTTTTGAATGTCTAATTTAAATCTATACTTTTCAGTCCCAAAACAAGAATAAAGAGATCTACTGAAGTATCTGCTTATTTCATCTGAGTAGCATCATCCGGACCAGTTTAAGCCATTCAGGTAATAAATAATTATGTTTGAACTAAGGGTTTTAAACACTGGGCTTGGATTACAAAAACTACTTTCCAACTTTTGCTATACTATCACCAGTTACTTGGTTTCTACATTTTAGCTTCTCAGATGACAAAAATATAAATTTCTCTAATAATAGCATGCAAGAGGGATGCAGGGTGCTTTGCTAACATGTGCAAATGATTAAATTTGCTATGAGAACAGTTTTGATTAGACAATTACTTATAAGCAGATAGATCTTTTTCACAGATTTTATGATGTTATTCTTGAACTCAAAAATATTCATTTTTCCTTTATTAGTTATCACAGTCCAGAATCCCTTAGACTTTCTCCATATCTCCCTCCATTCAGGCTAGATGTCTGTCCAACCTCATCTTGACATCTTTCCATGGAACATTTACTTGCTCTGTATTGATCTCCATGTCCTATATCATGCCCTTTAGGACCTGACCTGACACCACCTTCTCTCTATGCCCTCCTCTTCTGTACACAGGTAAGGACACAGAAACTCCAGGATCCTACCTTTGATTTAACAAGCAGTTGTTTGCCAAGGACTGATGATAGAACAAAGGGAAGTCTTTCCTGCCAATACCTAATTGAACTTCAAGGTTTGGCTGAAACTCACTTTCTCCCCAAAACTTTAAAAAGCTATATAATATGTAAATTGCATTTTGAATTTCCAGAAATAATATTTTAAAATATTTGATTATGTATTATTAATGTTAATAACACCTGGTATTTAGAAATTTTTGAAGATCGTCTATGCTGCACTTAAGCAACTTCATACAAAGCCTATTAAAATAAATCTTGGATTTTTAGAAAGATTTATAATGAAATATGGTTATTTCACTTTATAAATGTGCTATTTTTTATACCACTCCCTAATACTTCATATCTAAAAGTTGAGTAAATACATTAAACATGATTCTTTATAAAGTATTAAGTGACAAAGATATAAAGAGTGGCAGATAGCAACAACTTCCTGGAAGCAGAAAACATACAATGCATATATTTCTTAAAAGTTTAAAAATAAGACAATTATCACTTACTGAAGATCCCTATGTAAAATCCGAATTGCAGATGATTTCACATCAAGTAAATTAAGCTAATTTTTAACTCCAAGATTAATGCATTTTCCCATTCATATAACTCATTTCTGTGAATTTTAACTACTGCAATCCAGTGGTCACTGTCAAGTGTTTATTTTCTTAGCTTTCACAGAATTTGATCACTGTATTTACACCACACTTGACTGACAAAGTGCATTATGGATTGGCTGAAACAAGTTATTTCATAATGTGATTGTCAGAAGCTGAGATGAAGTTATCATTCGCTTCAACATGTGTAGCATGCTCAGCACAAGTATGTTTTGATGAAGCAGATAATGATGTGCATTGATTCTTCAGATCCATAGTGTATTAGGCTAATATTCTCATTAGAGGTATGTGGAATGTTATATACAGCATTCTGTCATCTACTATTTTCATTTATTTTAGTGACATATTATAAAAATTCTCACATAAAATCAGCTAAAATGAAAAAAATATATCTCTAAATCTAACTAGCTAAATAACATCATAAATAATCATAAATGTTGACTCCAGGTCCAATATTTATCATTCATAGTTAGATTCCATATTTTACATTAATTCATTAGGATCTCACTATATAGTCCCTCACAACGTGATATATTTTAATTACCTAGATGAATAATTAGACAAAATTTGTAGGAGTCTCTCAGTCACTAAATGACTTCAGAATTTCCTATTCTATTTTTAAGGCCTCCCTGGTGATGTAGGGGTTAAAGTTTCAACACTATCAAGCTACCTCTACTGACAGACACTGTGACATGAGTTTGATCCCCAGCTAGCTAGCTGACCTACATGGTGTAGCAGATCTCTCCTGTCTTGCCCATTGCTCCCCTCAGCCATGTATTTCAGTAGACCTGCCTGTTCTGCTCTTTGCTCTCCACTCTGTCTCTGGTGAATCCTCTCACCTCCTGCACCTCTAGCCTACACACCAGTTCTTGTATGCATAAATAAATAAAAATAAGACTTCAAAAAAACAAACTTTTTTTTTTTCCTGGGCCTGGTATCCTTCTTATTCTAAACAATGGCCAGTCTGTGTTCTGTGAGGAAGTGGCAGTTTACTTGGTCATAAGGATTAACATCATGCTAAGTTGAGTAGAAAAACTTCCATGTTCACAGAAGCCACTGGTAACCTAGCAATCACACTTCTAAATATGTGTGAAAATACTTCAGATGGATAAAGGAGGGGGATATAACTTGCATGGTAGGGATGGGGCAGGCAGAGTTTTCTGAAGCATCAGTCTAGGGAATGAGTCAATGTTAGAGAAATATGCTGACAAAATAATGTGCAAAATACCAGAGGGAGCATATATAAGAAACTACATGAATTTCAGGAATGTAAAGAGGAATGTGTAGTATAAAGAATGGCTGAAGTATAAATAGTTAAGGTGAGATAAAAAGGCAAGGTGATTGTTGTTCAAGACAGACAAACTTAAAATGTAAGTTGAGGGTCAGGTACTGGGCAGTATTAAGCCAAAAAATGAAATGGAGTTTTAAATAGATTACTGACTTAACAGGAATCTAGTGGAGAGGTCACTGTGATAGTGGCTGGAACTAGGGTAGAAGTTGGAGAAGAAAAAATCATGGGTTTTTCTGCTTATATAATTTGTAAGAGGTTGTAGGATGTTATACTGGTAACTGATAAGAGTGTGAGGAGAAAGGGTCTCTCTCTTAGACCAACGAATGTGTGTCTCTTCTTATACCTTTAAAACAAGCAGAAATCTTCATGGAGCTTTGGATGGGAATTTTGAACTATATCTGTCCAATCAGATGTACCTAAAATGAATTTGGTCCAGACTCACACTGAACACATAGGTCTCCCCTTCTCTACTGCCTTCTCCAATACCTAACCATTTCATTTCAGAGGTGGCATGTCATAAATGTGTATTATACATTTATATCAATCGTCAGATCTCCCAACAAGAAATTTCAAGAGTGACTGACATGGATAAGACACTGAGAAAAGGAGCAGTGATTGGCACCTGGCAGATAATTCGCAAACAACCAGTGCTTTGATTAATGCTTTTCTAGGAAGTCCAATGCATTTTGCTTAAGTGAATTATCACTTAATACTTATTTTCTAATTTTATAATCTCCACTAAAAAGAAAATCTTAAAAATATACAGATTTGTACAAGTAAATTTCCTTGTAGCTCACCCAGTAGAATAAGTTCATCCAAACCAGGACAACCAATAGCATTTTTATTCCATTATCAACATTTATACTGTGACATAGAAATGATCAAATATAGACCAAGAAAAAATTATATATTTTTAATACCTGGATATTATCATCATAAAAGAGTTATAATGTGTATAGCTAATTATTTTATCTGTCATGAATATATCCATGAACATGTATAAAGACATAACTAATTTATCATCATTTTAACATATTTAAGTGATAAATATTATGATAGTAATATTTTCACAATAATCATGAAACTATTTTCATATTTTCAAAACATGCAACAATATTTTAATCCTCTTCTAAAAATGTCCAAGTCAAGTTTATAAGGAAAGATAAAATTCACAGTTAACTAGGGAGCCATAATATGCCCTAAGATTATTATCAAAGAAAATAATCTAATGATCTCTGAATCATACCCAGAAATTGTTTTCTCTACTTAATTAGTTAATCCCTTCCAGGGTTGAACAGTGGTGTAAAATCATTGTCAAATGTATTGTCATTATCAAGACTTTAATAAACAGTATATCTGAATTACTAAATCCACTAATTGATTCTAGATCTAAAATCTCATTAGACCTACTTGGCTCATTATTATTTGTCTTATGCTAAAACTGCAATTGCCATTATTATCTAAGTAACTGCTATTGACTTGTAGTATGTTGTTGGCATTATCAGATTCTATTATATTTTATCCAGTTTTCATTAGTTATCAGTTTATTCTCAAAAAAGGAAGGAAAGAAAGGAAGAGAGGGAAGGAGGAAGGAAAGAATAAATAAGACATTTTAATAAGCAGACTTGCATGGATGTAATAGTTTTAAAATATAAAACATTTAAATTTTATTCCTTATAAACTAAAAACATTAAGGAAATAAAGTCAATCCACAGAAACCATCTATTTGTATCTCCTATTATATTCACTTATGCAAATACTTAACTAATTTTATGGAAAGTGAATGTGATGATTAAGACTGCTTTCTGACATGTCAACTTTATTTGGTACAAATAGCACTGAAACAGTCCTCTCCTATATTTCACTAAAACTTATATTTTACCAAACTATACCAGTGAGAAAGATGAAGTGATCTAGTAAAGTGATGAGGCAAGCCTTACATATATACTAGGAACCTACATAAAAGTGAAAGCGAGATCATTGCTAAAAAGGATTTGTCAAAAGACTGATACGAAACAGCACAGAATTCTCATTCTTTTGCAGAAATAACAGAGCTTGAAGAAGAAATAAAAACAGATTAAGGAAACTAACTATGAAAAGGGCAGAAGTGTAGAAGGTATCGGTGACAACAACAACAAAAAAAACCAAAAACAAACATTAAAGGTAGTTTTTGTTGCAAACAGAAGTTATTATTATTAATTTATTTGCTGTTACTGACAGAGTATTTTTATGTCCCTGCATTGGCCAATGGAAAAACAAATGTGGATGAACCCCCTATCTCTATAAAACAACGTTGTATTATTGTCCCAACAGAAAGACTATTTGAGATATTTCATTCATGAATCAGATTCTACACTGTTTAATAAAGAACACCCAACACACTTTTCTGGTTATCCATGATTCTCTTTTGTGCTCACTGATGAATCAAAGTAAACACTGATAAGAATATTCATCCATTTAAGCTTCCTCAAAAGTTTCTACGCCAAAAAGACACTATAGTGAAATGGAGTATCGTTAATAATTAGCACCAGTATCACAGGCATAAATTTAGATTGCTCCAAATAGATGTTTCTGGTCATCAAAGCCTATGAGGTTTTGGTTTATTGTTTGGATATTTGTTCGTGCCCTTTGACCCACCACATTCTTATTCATATATTTTGCAATTGATTCTTTATTGATAGATGTGAAAAGAGATGGTAATCTGATTTACATCAAGTGCCAGAAGGTACACATCCCCTCCTCCCTCCCTCCCTCTACCCTGCTGTTCATAATGTCAAAAGGCTTTTACACTGGAGTTGTGATATGCTGCATTTGTACAAATTTAACCAGGGTGCCTGTTGCAAGAAAAGCAATTAATTGTAGTTTTTCCACTTTGCTTGCTAAAATAGCAATTTTCAATTTCAAACCTGTTGTACATTTTGGTAAGATACAATTTGCTTCCATTTCCCCCTCCCCCTTCACTTTCTAAACGGAGTTACATTATAATATAAATTCATGCACTATTAGATCGATGGAAAAATAAAGTCTTTTTTGCCTATTAAGCAAAGAATGCACCTTAGGAACACCATAAATCATGCTTGTCAAATGATTCAAAAGACTCATTCTGTATATTACCTTGTCTATTATTTAGAAAGCACAGACATGAAACAATATCATTCAATTGGGCTGCATGTATCTAATTTGCATATGGCTGTCTCCTTTTAATCTGAGTTTTCACAAAATGAATATAATTAGGAAGTTCTAATTTGTCTTCAAATTCACTGAACTATGTTGATTACCTCCAGGATGACATTACCCATGTGCACTATCATATTTGGTGGTTACTGTAGCTAAGCAAGTGAATATTGGATGTAACTTGTATAGCATTTTATCTTTATTCTACATCCCTAATCCCATCCCAATTAAACATAATTCAAATGAAATACAAATGATGCTGCGTTATCACTTTATTAGACTATGGTCATTAATTACAAGAAAAGTAGCAATCCAGCTCTTTGAATGGTTTCTATTCTCTCTTATTCTCCCATCTGAGTACCTCATCTAATTTTCCTTCATATGTGCTCTCAAGA
Source organism: Condylura cristata (assembly GCF_000260355.1). Lineage (NCBI taxonomy): Eukaryota > Metazoa > Chordata > Mammalia > Eulipotyphla > Talpidae > Condylura > Condylura cristata. The sequence goes on along the minus strand of NW_004567121.1, from coordinate 11,511,016 downwards.
ATCCTTCACATAATGAGTTATTTCTGACCCACATTCTCAGAGGAGTATACTTGGACTAGGATATTTGATTTTAAATGAATGATAATGAGAAACATCACATTTAACTTGTCAGCTATAAAATAAAATGTATAATTTATAAGACAATACATTATTTAGTGATATCCAACTTTTTAAAAATTGTACAATTCAAATGATGGCTCTGAAATGTTAGTGACTCTGTGCCAAGTATAACATGAAAATTGACAAAATTTATTTCAAAAACATCAGTTTGTGCTCCCATTAATTCTAGTTATATCCAGAGTAAGAACAGAGTTAAAACATTGTAACAGAAAATGTATTACCTCTTAAATGACTGTTTATCCAGAGGAAGACAAACCATGTTGTTAAACAAAAATAAAATAGGTCTGCTTCACAAGTGGCATTATTAGAAATATTTTTATTAGAAATATGGAGGCAATTCTTTGGATTCTGAATCGATAGACTCGAGCTAGAAATATATGGTGACCCATTTCTCAATTGAAGTTACACTTTCAAGTCTGACTGATTATAATTTTGTTTCTAGTAGTGGCTTAATGTTGGTCTAGTCAAAATATTGTATTAAAAACAAGAATTGTGCAGAGTATTTCACAACTACTAATCAGTCTAAATCAACTACTTGTTAGATGTACATGAAGGTTTGATTTTAGATGTGCTATTTCTCAGAAAATTGTTGGTTTCATCGCAGCAAACCAGAACCACAAATATAATAAGCAATGCAGCAAAATCTAAGAGACAACCACTTAATAGAAAAAATATATAGCAGATGGTTACATAGAACACTCTTAGGACAAAAATATGCGCAAAAAATTCTCAAGACTTCCTGACCACTCTCAGTTATATATGAAAGGATGCTTTATACTATACAATGACATCATATTAATTTTTCAATGTCCCTTTAAATCTAACATATTCTACTAAAAACATATTCTTTATTAATCAACCTATAAAATCCTCACAGTCCACTCTCATCATAATCTTGCATAAGATAACAGGTCCAGTCAATTACTCTACAGTTTTTAGAGTTATTTATTCATTCCTTGGTGAAACATATTCCTCTCCTTCCATATCTACCTATCTATATCTATCTATCTATATTTGCACAAGAATTCCCAGAATTCTGTCTTCCTTTCTACTATTGAATGCATGATTCTTTCACATGATTTATCTTCTATAGACAGAGCCAACCATGCTAACCATTAAATGCAGAGATAATTTGTATTCCTTTACATGAAAAAGTGAATTTGTGAATATATTTAGTGTTCTCAAACAATTGGGATTTATCATCTCACCTCCTATTAACTCTCATTTCTTTTTGCCCTATTTGCCTGAATTTTCCTTAGTGATATGTACTGGTGTTATTCTGCTGGGTTTCTCACCTGAATCTATGCCTTAAATGGATTATCTTCCTCCATCTTTACCAATTATAAGTCACCTTAGGAAGAGAAGCAATTTGAAATGAAGAAATAGGCAATATTGCAGCAGTTTCATTGTTCTAGAAATGTTATCAGACATTTGAATATGAAATATGAAATTTTTCTAATCACTAATTCATTAGTCAAAACTTCTATAAGCACCTACTATATCTTTTAGGAGATGAAGATGCAGAAATGAATAAGGCATTATCCCTGCCTTGGAAGAATTTACATGCTTGCAGCAGAGGTGGTATTGGTGATGGAGACATCAGATAGTGATGTTATTCGTTGCTATTAAAAAATAGTGATTTGAAAGATCTAAAGATGAGAGGAAGTCATTCTGATATTAGCTAGATAATCATTGTGGTGTCTGGCATAGGAAACACAGTAGGTCCTAAGGCTTTGAGGTGAGCTCTAATTTGTCCCAATACAGAACAGAATAATCAGGGGAGGCAGAACAGTGTATAGATGGATCAATCAGATCCTGTCAGTTCTGTAGCCATGACAAAATATTCGATTTTGATTTATGTACAATAAGCCACTAGTGGAAGGTTTTCAGCAAAATAAAAGAGTGATATGATTCCATATCCCTTCCACTGAAAGAAACAGAAACTGCAAGAATAAGTCTTTATAAGCCATTCAAGACTGACTTAGAAACTCTGACATATGTGAGGATTGGAATAATTTTGCTTGTTTCCAGTTGGGCTGGCTGAATCAAATGATCTGAGAGAGTAAAGGTTCTGTTGAACAGTGACTCCCCAATAATCGATGATAAGCCTTGATGTGTCCATCTGATTATCTATGACACTATAGAATGCTTTCTTCAAATACACCAACAAAGAGCCCCACTTGATTTATTTAATCAGATCACTTCCACTAGGACATTGTATAATGTTCAGTTCCAGGTTAAGCTTTGTAGAGAGCTGAAAAACTATTGTATACATATCTAATGAACTGAAGATCTGAACTGATCATTATATTAAAATCCTGGCTTATTGACTTGTATCAGAGTCACCTTTCTTTTCTCTGATTCTAATTTGATGCCTTTGTATAAACTGGTTACTTAGAAGTTAGTGAGAATAAAGACCAGTATTTTCCCATTGCATAATATATTTATCTTTAAGAAAGAGCCTCCCTTTATTAATTCAGTGATGATTCTCCTTCTGATTTTTAGTAACAATTGGAAAATCATCTCAATGATCTGAGGCTTCATAACTGTTTAGAAACAAGAGACAAAGTCTCAGTAATAAGGAAAGTCTTGCTGAAAAACAGGCTGTAATTTAGACTACCACTTTAGGCCATAAAATGCATTTTACTAGAAAAATAAAAAATGCCAAACTTCAATGATGAACATGCCGCTCTGCCTCTTGAGCTCTTTTGTGATAGAAATAATTAGCTTTAAAATATTCTGTCAAGTTCCTAAGATGCAATACTAAAACATGATTGCTTCTATTGTATGTTAGTAGTTGTTCATAACAATTGAGAAGCTAACACTTTTTACTGAACAAACTCCTTTTTTTGTTACATTTCGATCAATGTCTTGCCTAAGAATATAAACCTTCATTTAACCTACAAGTCTGGATATTTGAGAAGTTTCACCATAAGGCTTGTTTAAATTATTAACATTCATTCCATCCAGCACACTTTCTGTCTTACAGCTACTGTCTAGATGCTTTATAATCTTCAAGCTATTGTCTATCTTAATGACCAACCCAGTATCTGGGGGAAGGTTTTGAAAGCAGAAGAAGTAGGAATGGAAGAGCTAGAAAAACATTTGGTATTACATGCCAGACTGAGCTCAAAATTATGTACAGTCTGATCTTCACAAATTAAGATTAAGGACATGATGTTGAACTCTCAACTTGTTCTGTTCCAGGCTTTGTTTTTCATTTCTAAAATGCTTTGGTTGTTTCCCTGTGATATATTTAAAACTTCTCACACACAAAAAAATATATATATATACTTTTTTTATTTTGTGAGTTTGATCTAAGGATTTCCAAAGAAGCATGATGGATCTTAGATAAAGAACAATGCTGTCACAGGTTACACTAACAGGACCCCCACTGTTAGCTGCCAAAATTGCTCACATTTCTAGGAAGCTTCATTGTCACCTAGAAGCCCTTCGATATCACTATACTCAAATTCTTCAATGTATAACATGTAGGCTATAAAGAGGGAGGCACACTGGTTATGTCAAATTGTGGGCATGTAATCCTTATCATATTCCATCCTCTGTATTGATCAATAATTATTGTTACACAAGGACCAAGATGGTGACAGAGGATCCTTCTTCTTCCTTCCAGAAAGGATCATCTAGAGAATCCTGTGGCTTGAGACAAAAACCTCAATGCCCCTTGATAAAGGGACACAAAACAGATTGTTACAGAGAAGACAGAAAATAGGGTCATACTTCACTGAACAGGAGGGTGTAGAAAAACAGCCGGAGTTTTGGTTTGGGATGGGATATGCAATGATGGCCACCAATATCATCAGGGCCCTAGGGTAGGGGAGAGCACAATGGTGTAAAGGCAGACAATCTGTTCTAAGGGAATATATTGCAAAGTAGCCTAGGTGATCTATAAAGGCCAGGCACCAGTTAAGATCAGAGACTGTATTCTGAAATGCTATTGCCTTTCCAAAATTCTTGAGACTGGTATTGGCCTCTTAAAGTACCAACAAGTGACTGCAAAGTCCCAATTCTGGAACCCAGAGAGGAGCTATATTGGAAGTGACACAAACATGAGCAAGTTAGCACTCCCAGTGCATTAGCCCTAGCAACCAAACCCTTGCACGTTCCTCCCAGACTCTCTGACTCAGCAACTGCAGGATAAGTACTCAGGACACATGGAAGCCAGCATAGTCCATAAACAAATACACAAACAAAACCACATCTTGAAAAGTAAAAGTAGTTCAAGTTTCTAAGCTACTGTTACAAACACTTCTAAAAATAGGGAAATCTAAAGCAGCAAAATGAACAAACAAAAAATACAACACATGCATTTTGTGATCTCAAGAGATTATGATATCAAAAGTAGAAAACAACTCTCCAGAATCCAGCTACAAAGACATGGATGGTTTTTTTCTCTTTATCAGTTAGAGAAAATCCAAAATTAATATACTAAAGAAAATTAAATTTTGAATAAAAAACAGGAAAGCAAGACAAAGTGATAAAAGGCAGTTAAAAGACTGGTAAAAGAAATAAAATTTAATGAACAAAAGACAGAGATTGAATTTCAAGTAAAAAGAATATAGTTCAGTAGTTGAGTTAAACAAATTCTACAGAAAGTTATGAAAGCAAAAAAGATCAAAAAAGGTTAGTAATACACAAAAAAATATGCATGGAAGAAGGGATAGAAATAAGACATACATTTAAAAATGAATAAATACTAAGAACGATCCAATCCCATTAGGGAAGGCAATATAAGAAGAGAGGATCTATCAGAAGAACATCAGAAAAAGAGGAAAATAGTGATAATATTCAAAATAATAATAGAGGAAATCATTAAAAACCTGAGAAATTAAATATTATTCAAGGCCATGAAGCTAAAAGAATGCCTGGTTACTTAGATGCAATGAGGCCCACACTAAGACACATATTAGTAAAATTATGCATTATGAATCAGTAAAACCTGAAATTCAAGACAAAGAAAGATATTGAAGGTGGAAAGGGGGGAAAGGGCAATTTATGAAGGTAGTGACATCAGATTTCAGTCTTTTCATCAGAGGAGAGAATGGAATTATGTATTCAGTGAAAGAATGGACTGGTAAACTCAAACATTCAAAGAAAAAATCTCCCAACCAAGTATATTATAAAGTGTAAGAATCTCTTTCAGATGTGAGGGAAAAATAGAGGCTTTCCCAGGAAAAGAGAGGCTGAGGGATTTCACAGAAATGTTGAAAGATATCTACAAAAAAATCTACAGAACCAGAAAACTAAAAACAAAATGACAGTAATAAATTTTCATATATCAATTATCTTCCTGAACGTGAATGAACTGAGGTCACCAACCTAATGGTACAGAGTAGTGATATGGATCAGAGGAAGACAATCACCACCTTTCTGTTATCTTAAGGAATCCATATGAGCTGACAAAATATATATATATATATATATATATATACTCCCAAACTTCAAGCTATAATATACAAAACTATAGTAATCAAAACAGTATGACACTGGAATAAAACTAGTAAAACTAGATACACAGATCAATCAAATAGAATTGAAAGACCAGACATAAATTCACACTTATGTGGAAAATTAATCTAGGACAAAGGAACCAAGAATATGCAATGAAGAGAGGTAAATCTTTTCAACAAATGGTATTTGGAAAACAACACAGTCACATACAAAATAATGAAACTAGACCACTCTCATATTACACACACACAAAAAAAAATAACTCTGAGTGGATTAAAGATTTAGATGATAAAATATTGCCACTGTGACAGGATAGATCTTACTTCAGAAATAAGTTACAAGGAAAAAGACAAATAGATGATTTCATGCAAGTATGGAATACTGAGAAAGAATTACAAAAGAAACTAACGCAAAACACACCCTCGAACACAGCTGTAGACTTGAGGTAAACAGAAAGGTAGGGAAGACAGTGAGGAGAAAAGGTAGCAGGGTACCAAATGGACTGCAGTGGAAGATCATGTGTGCTGTGGTTGTGGCAGTGGTGTGGTAACACACACCTGAAGAGGCATGAACCTAGAGTTCTAAGTCATGTATAAATTGTAACATTACATTAACTCAGTAAAAAAGCTATAATATTTTTGTCTCTAACATTATCTCAATAAAAATTAAAATATATGTTTTTTAATGATACATGTTGCAGAGCTATTTTAAAACTATTTTAGCTGATAACTATTTGTATCTACATCTTTTGCTATAATTGAAATAAAATTATATTATTGTAAACATATGAATCATGCACTTTTGGTAAACTAATCCTGCCTTTTTAAAAATTTTGTGGATTCCACCGCTTGTGTTTTTCAATTGTTGCAACTACAAGAGACTATATAGGTAAATGATCTAACTAACAAAATCAAAGTATAGATATACCTTATCAATTTAAAACATTTTTATCTTACTATCATATTCAGAGGAAAACAAGTGTTTAAGATTTTACTTACTGTAACAAAAATTATTTTTATAGCTAATCTAACTTTTGGTGTAATTCATAAATACATTCTGAAAAGTTAATTTACTTTACACAAATTACAGCAACATAGTGTATGTCATCTTGTCTTTTACATCCACACCTCCCAATGAACAATGACATCTATTCGAGAATAGGGAGAAATCTCAGAAGCATATCTAAATCCAGCAGGACAATTTGCACTTTTAATATGCCAATTCTTTAGAGGTCAGTCTTATAAAATCTTCTCTCTCATTTTCCCTGAGGGAAGCAGTTATTTTTGTTGCATTCTGCCCCAAATAATTCCTCTGAAAATTCAGCCTGTGACCCATGCCAAAGAACATAATACATTTGCCAAATCTCAAGATAAGTTTTTATGGTATGATACATTTCAAATACAGATTATTTCCCATGTCACCACCATAACCGACAATCTCAAGCAAATATTCAAATGTTGCTTTATATGATCTTCCTTTAAATGTAGTGCCCTTCTTTGAAGATTTGAAAGTTTACAATTGCTGGACAGTGGTAGCATTTAATACAAATATGGGAAATGAAACTTTGGATGTTTTGGTATTAAAACGTGAAGGTAGTATGTTTACCATGTCTTGATAAGTCTTATCCTTCATTATGAAAGGGATATTAATTTTAGCATGAGGTCTCACAAACAGGGAGAGTGAATTGCAAGCTACAAACTGTCTTGCCTAAATTGAAAACTGACATCATCCAAATCCATTATTATAACAATAAAATAACAAATAATCTAGTATCTCAGGAAGTTATTAGTAAAAGTCCACAGTAGAAACCATCAATTTGTTATAATAAAAAGTATATTACTGAATGTCTCTTTAGGAAAAAATATATAGATGTATAATTATGCAACAATTTAATTTGAAGAGGGAAAGTCATGCAATAGATATTCTGGGGGGAAAAAAAACTTCAACATTTTGATAACTAATTAACATCTCTCACATTTTCTTTAATGTCTGTATGGAAATAGCAGAGGCCCCCCAATTTTTATTCTGATCAAACAGTCACTGTTCTATGTGACCCATTAAGCTACTTCCACAGTTAATTTTCTGGAATTGTAGGTTATGTTTTAGGGATGTGTCCATAGTGTGTGTAACATTGGAGACTTAGTAGCTAACTTCCTTTCCTCCTAAATCTAGCTGATTCCATAAAATCCAAATAGAAGTTTATACAGTTACCCAGCCAATTCACAATATTACAAATATCAAACAAAGTAAATCATGCATAAGTCTAAATGCTACCCTCCCTTGCTTTGGTTAGCAACGACATTTCCCTTTAATTCTGTTGACATAGTCAACAGAAACTTTATGTCCTATTTATTCCTATTTTCTTGGTATTCTTGCTTTTGTCCTGTTTTGAGAAAAACACCTGCCTTCAGGGGAAGGCTCAGGTCTACAATTTGCTTTCCAGAATATCAAGTTTGAAAAATTGAGATAAAGAGACATATAGTCTCTTTGTAGGAGCACAGAATAACCTAAATTGGGACTTGAATTCTGGATCACTGTTTCATTTTCTTCCCTTTTCCAGTCTAAATTCTGCTACTTCCCTTCCCTAAAAGAACACAATCCCAAATTTTTTACAGTGCTGACATTTAAAAAGAAGAACTGGTGAGGTGAAAAATGAAGACAAAGGCAAAATATAACTAAGGATGCAATAAAAGATTTCATAGAGAAGAACATTTTTAAATTTAGGTTTTAGTTTAAGAATTTTTGTAAACACACTTAAATGGCTCCATTTTGTCAATTGCTTTCAGCCATAAAGTAGTTATGTTAAGTATTCCTTTAACTCTGCCTTCCCCAGAGGACGCTGCTGTATGAGTGCTACAGATGAGCTGCTGAGATACCCTAGGTTAATGTCTTAATATCTGACAAGAAAGTAACACTTCTAACTGTGCAGCAGGCAGAATGGCTTGCGTCGCTGTCTCTCCTGGACTTGAGTCTCTGAACATTTATCAGCTCTGAGTCTTTAGAAAAGTGGCAACACAAGGGTGGTAAATTGTACCTTAGTACATCAATCCCTATGGTGAGAGGTTTTACTCAACTTCTCATTGACTGTGAAGAAAAATCCATGCAAAGGTACTGCTAATAAATCCATTTGAAAAGAAGAGGAAAACGAACTTTAGAGAAATTAAGTAACCTGCCCAGCATCACAGTACTCTTATATACATTATTTACAGATTTCTATTTGTGAAACAAAGTATCTTGGTTTATAGCTTATCTGAGCAAAATGCAATTATGTTTAAGTAAAGAAGTATGCATGTGTTAAACAAAATATGTCTACCTTATAATGTCTTCTCTTATTTTAAATAATTTTTCAGGGGAGACTGATATTTGTACCACATCACTTTCTTTTCTGAGATAATTTTTAAATTCCCCAGTTCTCTATTTTATATTACACTTAGAAATAATAATAGTATTAAAAATAATAATAGGGCCATGTTTACAACTTTTCTACACTTAGTCATCCAGCAGACTTCCAGAGTATACTGAGTTTCTCTAAAGTTCAGAAATCACCATCAGGGAAAAAAAGAGATGCTACCTTTGAAAATTTATTTTAAGAAAATAAAAAAATAGGTCAAAGGGTAACTTGTACAACACATATTCTATGGAAAAACAGTTCATGAAATATCCATAATTGTGAATGTAAGCATACATCATGATAATGTAAAGGAATAACATGAAGGAGCATAAGCATACCTTCACAATCACTAAATTCAGCTTATTGCTGGAAACTCCTTGACTCTTCCCATACCTCTTCAAGCGCTCATTCTTATTTGATAATCTCCACCATTCCACTCCATGAAATAGGGATTGACTTATCACCAGGGATCATCAACCTATATCTGTCATTTTTATATAATACTGATATACAGAGGCAACTGATTTGCACCTCTTTCAAAAAAAAAAATAAATAAATAAAACATGGGTTGTGTCAGATCCATAAAACGTCTGCCTGTTGTAATCACAATGGAATAAAGCTAGAGGGGTACAGTGATAGAGGAAGGGTTATAAAATGAAAAACTTATCAAAATACCTACTGCATCTATGATTTCTTCAGCACTTCCATTATATACCTATTGTGAAAAACTGCACCGATTTGCATATTAATGTTTTGCATTTCAGCTTGTGCCCTTATGTTCGAACACAACAGAATACACTCTGTCACACACATTTAACCTACATGACTCAGCCATTAAGTGAAAATTTGAGAGTGGGAGAAAAAAGAAACAGAATGAATACAGTTGCTCCATTGTTCTCTTCAAAGCCTTGGATTTTAAACCCTCAACTGTCACTCATTTGAACTCTATTTTTGTCAGTTTGCCTATTAGTCATGAAGGAGACTGAGCCTAGGGTGAGCCATAGGTTTGTCTTTGAACCGTTTTTTTTTTTTTTTTTTTTTTAGTGTTCTCACGTTCCGGGGCTGGGACCTATGTGTAAATTTTGAATATCTGTCTGTAGTTGCACTTTAATCTCAGTGACTTCTGGACAGGTGTAAAAAAAAAACCAGAAAGCCATTCTCTATACCAGCACTACCTAGTGGAACTTTCTTCGATGATGGAAAATGTTTTTTTTTCTGAGAAGTGCAATATAATATTCATGGTCAATGTGTAAATCCTGAACACTTGAAAAATAGCTTTTAAAAACTGGTTTGCAATTTTTTATTTATTTTAATTTAAATGAGCCGTAGTTACAGTATTGAATGGCACATCTCTATATCATGCCCAAACTATGAATAGGTAACTGTGAAAGGGAAAATGTGAAGTAACCTGTCTGTTTCTCCACAGTGAGATGTGCAAAGTCCCAGTCTTACTCTCTCTGTGCATCTCCTCACATTGCTAAGAACAGCACAAAATCACTGTATAAGTCAGGCTATTTGATTTCCACTAGGACTCTCATTGCCATTGGGCACCCTTTGACTCTTCTCATTTAAAAATTTATACTGACTACAGCTGCTGTTCTAAACTGTCTTGATATTCAAAGCTCTCACTCCAATTCATTTGGCTTCATGGTCAGAAAACTCATTCACAAAGGAGGCCAAGGACATGTGTTATTAGTTCTATCAATGCAAACATCAATTTCTCTCTATTTTTCCATCTTCTACTCTTCCTGTCAAAGATACCCACACATTTCAAAGGCTTACCCATATCTGTGTCATTTATTCATCCCTTTCTACACCAACCGGTCTCTTCTTCATTAATAACCTCCATTCTCATTTTGTACCTTCAATCTTTATTTATCTACTATCCCCTTCACTTAAAACAGATAAGTATTTCTTTCTAGCTCCTCCTATTAATTACATGTAATGCTGTGATGATTATCATGTTTTGCTTACTTGTTTCCCCAAGATTCTAGGTTCTACCTCAATCAATTTTTGACCAATGACTTCACAATCACTTAATCCAACTTACTGTTGGAAACTTCTTGATTCTTCCAATACCTCTTCAAGTGCTCACTCTTACTTGATAATCTCCACCATTCCACACCCTGAAATAGGGTTTGACTTATCACCAGGGATCAACCTTTATCTGCCAGTACAAATCTAGTTTTCTGACTATTTTTATATAATACAAGGGCTAAGAATGCTTATGACATTTAAAAATATTTTGCATTAAGGTCAAAGTAACCTTAATACCTCACTATATGTGAAACTACTGAGAGATTCAAATTTCACTATTATAAAGTGTTTTTGGAACAATTATCCTTGTTGATTTACTTATTGTCTATAGCTGTTCAGGCTGCAGTGGCAAAGTTGTATAGTTGTAGCGGAGACTAGATAGTTTGTGAAACAAACATATTTGCTATTGAGTCCCTTCATACATAACAATGTGTTGATCTCTGCATAAGAGAGCTCTCAAATTGTTTCCTTTAAAACCTTTTCTTCTATCATTGTATCTGCTTCCCATCACAAGTATAAAGCAAAACCAGCATTAACAGTTTTTGAATTCCTATTATATGCCAGGCAATATACCAGCATAGCTTAGGTTTCCTTGTATGTAATCCTCACCATGAAATGAAGCAGGTAATGTCACTGTAAAATGTGAAATCTGACACTCAGCTGAAATAACTGGCTGAAAGTATTGCCTGACATTAGCTAGTAATTTGTGAATCAAGCTACCTACCTTATTGCAGGGAGACAATAGAAGTACACCACACCTATACTCACTTCCTATCATCTTTGACTCTGCACAGACATTGTATCCCAGCCCTGACTCCTACTGCCATAAAATACTTCTCTTCCTTTTCATTCCCTCCCCATTAGTCTAGCGCAGAAAATAATTACCTCTTGTTTGATTTAGTGCATGTTTTCCATTGAACTAACCTTACTCTCTTCTGCCTTCCATTTTTCCTATATAGCATCATCATAAATCTCTCTGAAGGAGCATTTGCCAACCCATCTCACTCACATATTTATATCTCTGTAACAACCTAGCAAAATGCTGAACTTGTTACACTTTTACACTAAAGCCTCAGAAGCTACTGACTGTTCCTCTTCCTGCTTCCACCTAGAATTCCTTTCCCTTCACTTAAATCTAGTTAAATGAAACAACAGAGCTTTCATCCTTCGCTCCATGAATTACTTTTTTTCTTTCACATCATTTTTTACTCTTAAGGGTCTTGCATTATAATTATCAGTATATGTGTCCAATCTCCACAATGCCACAGTAATTTCCTTAAATGCAGTCTCATCTTATTCTCTACAGAATTTCTTGCAGTGTCCATAGCAGCAAAGTATATATATAAAAATATATATATAAGTATATATATATTTATATAAAACATATTTTTATATATTTATATAAAATAAATATATTTTATATCCATGTGTGTGTGTTTATAATGTGTGTGTGTGTATATATATATATATATATATAGATATATTTAAGATTTATTTATTTATGCACACTAGAATTGGGGGTACAGACCAGAGGTGGAGGGGATGAGAGGCCTCACCTGAGACAGTGAGGGGTAGAACAGGTGGATCCACTGAAATGCACTGCTGAGGGGAACAGTGGACAGGCCAGGAGAGGTCTGTTGCGCCATGTGGATTACCCCCTGGGTGGGAATGGAACTCATGTTGCAGTGGCTGCAGATAGCTTCACAGTGCTGTACTTTAACCCACTGAGACACCAGCAAGGACCCAATAAAATATTTGATATAGATTTTTTTGTTTTCTAGCCAACAGCTACAGCCCCTTCTTTCTGGCTATTAGAACACCCATTTTATCCATGTGTTCAGGGAAGATACAACTCCCTCCTGCCAGTGACTTAGTATTGATTAAAACCAGTCAAGAGCCATCTTAGTCTGCTGAGGCTACTGTAACAAAATACCAGAGCTGGGTGGGTTAAACAGCAAACAACTCTGCACAAGTCTCAAGGCTTAGAAGTTTGACAGGACGATAGCATGATTGGGTTCTTGGTAAGGAACTTCTTCCTGGCTTACAGGTGGTCGTTCTTCCTTTTCCTCATGTGGCAGAGAGAGTGAGAACACTCTGGGCTCTCTTTTTTACGAGGACACTAACTCTATCATGAAGGCTGTACCCGCAAATCCTCATCAAAAGTTAAACAAGCCTGCCTCCCTAAGGCCAAAGTGCAAATGCCATTACATGGGGCATTAGGGATTCAACAGATTATATTTGGGGTGAAATACCCATTCAGTGCATAAAAATGATCTGCTGAAGGGTAAAGGGACCTTCATAAAAAGATTTTACTTTCTAATAAAAGTTGATGCACAAAAGGGAAAGCCCTCCTTCACTTCCATAGCTTAAACCTTTTTCTAGTTATTAATTCAGTTATGTTTTTATTGAAATAACATCAGCTGAAAACATAGTATAGGCTTCACGTGTGCAAGCTTATAAATCAGTATCTGTATATACTACATTATGCTCACCACAGAAAGTCTACTTTTCATCCACCAACATAAAACTGACTCTTTCCATTAAATTTATCCACCTGCCTTCCTATTTCCCCTTCTGGTAGCCAATAATTTGTTCTTTTAGTTCTAGACTTTTTACTAAGGGATAAAAATAAATCCATTATTTTTAAGGCTACTTTTCTTGAGTCTTCCATTACTTGCAGAGTTTCCTGAGTCAATTTCAATAGTACTTATTGAAATTTAAGTTTGTGTGTGTTTAAATACATACATAGTTTGTACATATGTATATATTCTGTGTATATCATGTGAGTATATATATATATAAATTAAGCATATACAAATATATACATATATACATGACATATATTCAGCATTTAGTTGTGCCAGTCTTTTTTTTTCTTTTTGCATTTTTAGCATTTCATTTACATTATACTTAATGGAGATACAACATGTCCTTGAAAGTTACGATAGCATTTATATTTTTGCAGTATTAAGAAAAGTACAGCTAATTAGTATTTGCCTATTGAATGAACACATTAATATATTTTGTATAAAAGGTAAGGCTAGGTAGCAGGCAGGAAGGGAAAAGGAATTTTACTCCCATTTCTTTTATATATATATATATATATATATATACTTGTAAATGTGTATACATATATATGTATATGTGTATATATACATACATACATACATACATACATACATACATACATATACACATTTACAAGTATGTATCTATACATAAGTGAAAAATAATAATGAGGTCTCCACATAGATAATTTTTTTTTCATTTTATTTAGAAAATGTTTTTTTTTTTTTCTACACAGTAAATTGTTAATTAGGAGATTTTCAGTAGATGGAGCGTTAGCAACTGAGACAAACTGTATGAATCAATCAGATATTTATACTTAAGGGTGATATAAATGGAAT
>NW_004567121.1:11435709-11496489 GCF_000260355.1 Condylura cristata | reverse complement strand
CTTTTATATATATATATATATATATATATATATATATATACACACACACACACACACACACACACACACACACACACATAGTATAAAAGGTAAGGCTAGGTAGCAGGTAGGAAGGGAAAAGGAATTCTACTCCCATTTCTTCCAAGGGTTTCGTGCGCAGTATGAAATATAATTAAGTATAACATTCCTAGATCATTCAGGAATTTTCCTGGGGAAGGAAGGTGGGATGGAGGAAAAGGGGAAAGAGGAAAAGGGAAAAAGGAGAGGTAAATAAATGTAAAGAACATTTTGTGTGCAAATAGCAAGCAGGTTGCAGAGGTCAGTCATCCAATACTGTAACAGCTTCTGAAATAAACGCAGATGGTAGAGTTTTTGCTTTTTCCTCTTGGCCACAAAACCCCTGCTAATTGAAGTAACAACTGAACAAGCTGCTCTTTCATTTCCCCAGTGAAATTTATGTTTCACTTGGGTTCTGAATTTCATATTAAACACTACTGCATCTCTTGCTTATTGCTTGCTTCCAGCATCCTGCTTTCCTGCAGTCCTCCTTACTTTTTCACATCTCCAGCTGAAGACGAACAAAGGTACCAACTACAAGCACCACCCAGAGCATCTCCCAAGATTAAATAAGGTTCCCAGCAGGAATAGAAGTGAAGTAGTTTGAGCAAAAGTGACACACCTTGGATCAGAAAACTCTCTCTCAGGCCAGATGAATGACAGGCTCAAGATAAGCAAAAATGAATCGAGAAGGTCATCTTTAAATAAACTAAAATACCCCCTCAAAATCTGACTGTAGGACTGAGGCTACCAGAGAAGGAGTGTGGGAGGTATGGAATAAAGGGAGGGAGGTCAAAAGGCTTATGCTGGAGGACCATGGGTCCTTTGGTGGTGGGGTGGTGGAAAGAGATGCGAAGCTTTACTTCTAAATCACATACACCAGAATATGTGATTTAGAACATTACAGTAAAAAAAAAAAAAAACTATTCTTCATTATAAAATGAGATATCCTTGGCCCTCCCTGGTGGCGCAGCGGGTTAAAGCACAGCACTGAGAATCTGAAGCCACTTCCGCATGAGTTCGATTCCCGCCTGCCCCGGAGGAGACCACATGGCGTGGCAGACCTCTCCTGACCCGCCCGCTGCTCCCCTCAGCAGTGTACTTCGTCGATCTGCCTGTTCTGCTCCCCACTCTGTCTCTGGTGAAGCCTCTCACCGTCCCTGAGCCTCTGGCCTGTACCCCAGTTCTGTATGAATAAATAAATAAATCTTTAAAAAAAAAATGAGATATCCTTAAAGCCACTCTGACTTTTTCTGTTGTTGTTGAATTCATTAATCTTGACACTGTGAAACAGAATTAATGCCACTGACAGCAATTTTACTGTGTGTCTGTGTGGGACTGCACCATTTAAAATTTTCTCATAGCCATTTCCATAAGACTACACACACACACACACACACACACACACACACACACATTTTTCCCTTCCTGCAGTTCAGACTTGTTTTTCCAGAAATGGAAACAGCTTAAAGTGCTTAGAAATTTTCTAACCCAGCTTGCCCACATATTTATATCTGTGTCAGAATACAGTATTGTATTTACCAAGATTAAATTATCTGCTGTCAAAACTCAATGAATATCATGGTGTACTAAGCCACACTTTAGAGATCTAAGTATCCATTTCAAAATGCAAATCACATAGCAATAAAACTGTGTTTATAGGTTATATTATACAAAATGGAAACAATATGAAATACTGGGTCTTTCAAGAGAGGTAAGACCACAGTTACTGAATTTGAAAGAAAGTATTAGATAGCAGACACTGAATTTAGATTCAGTAGAGATGTATTCTTGATTCACATCTGTCATTTACCAGCTATCTGTTCTTCATGCAAGTTATTTAATAAGCCACCTGTAAAATGAGGTTTATTCCTGCTCTGTCTGACTCACACTGAGAAAATAAAAACATCCAAACTATAAGGAGCTATATAAATAAATTGAAAAAATTGAAGAGCTGTCATCTTTCAATTCATCAAGGACTTTAATTCCTTTACTATGAATCAAGTTTTTTTTTTTTTTTTGGCTGGATCACATAACTTTAGTATTATGAAACTTAAGTCATGTAGTTAAGCTCCATAATTTTATGAAAATGAACACAGTAAACACAGTAAATAGTGATATATGCATGGTTGGTTATAAAAGAAAAAAATCATTTGCAAAAGAAGTGTAGATTAGAAGCTATTTTTCCTAACTCTCAGCTCACTGTATGCCTATGAACCTATTCCACTATCTATTAAAGGAATTTATCAGAATTACTGATTTAAAAATAATCTTGCCTTGATGTGAATTTTTTATTAGTTTTGAGGGTATATTTTCAAACTAATATTTCATTTTATTTCTATTACATTTTAGATAGGTTTCAAGGTAGGCACTACTTTCTCTTGAACAGAGAGATGGCTAGAAAAGCCAGATGTGGAATCAGTGATTTGTACTTAACCTAACATCCTTGTTTCAATTATCTCCATCATATCTTGATTACAAGGGATTCTGTTTCTTATAATAGTACCATGTATTATATATTTTGAAAAGTAGGACATGATAAAATTAATTTTGCTGGGGGTGTCTTTTCATACCCCTTGCAGTGTCTGGAGACACCCTAGGGTATCTCAAAACTAGGAAGAAAGACTTTACTAGATTAGTCTATCTCTCAAAGTAATTTGTCTTTTAATAGCAATCATAATTACCTTCTACAGAATCCAGACCCTACCCTTTCTATGAGGCAAACTGTTCAGTGAAGTTAGAATCCCATGGCTAAAAAAAAAAAAAAAAAAAAAAACTTAATACTGCATTGCTAGAAGTAGACATTCATTCTAAATCCATTTTAGGGAAACCACTATGGGTGTCAACCTGCAAGCTCTTATGTGAGTTTTTAGATCCTTTCATATTTCCAAACCTATTAGAGAATAGTCTACAGTGAACCATTCTTTGCCCAAGAGATGGAAACATGTATAAATACCTGCTTGAGTTAGTATTTTGAGAAATTCAATGTTTTCACAGGCTCCCAAACAATCATTTTTTCCTCCTAAAATTGTTTCTTCCCTTCACCTACTCCTACCAGCAACCGAAAACCACTTTTCCTCTATAAGGGAAAGATCCGGTATCATTTACAGTTCACTAATAATCTATTGCAAGTTCTAAGGTTGCTGCCATTAAGAAATATTTTCTCTTATTAGTCAATGGGAGTACTGTGCTCTCTTTGAAAATAATTTCAGTATTCAGGGAACAAAAGGTCATACAAGCATTTGGTTCTGTTGGATGGAATTGAGGAGAGAAGGGAAGAGAGGAAAAGTGAAGGGAAAAGCTTGTCTTTGATATTGAAGAGATTGGGAGTATGTTCCCAATTGTTTAACAGTAAAGATAGCCTTAGGACATATTTCCTTCTGAAACGATAAAAAGGGAATTTTATCAAATGCATTGATATGCTCACTGCTAGTAAAATCTTGGTCACTAAAAAGCCATGGATAAAGTCTAGATGAAATGTTATGCATTCTCTTTAATGAAAACTGTAAAAGTCCATTACCATCATTTTAGGAATATTCATTCTGTAAGAACAAAAGAATAAAAAGTTACTATAATTAAAGGGAGAAAAGTCTTTCTGGAGATCAACAATACAATCAAGCAAGAGGATCCCAGGCACATCAGTTGTCATGTCATACAAGAATGACTTTGGCCTCTTCTAAAACCTATAGCCAGAGCCACTGAAACACTAAGAACTTTCTTGTCTTTTACTACCTGAGACTAATTTCATACTACACAAGAGAAGGGATTATCCTTCCTTCTCTCAGGGCTTGGCTGGAAGTTAACTGAGCATAGAAGAGCCCTGGGATTTGCATCTCAATTAACCAGATTTGTTAGTAGATGATAACCGTGCATAGAGAAACCTAGTATTGGGATTTATTGGGTGAATTCCTAAAGTCTGCAATAGCAAAATGTTAAGCGATGAATCTTTGCTTCCAGACTTTCTAGAAATAAGTCTTGAGAAGACCTTCTGACTCCATGGGACTGGGGAGAGTGGACTTTTTCGGATTTTATTCAAAAATGCTGAATGCAAAAGGCAGGTTGCTGTTTAACCACAGATGTCACTTCATTGTGTCAACTTGGAAATGATAAGTGCAATCTGGTAAGTGAAATTTTTCTCACATCATGAGCATATTTGTGTAGGTGCTATACTCCAGTGAGGTCATATATTGTTATAGGTGTTTTTTACTCATCCCATAGGAAGGAAAAGATTCTTAAATATATATTCAAAGAGGTCTGCCTCTATGATTTAGTGGGGAATAAAAATGGTTAATACATATTTTATAAAATATTTTGTCACATAGGTAATTCCCAACCCTGTGGGCATTGTTGCTATGTATGCTTTAAGCTTCCATAAAATACAGAAGGAAAACAGCATTCAGGAAAGGACAAATCTAGAAAATACTTTCTTACAACACATCTCCCAAAGGATTTTTCTATGGCTGAAATGCATTCTGTCGTGATCTGCATATTGTTCTGTTTGGTTACAGGAACTATTACTTTCATTGTCATCATGGAAAGTTGCCAGAAACACTTAAAGTAGGTCTCCACATAAAATAACTACCTCAGGGTCTGTAGGACCACCCTGGGTTCTAATGTACCAATTTAAAAATCAGAATTGTGTCAGTTAGATTGGAAACTCTCTTGTCCTACTAAAAGGTTAGATTTGATGGCGAAGATAATTACTTCAGTATCAGAAATTATAGCCTGGGAATAAGCAGCAGGGTAGAGTTCTAGTGGACATGTGCTATGGATTTGGCTGGCTGTTTCTGTATTAATGAAACCTGAATCCACAAGGAAAGACAAAGCCCTGTGCTTCAGAGTAAGTCATACGTAATAGACATTGAACTGCGAAGAATGTGGCAAATTTTAAACTAAAATCTGAAGATACGGTTGTTGTTTCAAGGAGCAACATGATGTATTTGAGGAAAATTATGGGCAACAAAATAGGATATATATACTTTAGATATAATATTATAAGTGGTATAACAGATGCAGAAGCAGAGCACCTAATATGTAAGCAGTAGAAAAAGACTGACTACTACTAATCTATAAAGCACTTATATTTGTAACTATCGTATATATAGATAGTATATAAAATAAATATAATACTCACCAAAGCTTTTATATACTAGTTTTTTTTCCATTATAGATTTACCATAATAATTACCAAAAAATAAAATTACCATACATTTACAGGTTAAAAATGTAAGATGAGGGACCATATAAAAGGTTTCATAGCTTGTAAATTAGCAAAGCTTGCAATTGAATCTGTGCCCAAATATTTCAGAGTTCATATTACATAATTCATGGAGAGAAATCAAGGAAGGGCTTATGGAGAAAGTGACACTTTAAAATTGTGAGGATTTGTTTAATTGGAAGAAAAGAGAAGGGCATTTCAGGCAGGAATGTCAGTATCTGCAATGGCAATAAGGCAGGGATTAATATGAAAAAGAAAAAGATGGGGACCAGAGACAAGAAGGTGGAAGGGGAGAGTTGTGGTTTTACATGTCACAGAGTCAGAAAATCAAGAGATATTTATAGGTAGATTTAAGACTGGAGATAGGATACTGAGGGTATGTGTAAGAAGTGATGGTTTTAAACCTGATGAATCTAGTAACCTAAAACAAAATCGGAATAAAGTTGTTTTTTAAGAAAGACAAAGCAAATAAAACTGATTACTACTCCTGCCTTCATGGAGTAAAGGCTGAAAATGAATAAGAAATACTGAAATTGGCTGTCTGATGGATGTAGATTAGATTTAAAAGGGATAATAAGGCAGGAGAGGAATATAAGGAGTATTTGGTAGACTGTATGTTATTTTATATAGGATGCTTAGAAAAGGACTTATCAAGACATTTGGGCAAAAAGGGGAGAAGTCCTTTAGCGTTCCTATAGCATCATACCCCACTACCAATGTGGTTTGGCATTATCACAAACAAAAACCATATAATTTCTCTAGTTAGTTTTTCCTTCATGATCATATTTTTAACTTAAGAAAACACATGTATATATAATTTTCAAACTATTATGCTATTTATATATAAACTTACATAATACTTTTATTACATTTAAACAAAATTTGTATTTGTTTTTGATATAAGGAGTTTAAGGCTCATCCATTGTGGTGTTTGAGGAAAATTAATTTAAGAAAGTCCATTTCACCCTGACACTTCATCAAGAATAGGCTCATCTAATCATAGAATTTTGTTCTTATAAGTATGGTTTTCAGACTATTCAAATGCAAAGGAAATCACTGAAATTTTAGATATGATTATTCTAGATCTGTTACCTTTTCTTCTATAGCATTCTTACATTTGGTTGTTCATCAGAATACTTAAGAAAGATTGCGTATCATGAAGGAATTAAATAAATTTGAAGAATAATAACCCCATGTATCAAACAATAGAAAAGGCTTTTCTTAAATGTTGCCATCTAGTTCAATAGTTTTTAGTTCATAGATTAGTTACAAAATTGCTTTGTGGTAAATGAAATATTAGCCCTTTTTTATACCCATTTACATTTAATCCACCCTGTTTTTTTTTTCCTCATTATTTTAAAAGGATTCAGGTTTGAATGGATATAGTAGCATTTCTTCTCTTTAAAAATTAAAAACTTACAAACTCACCTATAATATAAACACTTCCAAAAAAAATACCTTTGTTTGTGTAACATGAAATCCATCAATGCCTTTTAATTGTTATCTAACAGCATCTGTTCTTTCCAGCAGTAGGAGGGAGAGATAGAAAAACATATGTTTCCCAAAAGACCAGTAGGAAAAGAATGGGGTTGTGCATTTTTGTCTAAGACTCTCATTCCATGAAAATAACAAATTGTCTGTACAGCTTGTTTTGTAATTTTACCTTTTAAAAAACAATTGTAAGTGTAACTGTAGGTGGAAGATACAGAAAAGATCTCATATAGAGACAAAAGAATTGCACGTAAACTTGGTCTTGGTTGTGAAAATGAAACATGAAGGGCTAAACTTTAAAACCTGTGAAGGCTCAGATACCGGATATCCAAATAAAAACAGTTGTTTATGCTAAGACATGAATTAAGGATTCTGGATTAAAGGTAGAACTATCAGCAACGTTGATATAAAGATTGTACTTAAGCTTGGGAATGCTGGAGATTAATTAGGGGGATACTGAATGAAGAGAATACCGAAATCAAAAGCTGAGTAGTTTGAATTCTTCAATACTTGGGAGGTAGGGAGAGCAAGAGAACTGGCAACATCCTAGACGGAGAAGTCACAGTGGGAAGGGGACACCGCCTGTGTGTAGTGTCATGGGTAAACAATGAGCATAGAAGGAAAGAAGCTTGGATAAGATGTTAGTTGAAAATGTTTAAAATACTTAAATGTGAAGTTTTTGAAAGTCCTTAGAAAGGACAGTTTCAGCTGAGTACTGCTGCTGAACCCAGAATGGACTAATTAGAACAGTGAATGTGGACTGAAAGAGCAGTTGCATTTAGCATTAAAAACTTTCACAAGGTGCGCTCCCTGGTGGTGCAGCAGGTTAAAGTGCAACACTAAGAAGCGAAAGCCACTTCAGCATGAGTTCGATCCCCTGCTCGGGGGTGATCCACATGGTGAGGCTGACCTCTCCTGACTTACCCACTGCTCCCCTCAGCAGTGTATTTGTCAGTCAGCCTGTTCTGCTCCTGACTTTCTCTCTGGTGAATCTTCTTACTGCACCTGCACCTCTGGCCTGTACCCCAGTTCTGTATGAATAAATAAATCTTAAAAAAAAAAAAAACCTTCACTAGGCCTCACTGGTGTCTTAGGGGTTCTTGGCACTATCATCATTACTGCTTGACTTCAGTCCCATTCAGGGAACTAACTCACATGTCACATGGCACAGCAGACCTCTCCTGTCTCACCTGCTACTCCCCTCAGCAATTTATTTCAGTAGATCTGCCTGTTCTGTTCCCCACCCTATAAGCCCTCTCAGCCCCTGCATCTCTGGCCCATATCCCAGTTCTACTACACAAAAATAAATTTAAAAAAATTAAAACAACCAACTTTCACATAACTTGGTTATGACAGAGTCAACAAAGGGCTTAAGATGGATGTTAGGTCAAGAGAAATAATTTTTGCTTTATATTTTAAAACAGAAAAATATAATCCAGTAAACAATGTTGCAGATACAATGGGAGAAAAGGGGATAGCTAAAGGACAGAGTCCTTCAGTAGATAAGCAGGATAAAACAATAAAAATAATTTATAACTTAATATGGGAAGAAAAAAAAAGGAGGTAGTGGGAATATGAGTGAGTTTTTTTCTATGGCTTTTAGCTGTGTCTTCAGTGTTGACCTACAGTTATGAACAGATTATGGAGGAAAGAATGATGATTTGTGGAATGTGTGAGAGCAATTTACAGTCAATGTGTTACAGTTGTCTTTAGTTATGGAGTATTGGTTGGTAAATAATTGATACCATGTTAGAGGATCCAAAGGGAACTTGTCTAAAAATTAGGAGTCCAGGAATCCTAGTCTGAGATACACTTATAAATCAATATGTGAACTTGCGCTAAGCATTTGTGAAAATCTCTGATTCTCAGTTGTTTCTCCTATTGGATAGTATAGATCCTTTAGAATGATTAAAAGTTATCATATCACTTTTTTCTTTTAAGATTTAGTTATACATATAAAAGCTGGGGTGAAGGCCAGAGGTGGAAGGTGAGAAGATTTCCAAGAGATGGACTTGGGAACTGACAGGTGAGTCTGCTGCAATACATTGCTGAAGGGAGCAGCAGGAATGTGGGGGACCTTGACCAGCAAGGCCGGAGAGTCGGGGCCCCAGGTCCGGCGAACAAAGGAAGCAGTCACACGCGTGTAGCAGAATAAAGAAAGAGCCCTTTATTGGGTTTTATCTCAGCTTTATACAGGAGGAGAGGGATGCCAGGAAGGGAGAATGCCAATAGACACTAGACATGTAGCAGTGTTTGATAACATGATTCTCGCGAGGGACAAAAATGGGCGAGAATGGAGCAGTGTTTTGATAATAGGTGGGTGAGAAAAGAAAGAGGAGAAAGAAAAGGTGGGGGCAGGGAGTTCTTCCCACATGCCTTTTACAACCCGGATGTTTTTCTCTATACGGACTCCATTTCACCTTTTTATGACTGCTGACAGACGCCAGATGCCGGCCTCGGTCCCCAACACAGGAAGAGGGGAGGGGTCTGTTGCATCATATGTGGGTCCACTACCTGTCCGAGGATCAAACTCATGCTGCACTGGCTGCCGATAGTTCCACAGTGCTGAGATTTATCTTCTTGAGTCACCAGGGACTGCTCCATTATAGGACTTAAAGTGTATTCATAATTCAACTACTTCCCAGCCAAAACATTTACATATATAGATACTTTGTGTTCATGTACTAACCTTGGAAAGTCCTCTAGTTTTTCATTAGGATCTTTATATTTCCATCTTCAGTTATCTTTAGCATGGTTCCAATTTCTTGCAGTTTGTCATTTATAAGTGGTAAAAATAATTTTATTACTTGACTATTTAATTACAAAAATATGCCTGGGGCACAAAATGTAGAATTAAACACAAAAGTCAATTGAATTTTTGATACTATGGATGGACTATTTCTGAAGCAAAAACAATGTTGCTACCCACAACAAATTTATCAAGGATTTCCCACCTCCGCTTTCTCCACTGTTTTTGTGATTTTAACTGCGCTTTATAAATTTCTATCCTATGACAACACAATCAAAGATATGCAATGAATCTTTGCTTTTTTTTTCCCTGACAAAAATCTTTGGTTTTAGTCAATGTAGAGTGCACTAAAAGACATTTTATTTTAGCTGTGGGGTATCCATTTTCTGTCACACAAAAAATAAATATACATAAAAGTAATAAGATCTCAAAGAAAACAGTGTGGGTCAGAGCTATCTGACTTTAATTTTCCAAACAGCAAGGGGATGAAATTAACTCCCTAGTTGTGATTAGCCTGTTGGAAGCTAAGTCCCCTCATTAAATTACAGCCTCACAGCACCCATAATGGTGTCATATACTCAGTATTATTTATTTGTCTTTTGATTTATAGTCCTGAAGAAGAGACATGGGGTTTATGGATTAATAAGGAACAAAGCCAAGTTCAAGTTGCATCTCTCTCTGCTCCACTTATGTGCCTGCCCTTTCCCATTACCCTGTGTTTCTATCTCTGTCTCTCTGTCTCTTTCTTTCTTTTAAATTTGAGGTAACCTTGACTTACAACACTGTATATGATTTAGAAGAACAGATTCCCACCTTCTCAGACTTGTGTCATCACACGACCAAACCTACTATCAAAGGACCACGTTCCTTTATCCTGTCCTTTCAATTTGGGCAACCCCATACCTTGTTCCAGCCCCCACAAGCACCTCCCCCTCTAAAAGCCTAAACTCTGCAGTCAAGATAAATATTTTAACTCCTTAAAAATCAAACCCAGTATTTTAAAAATTAAAAATTGTTTATGATGAATAAAAATTTCATAACTTCATTAAAGACTGGATCAATAAAGTGGTGTGGTTAGTTCTGCTAGATTATGAGACCATGGAAAATGCCAGAAAGAGATGCTGCAGGTACTTAATATTTTGGATTTTTTCCATTAAGTTTCATTTATTTGAAAGACTTAGCCAAAATATTACTTCTCTATCCTGATTACTGACTTTTCGGTATCACCTTTAAATATTGTGCCTCAGCACTAAGTACCATACCTTGTCCCAGTCTTTTTAATTTACAACCAAATAACTGGCATGCAGGAAGCACAAGTCTGTAATTTGTTTCTGTTGCCAGTGTAGAAGCACACTTTAGCATGTCATCCTCCATTTATTCTACTAAATCCTCATCCATTTAGTATCTATAAATGGGGTTATTTATATGCTGCCCTAGAAAAACCCTCCTGGATGGCCCTCAGTATTTCTACTGTATCTATCTATACTACAGCATAAGAAATGGAATATTTTAAAGGAAACTAAGTTCCATATATTTTGTTCCATATCATGCAATGAAGTCGCAAGGAAGGCTATTGCAAAGAAATCATTTTCCCACCAGAGAAAGTCAATGAATCTCTCTGCCTAACAAATGTACCAACAGATGATTTCCATTTAAGTCTTGGATCACAAAAGGAAGGAAAAGAAAAACAATTTATAAGGAGCGTGCTTCATCTTCAAAAGCCAATGAAGCAAAATCATGGAATCTGAGGTATCTTGAAAACTTCCTCTTTTATTCTCTCAATTTGCAAACTATTCTCCATTTTAGCAGTTATTGCAACTAAAGCATTATTCTTTGCAGGGCTATTGGTCCGTGTCTGATGTCCAAAGTAGAATATAAGTTCCATAAGAGGAAGAAATAAGACTTCTGTTTGTCTGCCTCAGTAGCCTCAGTGTATTAGGACACAAGGGGCCTTTATTGGTTCTATGCTCTCAGGGAGATAATTATTTCAATGTAGGTGAATGGGTGTAACTGTCAACTCCAGGCAATGACATATGAAATGCCTTTAACACTGAATAAGCCAAGGATGTGGAAGGGGAAATAGGGTTGTATCTAGAATAAAGATGCCTGTAACAATAATTCTATCTTGAGATTGGTAAGAGGATAGTCCCTCAAGAAAAGGCCACCTAGAAACAAAGTCTTTCTCTTTGCTCAATACCCACCTCCGTTGACAGACCTAGGAACCAATCACAGACATCCTCAATTTCTTATTCTTTTAAATCATTGGAAGAAAAAAAATATTAGATACATTTCAAGGCAGAGTTTAAATCACTCTTTGTTCATAATATATATAGGATTTAAATTTTATTATGTCACGTTGCTCCTGACTATGTACGACCATCTTGAATTCCTCACTGCAATTTAATGCCTTATTAGGTAACATTGTGTGAACTGAAAAAAAAATATGATATATGTTCAGTAAGACATATACTTGCTACAATATCTGTCAAAATGACAGTCTAAATATTCAATGATAAATGATATCTCTTAGATTTCTTCATTATAGAAAGTATGTAATACTACATAGTTTTTCAACAAAACAAAACAAAAACAGACAATTATAAACCAGAGATATCCTACACAGGAGGGGGACAGAGAGGGATCAGAAGGAGGGGGGGAGGAATGTAGGGGACTATGGTGATGATGGGTGGATGAAGTGGTGGGGGGGAGTAAAAATTGTTTTAAAATTAATGATAATGTAAATAGATATAGAAATTTAAAAAATAAAAAATACTATGCAGTGTCTATTGTTCTAATACTGTGTTGGTTTTTATTATGCCACATTCTTGTCTTATAGTTACATAGTAATATTGAGTCTTTTATTTCCTTTCCTCTTTTGTTTTTCAATAAATAATAAAATTCTAAGCCCATTGCAAATAGTGTGTAATACATTCTGGCTGTCAATGGAAAATTCCTTTCCGAGGGGAGAAATCTAACTATGAAATTACAGGTGATTTTGCTTTATATTTTATTTGTTATATATTTAAAACATTCTACAACTATGTTGTTTTTATAATCAGTTAAAATATTTTAAACTTACTCAAAATTTGGACCTTAAGTACATATTTATCAATCCCAAATGATTTATCCTTGCTAGATTTGAGGGAACATGTGTCCTGCATAGTTATAGAATCTTAAGACAATATTGTATGACTCATTACATGAGACTCCTCAAGCTTTTTGTCAAATAAAATGATCCATCCAATATTCTTCTGCATTTTAGGTGAGAAAGTCAGCAAATGCCACACAGCAAGTAGTAACCTCTCAAATACCCATGCTATAGGGTTGCAATCTTGTATTTTGATCCCAAACTGAGTAAGCACAATGGAAATTCTGATTTTTTTCCTCTAATCTTGCCATAAATTCAGAAAGCAAGTCTGTCCTGAGCAAGGTCAACCTGAAATCACATTTAAGGATATATCTCAAAAGATAGCTCTGTTTACATCCAGGATTTTTTCTTTGTTTTTGTTTCTTAAAATAATCAGGGCTATCAGTTGGTTGCCATTAAAAATGCATTTAGCTAATATTCACCTTTGTCTGTGCTGGGAAACAGTAGTGAGAATTACAGAAGTCACACAGTGAGGCAAACGCGACACAGCTACAGATATTTTTAAATCCCCTAAATCTACTATCTATGCTGCTTATGGATTTTACAATTGAAATAAATACGTGCCACAAATAAAATAGAGAACTTCACTAATTTCCAGTCACCAATGATAGTAGAAGCTAGAAGCCCCCTCATGGGTTATTAAGTCTGAGAGATGTGTGAACAAACATGATAATAAGCAAGTAAAGTGTATCATAAAATATACTGTGTTCATTTATTCTGACAACTGGGGTATAATTATATAAGGCAATGCACCGCACTTTAGTCAGCTTAAGGAGTAAAATGTGAACACCAGGAGACCTTTCTCTAGTCTGTGCTATTAAACTACTTTTGAGGAGAAGGTGAACAATCTAAAAATATGGGCAGAATGCTCACTTTTATAGACTAGCAAACTGGGGCTCACTCAGATTATCTTGAAGTCTAATAAATAAAACCTCTCTGTGTTTTCTTCATTACTTGTAGATATAGCACCATAATTTTCCTCCATTTCTGGGCAATTATAATGCTTCTATTTGTGTGGGCTTCTTATGCTATTCATTTCCCTTTCTCTCTCCAATTAAGAAAATGGAAGAGAAAGAAAATCCCTGCACTGTTTTGGAAATGACTCTCTAAAGCTAAAAAAGCAGAAGAAAATTTACAGAAAGATGGAGAGACAAAGGGGCCCCAGAGATAACTTTGCTAAATGACTGACTGACAAGTAGGTGTAATGATTAAGTGTTAATGGAGGTCACTAGGAAAAGTGCAAGGAACATGTAATTTTAGATTAGGAAACCCTGGGCTTTCCAGAGTGAACTGCTATTTGGGAAAGTGTAGTTAATTGAATTTTATGACACTTTTTTATGAAAATTAAAATGCATATCTTTTACTACCCTAATAGTTTTATTGCTACTGTGAGATTTATGTGAAGTGATATACCAGAAAAGCATATGCAACAATTCACTAAAGAGCACCGGAGTGGATTACTATGGTTTCCTTTTGTGCTTTGGCAGCCGACAATCAAGATCATAATTACAGAATTGGAGCCACCTGCCAACTCAATGAACAGAGCCACGTGGCTCCACATAAAATAGAAGTCATTCTAACATTAAAAAGAAAATGAGTGTTAAACCAGAGGGGCCTTCAGGGACAGCCTGGGGAAAGCTGGGTATTTATTATTCCTGAACACCAAATGACTGCCTCTTCTATTATCCCATTTACTGGCCCAGAAAGCAGCAGTGCCTGCCAACACCTTCTGGTTAAAATGAACTATCCAATGAAATGTCTGCATTCCAGGTTGCTTGGGAGAGGGATGGTGAGTATAGACCTCCCACAGACAGGTTCACGGTTAATTCCTAGATTCTAGAGCTTATTCCTTCCAAAGCATTGAAGCAGGATGCAAAAACTGGCCTCACTTTGATAAAACCATTGCCTTGTTGTGCATTTATTCTGCTAACCCACTGGAGATTATCAAAAGTCAATGTATTGTGAAAATACATAGTGATGTCAGCAAGGAGAATCTGCACCAAATTTTTCAAAGTGTTCTGATTTACTAAATAAGGTAATGCACACATACATCTCTTTCTGAATTCATCTGAATTTCACTTTCTAAGGGAAATCTTCCCCCGGTTCCGTCAGCCGACTTAGTCACTTCTTGCTCTGTCCTAGTTACGTGATTCTGTTAGAGCAGAGTTTCTCACACTTTAATGTGCCTATGAACCACATGGGAGCTTGTTAAATGCAAATTCTGACTCAGTAGGTGTGTAGGAGAAGGGGTTGTCTGTAAGTTTGTGTCTCTAGTAAGCCTGTAAGTGCTGCTGGTCCTCAGACCACACTTCAAGAAACAAAATATTAGATAAAGCACTTGTAATGTAATGAGCTATATATGCATACCCGTCATTTCCTACTGTCTATGAGTTCCTTGAGAGCAAATGTGAAGGCAATCTAGTAATAGATAGCAGCTATAGGAAACCTATCAGTTTGGGGTACAGTAAGTATCCTGCCATACATTACTTTTAATTCTCAAAAACACCCGGCGAGATCTGCAATCATGTCCAAATTTCAGATGAAGTCAAAACTCAGGTACATAAGTCAACTTAGCTATGGCTACCCTGGTAGTTGCAACATAAGACTAGATGTCAATTCTGTTTGTAACCAAAGTCTGTTTTCTTTCTGCTGCACCCACAACCTCCTCTTTTTTATTTCTGCATACATACAATCTAGCAGAGCTTGGTTCAACAGACATGTCTGCACCTGTGAATAGTTTACTCATACATGCAGCTTTGCTCATATTCCCTCCCTGTGTGGAAAACCCTCCCTGCTATGTCTACCCAATTCAGGTCAAGCTACTCTCATCATTTTCACGAGCCAGCACACCACTGTGCTTGTAGTCTCTTCTGAATTCACACACAGCAACAGAATGTGCCAGACACTGAACACTTACCTCGCTCATTCTCTTATTAACCGTATTTTAATTACTCTACAAATATTTATTGATTATTTACAAGGCAACAGATATTGGTGTGCACACATACAACAGATATTGCTGTGCACACATACAAAAAGTCTCTGCTGCCCTGAAACTTGAGAATCATTCCATTCCCCTAATTAAAATGACAACTCATACACTCTGTAGGGGAGGAGGAGGGAGAAGAACCAAGTAAGAAGTGAGAAGAGAACAAGGTACTATGGTGATGGTGAAGGGTGAATTGGTGGTGGGAATTTCACAGGGAAGCCATACAGTGTACAAAAATAAACAATGGTATCGTGAACATATTTTAAAAGTTAAAAAGCATAAACAAAAAATGACAAATCTTTTGGGGGGTAGTGACCCAATCATTTTACTTTTTTGCATTTCTTACAGTGTTTTATGCATGGCAAGTGCACAAAATTAATAAAATTTTCAAAAATTTACCAAATATTGCAGATATATAAATATGTTTTTAATCCACAGGAGAATCTCAAACACAAAACCTCTCTGTCTTCTCACAAATGACCCTTAGAAGGTGGGATGATGCTCTCACACTATTTCTCATTTTCTACCAGCAGTTTTAAGCCAGGAGTAGAAGTACAGAAATCTTTTACACAGTAAAAGTATTAGCCAGAAGACAGCATTCACAAAAAATTAAATCATAATTATTCCCAGAAGAAAATGATTTATTCAAAAGTGTGGGTATTATAGACAGAAGGGGCGACTTTATGAAAGGCTAGCTTCACTGTCAAAGATGATCCTTCCCCCCATTCAAAATTTCTGCTATCTTCAAAGAGAAAATATGATTTTCCTGGTTATTAAGGATATTCTGCAATTTACTTCATAAAAAGCATCATTTTTAAAGTGGCTCATTCAATGAAGGTATCCAACAGGTTTCTTTTTGAAGCTGCAACCACTACAAAGTTTCACTAGTTGTGTTGGTGATATATATTAATGAAACCAGTTTAGGGTGTAGCCCTGCAGATGATTTATTTAGAAGAGAAAATAGCACTAAGCTTGCTTGTCTACATCTTTGCAATTCTCATATTGTGGAAACCTATATTGTTGATTCAAGTTTGTGCATTTTCTAAAGTATTTGAAATAGAAGTTAAGACTGTTCATGAAATTTTCCCAATTTGATTGTCTTAAAATATTGAGAGGCTTACAATCAGACCATGGAATTATGAGTTAGGCAGGCCTGAATTCATATTCTTACAAATGAACATGTGCATATTTCATCTCAGATACAGCTTTTATAAAAGAAATGTCATAATTCCTATTTGTGAAGATCACATAAGATTAAAAAATGTAATATAAAAAATTCAGCACATGGGGCATGTTCAAGTAGTGGCTGTATTCCTGCTCATACTAACACCTAAACATCTGTAATTATACTGTTGTTTTTAAAGACCAAAAAAAATATTAAAATGTAATAATTACATTTAGCTTTTAGTTAGGCAAGGACACAGGCATGATTCCGGTATCAACAAAATCTTCACTTTAAAACAAATTTGATGTAAATAAATATCTGAAAGGAGCTATAAATAATTAGCTATACAAACATGAAAGAAAGAAATAGCTTAAGTTTGTGCCTTCTGTTACAGGATTAATTCAAAGTTTCCTTTCTCAAAAAAGAAAGATATCCCATTAATCAGATTTCTTTTTCCAAGTCCCTCCTTTTTATAGGACTTGGCAGGAAAGGTCTTTGACTAAAATACAGCTTAAGATTAGTGTGGTGTGACTGAGCTGTAGGCTGCATCCAAGAAGAGCCTTAAACATGAGTAAAAATAGGTCTGAGGGCTGTAGAAAAAAGCAGAGAGAAAATATAATGACAATGAATCACAGACCCTGAGAGCTCCAGGGACCCTAAAGATAAGGTAAGCCAAATCCTTCATTTCATAATGAGAACACTGAGGCCCACAAAACTCAAGTGATTTGCTCAAGGGATCCCAGATGGCAAATCTTCATATACAGATCATTCTATGATAATAAAAGAAATAAATATGAAAATCTTGACTAGATATGAAATGTTTGGTAAGAAGGGAAATTGTACCTAGGGAATTGCTAGGAAAGTGTGACCACATTAGTTTAGCAAGTGGTATGGGTGGCTAATGATGGCTAGCATTTTAGGCAATGAGGATGGGTGCTAAATGGAGAACATGAATCTACACTCCTGTCAATTAAAATTCATTTATAGGTAAGTACAATATTTTACTTCACAATATATACACATCATCAGAGTATTATTCTGAGAACCCAAGAGTAGAAGAGAAGCATGTGTACTTAGATTTATTTATTCTCCTCATAATGCTGGAAAAAAAATTTGCCTTGAACTAGATTTTTCACAGCATGAGTGGTGGGAATGGGAACTTTTCAAACATTCTTCAGATTGCCAGTCAATGGAGGCTGATAATCAAAATGAAAATTTGTGTTATTTCTCTCAACTCATCATGTAAGTAACATCCAAGTTACTTTGGAATTGTGTTACAAATTTAGTTATGATGTTTTACTTAATTTTTTTCAGCAGAGAATTTTTCTTCCAATAAATAAAGTTTTTCATTATCTGTAAAATGAAGGATTAAGATGACTTTACGTGTCCAGCCTAGTAATCTTCAAATTTAGGTGTATATCAGAATCATCCAATAATTCTTAACATATAGGTGTTGAAGCCCTAATCCATAATTTCTAATTTTGTAGGTCTGGCCTAAGAAAGTGCACATATCTAATAAATTCACCTGTTTTGCTCACACTGTGAGTGCAGATACCACCTTTTTGGGAGCCACTGACATAGACTAGCTCATTTCCTACCACCTTTTTAATTTAGTAGACAAATTTTAGTATTTCTTTTCCCCAACCCTGCCAACAACTAAGCAAGTTCTATTTCTGATTCTGTTACTATGGACTTGGCAGGCCAATTGTGGTTTAGATAAACTGGGAAGTAGAAAATATTCATCGTCCTGTAAAACTGATTTAGAACAAATTATCCTAAAGCACTAAATCAGAGCAATTAGATCAAATGAACCTCTTGCACTTGGTATAGCTGTACATAGAAATGCTGCCTTCATTATATTTAGTATGAAAAGGCAAACACAAGGTTATTTTGAGTCCCCTCTTATAACACCAAATGGGCATTTGGCTCTTCTAGAGGTGTCACAACAGCAACATTTAGAGAATT
Source organism: Condylura cristata (assembly GCF_000260355.1). NCBI lineage: Eukaryota > Metazoa > Chordata > Mammalia > Eulipotyphla > Talpidae > Condylura > Condylura cristata. Next base: position 11,477,707 of record NW_004567121.1, on the reverse strand, counting down.
CTTCAAGGGCAGTGGCGGACTAATCAGGGCACATAAGAGAAAGCTCTTTTGTAAGAGATATGGTATTATTTTCCCCCAGAGAGTAGACTTTTGTTGTCAGAAAAATACCTCATTCTTGCAATAGCTTAAAGCTTAGATAAAAAAGATCAAATAAGCAGTGTAGCATTTCATAATAATGTGATTATTCCTACAGGTATCAGCTAATTAATGAGAAAAAAGTAAATTGAACAAAAATTGCTATCTTGAAACAACTAAATGTCTCAGAATTGCTATATTTAATGTTATAATACACAAATCAGGACTTTATTGGAACTTAAAGAAAATGATATTATAAATCCATTTCCCCTGATATTCATGCAATCCAGATTTTCCCAGACACACACACATTTTTACTCCAAGCACTTTCTAGCTATATAACAAATTAATTTCATATAAGACACAAATATTAGCAGGAGTAAAGATAATGAAAATGACATTTACCATAATGTGATAAAGCAATGCATAGCCCCTGCCAGGTGTTACACAGTATGTATAATTTTTTTCTTAAAGGATCTACAGGGAAAGATACACATGAGTGCTTGTAAATTATGAACAGAGTAAGATTATAGTATGTCAAAGTAGTTTGATCAGTTGTAATGAGTACCCCACTCTCTTGGATGGTGGTGATGGAAGAATCAATACTTGTGTGGAAGCAAGGGGCATATGGAAAATCTGTGTACCTTTTAAATTTGAACCTAAATTGCTCTAAAAAATAGCATTGATATAACCAGGTAATTAACAGAGACACCAATCTTCAAAATATTATTGGACATCTAATATATACTAAGCACTGCAGGAAATAATATCCAAAATAGAAAAATGAGATGTAAAATGTGGTTGAGAAGTAAAAACAAGCACATGTAAAAAACTAACTAAATATTTGAAGAGGTATCAGTGGAAGAAATCACCCACTAACCAACAACTATCCTGCTCTGTATAAGCTTGATTTGAGCTGCTTCATCTTCATGGGCTGAATTTTCCTGGCAGAGTGGAATTCAAGGAGGAGAAGGAAAATCATATGGGGGAGTCATTCAACAGATATAAAGGAATCGAGAACATTTAGTGGGAACTACACCAGGTGTCTATAAACTTCTATATCAAAGAGCTAGTGCCTGAGCATATGAGGACTAAAGCATGCTAAAGTGTTATATTTGTTTAGCAACATCATTGAGAATCTTAACTTTTGAATGAGACAGTGCAAGAATGCCAGGGAAATGAATGCCAACAAAATCTATTAATAACAAGTTAACATGGAATGCTGGGTTAGGAGAAGAGGATTTTTCAAATAAACTTAAAGCCATAGATGAACTTGAGGTTTATTATAAAATTTTCAGGGACTCAGACAAGGAAAACCATCATTATCATGATCAGCATCTAGTATATAGGTGTTACATTTGGGGAGACTGCAGTCATGACTCAGGGAGCTGCCTCTCATACTGTACTACATATATAAATTTGTGTTTCATGAGAATTAATTGCAAGAACCTTAGGATTTTATCTTTTGCATTTCAACAACATTGAACATATTTCCAGGTTTTGATTTAAAATATGATTGTCACTGTCAATGAAAGGAATGTGCCTGAAAAAACCAAATCCAGCTTAATTACTTCTGTGATGTCTCCTGGAGAGGAAATGATACTTCCCTGACACTTTTTTCCCGTTTTTAATTTAGTAAAATAGAGCACTTGCCCTGAATAGGACCTAGGAGAGCTGACTTTTGGTTGATGCTGTAGAAGATGGAGCCCACAGTTCCCGCAGCACTGTCTTACTCTACATGAAGAATGGCTGGATCCAGACCCTCAGTTCTAGATTCATTCAAGTCAGGCACTCAAGGAACCAGCCAGGATTTGACATGGAAACGTGGCTAGCATGTTTATGCAGCAACTCTTCGAACATATTCAAAGGCTTGTTTTAGTCAGCACCATTCCCAGCATCAGCTCTGCCCTGAGATGCTGAAATCCAGATGAGGCCTTGAAAGCTTCCTGACAGAAGATGCCAAATATCAAAATATACACTGTACCATCCGAGGGAAAAAACAAGCAAAATGTATTCTTTATTTTCTGCTACATATTCCATCTGCTTCTCTCCCTAAAGGGTCATATGTTATGTATTTATAAGAAGCGTTCACACCTACACGAACACAGTTTCCACTGTCTCTGTCAAATGCAGCCTCTTCCTTGTCCACGACCCATTTTATAAACATCCTTAGCGACCCATTTTATAAACATCCTTCTATATCAGCTCATCCTTTTATGAAACTTGTTCCATTCTACAGTCATTTCAAGTTACGGATGTCTTTGTACCTTCCTATCTCACCAAATCCTGGGGAGATGCATTCTCAGGCTTTGCAGGCCATTTTCTGAGAGATGTGAATTTAGATCATTAGGGTCATTAAAATCACACACTCCAAGATACCTGGCACTGTCAGATCACCCTACTATGTTACGCTGTCGTAGAATGCTAGCAGAGAAGTAAAGATGTTTAATAGCACTGAGCTAGAGAGCCAATCGTAATTCCTCTCCATAAAAGAATCCTACATTTTTTAATTGCTACAGTAAATTTCATTAAAGACATAGGGTGCTTTGTTCAGGAAAAGAAAAAGATCACTGCTAGGTGCATTTTTTCACACTATATATTTTCTTTATGATTATTTGATTCCTGAATGCAAGCTCAACATTATTTTTATCACGATCTTTTTCTGGACACTGAACATTCCCCATGAGATTTTTACCATTCCATAGATATTCCTTCCCTTTTAAAGGCCCTTGGTCTTCATTATTCATCTTGTTAGTGAATTTTCCTTGGCATCTAGGCATCATAGATCCTCTTGTTTTTCTTGCAAATCTTCTAAAATCCTTCAAAGACCATGGTTGCTAACTTCTGACCTGTCTTTTTCCCCCTGCCTCAACACATATACTAAGAAACTAAGATGCAGTCAGTGTAATGAAGCACTCAGTAAATATTCATTTATTCATTCATCATAATTCTGAATTTAAGTTTTCACTTTCTACAATCTACAGTGTAAATCTGATTCAAGCAGAATTTGGGAACTGTATTTGTTCTGATTTCAGTATCAAATATTGTTGTTTCTGAGAAACTCAAACTGTCAAAGAAAAATCACAGAAAAATTCCCATCTCTCTTTCATCATCAGTACCTTGTTATAAAAGAACTGGAAGTTAATGATAGCATGCCTTAGACAACTATAAATTTTTAACTCATTTTTAGAAGTGGCAACTAAGCAGTTGAAAGAAAGAGCATGTTTCATGCAACATAATGCTTAAAATTAAACCTACGAATCAAGTGTCAGATGATGGGGGAAAAAAATCCACAATACTAAATGCTAGTCATTACTAACTTCTCTAGAGAATTTTGCAACTGGAGAATTTAACAGAACTGACACTGAATCTATTCCTGTTGGGGAGGGTCTGTGGGTACAGATAAGAATGTGGGCTGAAAGAAAGACTGACATTCAAATTATCTGTGCTAGGTATTATCCATTTCAGCCCAAATAAGTTATTAAATTATCCTGCCTCGGTATCCTCACTTGTAATTTATGAAGATTTTTGTTAAGACTGAAAGGTAAGGTTTATAAAATGTAAACAGGAAGCATGTGTATAGATATCTGTTAATTCTGTGCAACATTAAAATGTGTTAGCTTAATCTAAATAAAAACATTGCGTAGTTCTGTGCACTAATCAGTCTGGCTAAAGCCACAAAGCACATGAACGAATTATGCCTGATCCAATCACATTTTTTCCAGATTCTATACATATATATATATTTGTCAGAGTCTAGACTAATTATTTTTAATCTCATGCTACTTTAGGAAATGCCCATGATAAACGGATTCCATAAAAGTAGAGACCTATTTAGCATTTTACTCTTTCCACATATATTCTTGATTAATAAATGGATACAAAATTATATATTATTTATACTCAATTATGCAGGATTCTAAGAGCACACAAGGATCATTTTATTCATAATGGCTTTCAGTGCATTACTTATGGTGACGTAAAATCCATTTAAAAAGTAAAAATTAATCTATATGTCTCAAGTTCCAACAATTAACACCTCAGATTCAGGCAGTCTCCCCTCCTCACCTAATTTTGCAGCTGTTGTTTTGCTGTGGGCAGAAGGCAAAGGGAGAAACCTGAATGTGAGACATTCACACAGGAAAGAAAACTACTCATCGAGAGTCTGTGGTTATAGGCCTCTCTGAAGTATCATCTAGAGAAAAGTGGAACCACTGTAGTCCCTTAAGGATAGCCAAACAAAGGGAAGGGCAAATGACAAGGAGTACTGTCCTGTCTAGCTGGGATCTGGTAACATGAGAATATTACCACAGTCATGCAGGCTTTAAACCTCCATACTAACATAAGGCCTATGATGAACAACGCCAACCTGAGAACCACATCAAGGTCGATACAGAGCTTTAATAAGTGAGTCAGAAAATTGGAAATCTTAGCAGAGAAAACAAAAACAAAAACAGCTGGCCCTTCCTTCTTGACACCTGGTACCACACTGGCATCACAAACTAAAAGGCTACTTTGAATCATGGATCATTCAGCTGCTGAATAATACAGAGGACTAATCTGGAGAATTCAAATACTCAATACTCGACCTCACTGTTGTCCTCCTCCCCCCCCAACCCCACATACACCTATATTTTCGTATAGATACAGCTTCACACTCTCATTTAACTGTTCAATTGAAATATGAAAAGACCAGTACTTCCTTTAATTCATATTTTTATGATGTCTATTACCAACAAGAACAAAGGTGAATTTAATAGAAGAAAGCAGTTCTACTCTATATTACATTTCGCTATCCTACATTATATTTTTCTTTCTGTTCCTGTTGCATTTTCTAGATGAGTAAGACCAATGTTTTCTTCCTTAACAAAAACAGGTTCTGACCTTGCTAGTTTGTTATAGTTTTTCTAAGGCATTATCAGTAAATATTGTTTAATGAACTACTTTGAAAAACTTCAGGGCTTCCATTTGGAAATGCTTGATTGATTCAAGGTTAAGAAGATTCATTGTGCTCACAAGGACTTGGTTATGAAACAAGCTAATTGCTAAGTTTTATTCATCCCTGTGCCATCAGCAACAAATTCAACTCATAGCTTAATACTGACCTATCTAAATGGGAGAGAAAAAAATGTCACTTTGATCTAAGTTATTTTTACAGATGTTATGATTACTTCTAGTAGTTCTGATATAGATGTTCAGATACAGAATATTGAAATCTATTTTCAAATTAAAAAAAGGTGGTGAGAAACAAAAATGAAGATGTTTTTAAATGTCATGGTAACAAGTCACAATCAAATATATTTTACCTTTGTTTCAGTGAACACTTCTAATTCTCATACAAAAGACATTAAATTCCTATCAGGAAAAATTCCTTTTGATTAAATTTAGAATTCTAAAAATAGTCTTTTAATGACAGTGCTTACATTTTCCTAGCACCAAAATACAGTACTATGATGTATTATCCCCATGCAGTAACAGACACCATTGGAAATGAACTGTAATTTGGTACACAACATTTCTATACTAATGTAATGTGACAATGTTATTATGTTCGCTACTCACCATATGATCATAGCCATATTCATCTTCTCCAATCTGACATTAAATTAGCTAGTATAGTTACATCTTAGTCTGGACCATAGGGTGAAGCAGCCAGGGATTATTACATTGCACAAAGGTTTGTGATGGTGGAAGTGGGGTGTGTGTTTGTATGCATATACATGTGTGAGTGCACAAGCATGAGTAGATTTTATACAATGAATGTAAATTTTTAACACAGACTTGATCCATAGCAAGTTCTCAATGAGTGGTTATATCCAAGAGAAAGTTCACAAATAGCTACAGAATGCAGTAAGTACAACACTGTTATTCTATTATTTCACAAGCAGGAATGGTAAGAAGCAGCTCAGAGGATCAAGAAAATTTCCAAAGGATGAAATAGCCTAAGTAGAGATTGAAAATGAAATCATATTTTTTCAAGCAGAGATGGTTAAAGGAATGCATTCCAGGTGGAATGAGTGCATCCCCCATGAGAAGAAATTAGCATAAGCAATGGCGAGGAAATTGAAATTGTAATGTTTTTCGGAAAGCCATAAGTAAGTTAATTGGCAGTAACATGCCATATGGACAAGGTTTTGCAATAGATAAGGGTGAAAAATGGAAGCTAGGGTCAGGCCATGGCGGTTCATGAACTCCAAAATGATTAATTTATAGAGAACCATTGGCCACTAAGGATGTACTAGAAATACTTATATAAGATACACACAGGTAGTCAACACTGATTTAGTGATTTAATACTACCACAATTATATGCAACATGATATATAAAACACTGGGTTTACAAGCCTAAAAAAAGAAAGAAAGAAAGGAATATTATCCCTCCAGGAAGTATATAATTGTATAAGGAGATAAGATCAAATATAAAGAACTATGATGTAGAAAATGACTGAAAAAATAATATAGCACATTCTACAGAGGTCAGAGGAAGAAAAAAGTTACTTCTGATTAAAACAATCAGCAAGATCTGCTGATACTTAAATCAAGAGGACAGAAAAAAGCAGCAAAAATTATAAAGAGGCATAGAACAGATTGGAAGAAGGAGAAGTGAAACGCTTAACTAGGAGATAATAATTGAGAAAAGTAGAAAAAAGATTGGGGACTTAAAAATTTAGTAAATGTGATATTGATAAGAAAGAACTGAGGAGTTCAGTACACTATACTACATACACACAATCTGATTTTCAACAAGTAAACAGTTTATATGCAATTTTCTGGGAAAGAATTAGTTTCACACTTTTCTTTAAAAGTAGCCTTTGACCTCATTTTGCATATCATTAAAAACATTTATTTGAATTCAATCATCGGTATGATTTATCCAAGATTATACTGTGCTGCTAAAAATTATTCCCATTAATTTTAACTTTAGGCTACATAAGTAGTATTCTCTATGAAACTACCAGACAGGTGTCATTTAGAAGTTCTGTTTTTTGGGAAAGTTTCATTTATTTTGGGGGTTTCATTTGTAAGGGAGTGCATTCCTTCTTTATAAAAAGTTTTGTCTCAATTTTCTTCTTTTCCATTTTCTGTGCAGTTAAAGACTGCAGTCACAGACATTATGGATAACTAGCCTAAGCTATGGAGATAAAAATGTTCTTCCAAAATGAAATGTTCTGTATGTTTTAAGTTTTGTTTTTTTTTTTTTAGAAGTCAAACTATATAGAAAAGGCACTAATTATAATGCCAGGAATAATGCTAATTCTATTTGACAAAATAAACAGTGAAGTGTAGTAATAAGTTTCATTTTGATCTATGTAAATAGTAAGCAAAATGTAGCGTGCTACTTTTATTGCCAAGTCACTTGTATTTTTCATGGCAACAGTTATTGCTATACCTGTACAAATCATAGTTGATAGCAAAATAACACTTGCTTTTAAATATTGATTTGCACCTATGTTTCCTCACTACCGAAACTCCAATGTACAAACCAAGAAACCATTTCACATTTCCACAAAACCCATAAGAGGCAATGATTTAATCAAAATGCATGTATTCTGAGAGCCCTCCAAAGTAATTTTAATGCTGATTTGTGCAAGAGGCATAACAGGAGACACATTCACTGAATGACATTTACCTTATTTACAAGAAAATAACAAATAGCCTTATCATTATCATCACCACTACTATCGCCCAAGAGTGACATTCAAATAATTTTCTGTAAAACTGATTCAGAGATAAAGGTAAGACTCTGATGTTCCTTTTGGAGATGTCTAGCAAATACATACAGAAAATTATATTTTTCATATTTAACTGGTATAAGAGGATACACAATCTGACACAACCCAATGACAGTTGCTTTGCAAAACATGGAAACTAGATTAAGCAGAGTCTGGCAGAGAAAGTTCTTCAGCAAAATTAAAAAAAAAGTTATGCATAAAAAAGCTCTCTCAGCTACCACATGTAGTTCCTACATCTGCCAGGTTCATATTCAGGATTAAAAATTTGCCACAGCAAAATTATATCAAATTATCAGTCTTATGGTTGTCTTTGAATAAGTTTATGCTATTTTCTAAGGGGAAGGAACAAATGCAATGTTACTACTCTCTCTCTCTACACACACACACACACACACACAAATGTATGTATGTATGCATGTATATTAAAGGCATAGGTAAGGTTTTCTATACATATAAATATTTATTGAATCTTTGTAATTTTATTTATAAACCTTCAAATAGAGTTGTTTAAAAAGTTTCTGTTGATTTGCAGAAATACAGTTTTTGCAAATATATCATGGTTTGAATACCTGTCTATTGCTTCAAGTTTATTGTGATTATCCAGAAGGTGTCAGTGATAGCACAGAGTCTAAATATTTATCCATCTATGGTAATGCAATATTTACAGGCCTGTTCCTAGTACTATTTTATTTTGTATTAGTTTCATATTCCTATATTTTGCATAGAAAATTTAAAGATAACTGGTGAATTAAATTGTATGCTCAGCTGCAAAAACTCAGTTCAACGAAATGTTTCAATCAGATCCCCTTTTCAATACTAATGAGACTATAGTCTCACGTAGACAAAGGTTAAAATAAACAAACTCTACTTTTTCTTTAAATCTATTAATAAGCTCAACCTTTGCTTTAAAGTCCAAACCTTCAATCATCACAGCCCTTACCCCATCATCTTTTAAATGTTTTTTTCTTAATTGCTATAGCAAAGTAGCATATACAACAAGAACATATGTAGTTTATTTTACAACCAGGAGACTTTTCAGAAATATTTTCTCAGTATAGAGAAATGCAATGCTTTGTGGCAAATGCATTTTATTATTTTGATGAAGTCTTGTAAAGCAGGATCTATTTGAAAGTTAAGAAACAGAAAAGTCTATTCTCTAAGGCAGTTAATTCAGACTCCAAATCCTTATGTTCACTGTTGTAACCTCTATTAGTGTAGATATTCAATGACAATGTGAACACTGTTTCCTTGTCAGACTTACATTGTGAGACCAAAACAAAAACAAACACACACAAGTGACTAAATATAAGGAACTATACTTGAAAAGTTTACAAAGTTTAAACATACTGCTTTTAAAGCAAAAGGCAAGGGTGGGTTAAAGAGATATAGACAAAGAGAAAAATATACTAAAATCTGTCATTGTACACAAAAGTTATAGCTCACAATATATAATTTTATGAAATTAAAAATTATTAAACATGAATCAATATGAAGTCAGTTTCCCAATCTAGGGGAGGATTGTCACAAGTGAGGAATAAAAAAAATGACCTTCAACCAGTCACCATTAACAATTATAATATTACAAAAACATTTGAAAACCAAAAACCACCATCATCACAGCACTGAGATAATGATATCCTCGATTAATACTTAAGTATTTAAAAAATGGCCTCTCTGTAGAAAGAACTGCTTCTCCTGGCTATAGTAGTTAAACTCCCTCCCTCACAAATATTGTAAAGACCCTTAGTTTTGACTGGCTATCAAACCATAACCATAACTGGAAGCCAGGATAAGGGTGAGTGGATACTCAGAGTGACACTTACGGTCATTGCAGAGCGGTCCGCTGAAGGAAGTCATGCTGCAGTCACAGCTGAAGCCGTCCCACTGCTGCAAGCACACACCTTGATTGGAACATGAGTCCTCTTGGCAGGTTGTGCTGGGCCCTGCAAAATAGTCCAAAAGAAATGTGGGTTCTTTAAACAAGTCCTGAAGTGTTTCACACATGAGCTAGGTCACATATAGTAGTTGCCAACACCTCAGATTGCATGACCAAACCAGTTTTAAATATTCTAGACCACACACCTGCATTAGGAACAGAGAAACTATGATCTGAAGGTTTTGCTGAAGCTTCAAATAAAGGACAGTATACATTATGAAACCAAACCAAAAAATAGTAAGAGCAAGTGCATAGCTTCCAGTGTGATTATGGTAGCAGGTAATCTCACTCCATCATCAATAATTCTCTATTGCCATTTGGAGTTTAGAAAAATGCATGGATCTTCTTAACCTCTGACCAAAGAATAGAGACACCATGAGAAATGAAGATTATAACTTCATGAAACTGAGAGCTAAAGATCAGCAAAATAACTGAAGAGAGTTATGCAAAAAATGTCCTAGAGGTTCCAGAAGTTTCCCTGCATAAACTATGAATAACATCATGATTGTTGAGTGTTTTGAACAGGTATGTTGGCAAGTATCAATTCACATGCTTTAACAATTTCATGCAATTAAACATAAAATGAAAAACTGGGTATATGACATGCCCCATTGAACATACAAGTAAAAAGAATGCTAGTCTATTTCTAAGGAATCATAACTAGGACACTGAGAAACAAAGACTGAAAAAAGGATGGTCAAAGCACTAAAGGCAATCACTAGGTACAAACATTCAAGACTGAAAGCCTTTTTGCAAACTATACTACACAATGAGGTTTCTTGTACAATGTTCAATAAGGGGAAAATTAAATCTGAACCCAAACAACAATTACTGCAAAAATGTAAAAAAAAAGCTATTTTATGGTTTCTACCATATATTATGGGGGTTTCAGTCTTGTTTTATACACACAGGACTATCTACCTTGCAAGTCAGCTTTCATCAATGCAACTTTGTCAGCAAAATAAAAAAAAAAAGCAAAATATATTAAATGTTAGTAAGCAATACTGAAATGTGGCAAATGCAGAAGAATGTTCAGATTCAAAAAGCATGCTGCTGTAAAGAGAGAAATGCTATGTAGAGCAAACAAATTAATACTAACAGCCGTAAATCTGAAGAAAAGCCAAAAATGAGAAAGCAATATTTTATTAGAATTTTAGTATATATGTGTGTGTGTGTGTGTGTGTGTGTATATATATATATATATATGTTTTTAAAAATGGTTAATTGAGCCAATGACATATGATGAAGGAAAATTAAAAGGGATTTTGTATTTTTTTTTTCTCTTGGTGTTATAAAATTGACAATATTGCTTATTTGGAAGATGTAATACAATTTGTCACATGCAGATACAGTACAGACTTTATCATTAGCAGGCCAATTATCCCTTTTCATTGTTTCCCCTCTAGATCTTTTATCTATGCTGGCATTAAGGCTCAAAGCTGTAATGCCAGCCACTCACTGCCAACAGTTGGTCCTCAGAATGATTCTACTCTACCTACCTATCTACCCTTCTGCCTACTTACCAACCAACCTGCCTATCTCCCTGCCTACCTGTCTGTATCTCATTTGGAGTAGATTAACGAAGTAAAGGGTGGAAGAAACAAACTGTAATATAATCCTCCATAATGAAATTCCTTTACAAGATTTCAGTGTTCACCTGCAGAGTGTGTTATCCTTGCTGTTACCAGGTTAGGTCTATACTGCCTAAGGATTTCATTTTGTCCAAATTGTCTTCACCTTTATTTTATTTAAGCCTCATACACTGATCCCTGAATACTTACTATAAGGAAATTCCACTAATAAGCCATATTTTACAGAATACTGAAAAGAGACTGTAAACCACTTAAATGCCTTGAGACATAAATGTTTTCTACTAAGTAAAATTTCATAGATTTTATGAAAATATAAAAATAGGTACAAGTGTATGTATATGGTATAACAGTGGGGATATTTATGACATTTGCTTTTGTGAAGGAGAATTGTCTACAATTAAACTTTGCATAACTTTTATAGAACAGCTTTTTAAACTCTTCCAGTTATATGATTTTCTTCATAAATATATTCTTTATAAAAGTTAATGAATGTAATACAACCTATGCAAATTTTCACATGTTCAGAAATGCTATTATAAAAACAAATTATATAGTAAAAATGAGTACAGGAATAGCAAAAATAATTGTATTTAAAAATAATAATAATAATCCACCAGGCCTAGGAGACCTGAAGAGAAGTAATAATTGTTTTCACCTATTGCAGTAATGAACCAAGAGCCACTAAATTCCTTAGGCTTGTTTGGTCTTCTGATTTGTGATAGGTAAGTGGTCTGATGATCTTTATCCCATGACATTAGAGTCTGAGATAATGTTTACTTAAAAGGGAAAGCTCTTAAAGCAATATTCCTTGGCACAGTCTTCGGGATAAGCCAAGGAAAAGGGCTAGAGGAGCCTGCTAAGGCAGGGGCTGTTGGGCTGCTACTTTGGTGACCTTCAAAAGGAAAGAACATGAGTAAGAACTGATAGAAATTCACATTTTTGTTTTTGAAACAATTAGTAGAATACAATTTTAAAATTAAGTAAACTCTGAAGATGCTAAAACTGCAATCCTACAATATAAATCACCTATATTGCAGAACACCAACTCAGTGTGCCTGCCAAGCTTCTATGTGACTATAAAGACATGCTTTATTATTATTATTTTCATACTCACAGTACTCTTTTTTCCTTTTATAGTCAGGTATTATAAGAGAATGCATGCCTATGCCTGACAAGACACATTTTTCAAAGTACTCACCTTCTCTAGAATAATATCTAAACATTGACAGGCATTTGCACAAGAGAAAGATCTGAATTACTTTTTTTTTCCTTTTAGTTACATAATGTTCCATTATTTTACAACTGAATAAAATTGGAAATAAGCCATATAGACATTTGAATTAAATGGCTAAAAATAAGATTACATGTGAAAAGAAAAGGAAGGTAAAACTATAATTATGGGAGACAAAAAAAGGTGAAAAAGTTGTTATATGTCTGAACTTTCAAGGAAGTATTATATCTGGGTTTAAAGCTTTCATCATCTACTTACTAGTCATGTGATCTTAGGTTAGCTCTTACTCATCCCCAAAATGACAGTAATACCTCATTGATGGAATTTTGAGGCTATAAATGAAATAGCATATATAAATTTGTCATCAGTGCTTAATCAATGATAACTTTAATAAATACCTTATATTATAGTCCTAGGGATGAATGTTAAGTCTACACAAAGTATATGTGATTTAAATTGCTTTCACAAAATGCATGGGCTAAAGTGATCTTGACTTAGTATTGAGTTTTAGTGTATCTGATCATTGATGGATTACCAGTCTATTTTCTTATATGTAAGCAGGAAACTACATTTCTAAGTGGTAACTTTCAAAGAGTGGACCTCAAGGAGAGGATGTGGGATCACATCATTTCAGAAACTGTTATAAATGTGTATCCAGGACCCCAGACTAGGCCTACTGAATTAGAAACCATGGGAGCAACATCTAGTAATAAGTGTATTAGTAATTTTCTAGGTGATTCAATATAGGTTAACATGAGAAAAACATCAATCTACAGAGATTTTGACAGGATATGATTCCTCCTTTCCTAAAAGTGTTTAACACATAAAAATCAGCTACTAGCTACTAAAATTAGATAGAAATGAAAAGCAGCAAGTGATTATTGAGGAAAGAACAAGAATATTTTACATGCAAGGGGATTTGTGGGTCTTACTGTTTAGGAATTATGGAAAATCTTGGCACTACTTGGTTATGCCAAATTTATACTATTTCTGTTATTACCGATGAGATTCCAGTGTTAGTTAGATTCAAAATTCCATGAAAACACAATCTGTAGAGTGATAATCACTGTTTATTTAGAATTTGATCACTAATCCTAAAATATATCATTAGACCTGTATTTTATGTACCCATAATAAGTATATCTAAGATTATTACTAGTAACCACTGAGGCAGAAATAATCAACTAAAAGTTAATGTTGTTGGAAGTGTCAGTCAAGAGAAGTGTCAATCAAGCCAGAAAGACAGAAGAAAATAAAAAAAAAGAGATAACACCAAATATTGCTTTTTCACTACTACTCCTCAATACATCTTCCTCTCACTAGCTTTCCCTCTCACCCACTCATGACATCATGTGGTGGGAGGATCACTTCTATGAATTTGTCTATCTTGTAGGCTTTTAACAATGAATGTGTCTGTGGCTTGTACCATTTCTAGGTGAAAAGTTACTCACCAAACAATTTGCATTAAAGCTGTTTGTAAAAATATATTATCCAGAGAGTCTGTATCACCCATTTATTAAAAAAAAAAAGTGCATATGCTCAATAATCATCTCTAAGCATCAAATTTATGATACCCATCCACTAGAGAGAATTTATTCCTTTATTTTATTTTCAATGCTAATGGAAGAAAACATATTTTTCCCCGTTTTTTTAAATTTTTTTCCCACCAAATTTTGAACCAAGGAAATTAATTTTTTTGTTACCTTTAAAAAATTCGTTAAAAAAAAAACAAACACTGGCATTAAATGTCTATTTTCTAGCATGGTTAAAACAGCTTGAGTTTCACCTGAATTTTCAGTGAAATGTTGTTACACAGAGGGAAAAATACATTTTTAAATAAAAAACTTCCATATACCTAGGTAAATTGTTAAATTGAATGGCATTATTTTCGCTGAGAAGAAATGATTCAAATTCTCCTAGGGGAAAAGAATTCACAAATTTTTTTTTTCTCCTCCACGAAATTTTCTATGAATCTAAAATTTTCAAAATGATCCAAACTATTTTCAACATTAAAAGGGAAGAAACAGCACATTCAGAGCCACAAAATTTAGGATAATGTGATTAAATTACATTTATGGAGGGAGAATTGGCTCAAATAATTTGAGGTGTTGATGGGAAAATTATCTAAAATGCAAGTAGCAATCAAAAAGTACTCCCACAGATCTTAGTGGAATAGAGTACAAGAGAACAGGAAGCTACATGAACATAGTTCTAAAGTATGGCACCTTAGCCTGGAGTAATAGAAGAAAACTATTTTTGCTAAAGCAAACAATATACAAGAGACACTCTTGCTGTCAGGTAGACACAAACTAAAGAGCAAATTGAGGAAGAGTATAGTATGTGAATTTTATTCTTTTGTATTGTAAATCCTATGGAATGAAGATTTCAAAAACAGGCTCAAGTTGATTAACATTTGCTGAGGTAAACATATGTTTCTAGACTAAATGTGATTATCTATTTAATGTTATAAAGCAAGCATTGCAAAATTGATTAACACACTAATTAGGGAAACTATAGAATGCAAGGAAGCATAAAATAACATCCATAGATAGAGCTCCCATTTTACAACACCATTAGTATAGGCTGCAAATAGCCCAGAGAATTTAAGCTTAAACAACCTGAATAAAGATTTCTAAGCCTTAAGCGAAGATTCAGTCAGTGGAAGAAGTTAATTTTGCCAACTAGATACATTTTTTTTTCTCATTTACTGGTGGAACTAGAATGAGATAGAATATGATTTAATACCTTCACACCCTCTCTCAATCTGTCCATTGCAGAAAAGAGCATCTGAGATGAGGTCTGGGAGACGTCCATTTAAATCAACTGAAGCCAGGCAGCCTTGAAAGCCTTCTTTGGCATGGACCAGTTTGGGCAAGGATTTGTATGTTTCTTTAGCCACTCCTCCTATATATAAGTCACCTGTGGGGAAATCAAAAGTCTTAGTTATAAAAGTAACTTCTTGACTTTAAATATTTAGTAAAACAGCCAAAAAAAAAAAAGCAAGGATTTTTTTCATTAAAATAACAAGTAAATTTATACCGAGATATCTTCTGCAAAGATAATATATATATATACACACACATAGGTTTTTAATAATCCACTAGCACTAGAAGAAATTCTGGAAGCTATTTCTTCAGGAATTAGGTGAGTTTGATGGAGACTGACCAAGTGAAGGACCTTCACCCTTGAGATTGCACACCATCAGCTTTGAAAGCCACACTCATATATTTATTAGCTCTATTGATCTAAACAATTTCTTCTTTAGTTTTTTCTTATAATTAGTAATCTCATTTATAAGAAAGGAAACAGGATAAGCCTCTGTACAGTGCTTCTGTGAGTGTAAAATATAGGAAGTATTCATCAGAGCAAAAATATGTAATAATCAGTTAGTAGACATTATTATTATCATCAAATCTACCATCTTCTCAGAGATCTCTGAGTCTTTTAATTAATCAGAAAGTTAACAAATTCTCTCCAGCCTAAAGTTACCTTTTCTACCATCCTTTAGTCTAGCATTCCTGTTTGTTTTCATCTTCACTACCTTACTCCTGCAAAAATCCCCACGCTCTGTTATCCTCCTTTGTTTTTAGGTAAAGTTATAAAACTTCAGATTATTTATGCTGCTGTTAGAACTGCTAATAAGTGATCAACATATTTTTCCAATGTTATTGTGTTTTCTAGTGAAACACTTAGCTCTGCTTTATCATCTTCATGCCTCTAGGTTTGGATTTCCCCAACCTTATGGGCCACCACCTTAAAAAGTGACTGTCATCTATGTTTATTTTTGTTCCTTTTTTCCAGCATAGGTTTTCCACCACATCTGGATGGCACTGTGCAGGTATGAGTAACGAACCCTACTGAAGAGTTAATGCAGACCATAAGGAGAGTGACCCCCAAATTCCACAACACATTGTTACTTTTTGGTAACATACTCTATCTTGGTACTTCTTTGACTTTTCATTGTCATTTGAGTTTTCTCTCTCATAGTAGCCATCCAACCGTGCATGCTACCTGATGTATTTCCCATTGTAACACGAAACTTCAGCTTTTCTACTTTTTATCTGGCTGCTGTGTATTGTCTTCATGGGGCATGAGTATAAGGAGCTTGAATACACATGCTGACAGTCAGGCAATCTGTTAGGTCTTGAGTAATAAAATTATTTAAATGAATCTTCTACCAGCATCCCATCCATAAAACTGTAATAAACTAATCTAGTAAATTGGAAGTAAGTTAAACCCCAGCCACAGATTTAATACTCTTGAATTGTACTAATGAGAAAATTGAGCTTGCTTAAAGTTATCTATCCATAAAAACTGAAAACCTAAGTCCATCACCAAATAACTGGAGTATTTCACTGGGAAGCCACTGATCCTCATAATTTATACCCAAAGTGCTACACATGTTCACAAATCTCAGTTCTAAAATAAAATAAACATCTATTGACTACCAATCATCTTTACTAAAGATGACAAGTGCTTAAAAATAACATTTTTGGTCTGAGATGTAATACCGTTTTTTAATATTTAATTTTTTGCCATATTTTTTTCTGTGTACTTTCCTCACTTAAATTTTAAACCATGAGTTTTAGTTACCTCACAAAGAAGATATACATCAAAAACCAAACATATAAAGTTATACTCCTGCAATTGAATCTTAAAACCTAAACACTTAAAGGAGTGAAACAGAGAGGCCACAAGGAGATTGAATGGGAAGTGTAAAACTCTCCTGTTTGTCCTGTGGACGAGCAGCAGAGAAGTTTGGAAGAGAAGAAATGTGAAAAGTCATTAGTGAAAGCCAAATCTACGACAGAGCTGTCATTAGAGGACTGAAAACTCTAGTCAAAATCTGAGATAGGTTTAGGAGATAGCTGTGTGCATTTCCCCAAGTGAGCCAAGAGGCTGCCTGGTACACTTTGACATGCTAGGAACTAGACAGCCCCCACAGAACTTCCCATATCCCACTGAGGTGTGGAAACAACAGAATAATTCCAGATTGGCCCCAGGAAGAAGCAGAAAATGATTGATGTGAAGAAGTCATAATGTGAAGAACAATGATGCGGAAGAGAACTGGAGAGGGCCCCTGAACTATTAATATGGAATATACCTGTGCAATCTCCCTTTCTATCGTTCACAAGTCTGGTGCAATGGAAGTCCCACATCCCAATTAACTTAGATAACAATCCTAGTGTAATAAGGGAATTAAAAGTGTTCAAGATGATATATTTTGCTAATTCGAAGAATCAGTTCAAAACAGAAACCAAGGTGAGTTATAGAAAAACAAAAATGTTACCTTTCTTGCACTTCTGAGATTGTGGACTGAGATTTATACTGTTATATGTCAAATATCAATATAAGAAAATGTTCCCTGCATTTATGGTTAAGCTAAATTTGTTACGAAATGAATGTCATATGAGAGAACAGTGGGGAGTTGAATGAAGAATAGTTGATGCTGCTTCAGGCTTTCCAGATGTAGAACTTAGTACTGAAAGTTCTGTATGGGACACTATATATTTGAGAACCGATCTCCCTTTTTTTTACTGTAACCTCTAAAACCTTTGTTTTAGATTCTCCCACAGTGCCTAGTGTGGGCTATAAGCACTATGAATACTTAATAAATTGTGTCAGCCATGTAACAGATTGAGATCACAGTAGAAAATACTCAAGCAAGAAAGAATGGAAGACAACACATGTAGAGAGAATTAATTCAAAAGTACACTTACTTCCTTTCCCCATTTCCTGCCACAATCCTATTTTTCCCTATTAGCAAACATATTTGCTTGTACAACTTTTTAAAGCTTAATAAAGAGAAGAATAATCTTTCCCTTGTGTTATTAAAAAGCAAAAATATAGATTCAATCAGTGCAGGCTAGAAACCCCAAATATACCAAGGTGGATAAGTTTGGTTTCATAAGTGGAGGGCTCATTCTCATTTCATTACTGAAGCTGCACTTAGACCACTACTTAATACTGTCTTTATAAACTCTTCATATAGCAGAGAGTGGGCTAAAGTCCCCCTGGTAGGTTGCCATATGAAGAGAACAAAGGAAACCCTTAAGTGGCTTGAGTCTTGGGTAGCATTAGCACTTCATCAAAGATGCAGTTTCTCCTTTTTATCCTTTGGGGTGATAGAGGAAAATGACCCATTAGCACTAATGGGTCCAGCAGGCAAAATCCTGTGCATGGAAAGGAGGATATGCTTTTTAATGACCCTGTATGTGAACCACAGCCAGGATGGACATCTAGTAAGAGCCAATTTCCTACAGAGTTGAAGCCAGATTGTTACCCCCATTTCAAGCCATAAGAGTAGATAATTACTCATACCCTTTAAGTAGGCCATGCAGGCAACTGACAAGATTATGAATGGAGGTGGGGCATTCACAGCAGAAGATGCAGAGAACATGCATAAAGCCAGGTAACTTCAAACATCTGAAGAGTGGATTTTTAAAGCAATTTCAATAATACCTTTATCTTTAACACTAACACATATGAGTGTGTGTATGTTTGTTCCTCCTTTCAAGAGTGTTATCTAGGTAACGATAACAATCCAGAGTGATTTCACAAGTGTCTATTCCTACTAGTGGGAAGTAATGAGTAGGAAATAGTGTAGAGGCTCTTTGGTTACATCTGGCTGCAAACCCTGACTCTGCCACTTATTGTATTTCTCAGTATAGAAACATTGTTATATAATATCCTTAAGAGCCAGAATCTTCATGTGCCACCTGGTTGTAAACAACATCATGAAGCTGTGGGATGAGGGGGACGCTGTGTAAGCACAGAGTGTGCAGCTGGCACTCAGCACTTGGTTGTCACTGCTACTGGTGTGACTGCTAATATGTCTGGTAAGGACAAGGCCTCTAGCCTGGACTTTATTCCTTGTTGACTGTACTGAGAGATGCAGGAGACTGAGAAGTATATGTTATACCTTGTTTCTAAGACAATTGAGTAATAAGATATCAAAAGGAAAAAATATTAGGTTACTTGATTGAGCATACAGTCATTTGTGTGCTTCAAGTGTACTTGCATGATACTTCTGTACACAGATCAAGAGGTTCTGTTGACTTATTCAGCTGAAAACCAGCAACATTGAATCTGGTCACACAGAAAGGTTGATTGACAAATACTTTCTCACTTAGTGTGAACTGATTAAGAGACATAAGACTTTTATGAAACTCAAGGGCCAGGCTGGAAGGTTCTGGCTGAATGTGCCTTTTGAAAACAGAGAAATAAAAGGGCTTTTATGGCCCTTTTATAGTGGATCAATATATAAGAGCTTAGACTTGTAATGATAAAAATGGAGAGCATAAAAAGACCAGACTTGGCTGTAAGAGAGGAATTTTCAAAGGGGTCATGATAAATAATGTTGACTAAGTAAGTCTAAGGAAAGAGCTGAGTAACACAATAGAATTTATGGAACTTGTATGAAAAAAAAAAAAAAAGACAATGAGGAATCCAAGTATACAAACCAGCAAGCCAGGAATCAAAGGAAGTTGAAGGGCTAGCCACTTGGA
The DNA here is from genome assembly GCF_000260355.1 of Condylura cristata. NCBI lineage: Eukaryota > Metazoa > Chordata > Mammalia > Eulipotyphla > Talpidae > Condylura > Condylura cristata. The sequence continues at coordinate 11,457,632 of NW_004567121.1, read as the reverse complement.
GATTGGAGAGAAGAAATTGCATTTAACATTAAACATGTAGGATGGGATTATAAGTATCCTGTTGCAATCAGATGAATATGTTGGGAGGTTTAGGGAAAAACTGCCTGGGCTAGAATGCATGATTTTGAAGCCTTCAACCAAAAGCAGGTATATGAGTGGTGTACAGGTTTTTCTCTTCTAAAACTGGGAGCACAGGCAATTAGAGTGAGGACTCCAAACTCTGCCTTACAGCTGCAGAATGCCATTGTCAAGGTATAGTTCCATCTTTGACTCAGCTTTCCTGTTTATTCATATTCATCTTTGGTACATCACAACACCTTTCTTTAATTTTAATTAAAAAGAACATGCATAAAAAGGACAAGTTCTTAGATTTGGAAAGTTAAAACTCAAGGGAAACTTAAGGAGGCAATGCACTGTGGGGGGCGGAGTGTGGGTGTGTGGGGTAATGCACACTAACTTTCCTGTGGGCTGGACTGGAGAAAATCCAATTCTGAAGGCTCTGCTCTGAGAGGACTGGATCTTGGGAAGCAAATTCAGGGACATCTAACTTTTCTCTCAATTTTTTGTGACTACTGGAAGAAAAAGTGCTATTAGTCTAGTCTAGTTTCTAAGAGTTATTCTGTAGGAAAGATGTCTTCTTTTACTCCAGGCTATAGTCAAAATCTACATTACCACCTCCAATTTGAATCCTCTCTAATTTTAATGTTTTGCTTCAGTCATGAAGAGACATCGGCAGGTCATATTTCCACCATATACCTTCTTACAACTTTTCTCTTGGAAACAAATTAAAGCTAAACCACTCTTTATAATAGTTGTGCCTTGTTAGAGAGGGCAAAAAAAAAAATCATTTATAACCTGCAAGGAACAAACATTCATTTATTTACTTCATGTCTTTTTCACCTGGAAGAAAGCAGAAGTTACTATTTCCTGTGAATGCTTAAATAAATGATGCTTACATTACTGAAGGCAAAGGCATGGTGAGTCATTAATACATCTCTAAAACATTTGAGCTTCCGAGTAGACAAACAGAAGCTTTTATAACAAATCTCACACATGGGATTGAATTTTAAGAATTAGCCAAGACCATACCTACAGGCAGAGTATGTCAAATATTCAATATTGAAGTATGGCAATTCAAGTAGATTTTTGCTCTGATATACAAAATCCGTGTCTCTTCAATATTTCTATGAATAAAATCAATTTAATTTTAGAAAGTTTTCATTGACGGTATGCTCAGGGGCCATGAGTTTGATGTACTACTTCTGTACACTTATTTTTTAACTTCTGTACACTTATTCTTTGGTACATAAAGGGTTTAATCCCAGAACAATCCGTTACTAATTCTGCAGGAAGTATCTATAAATCATTATCTTTAAGCTTATCTTAGTTTTAAACTCAGCCTAAAAGGGCCTCTGTGGTAGAGCAAGGGTTAAGTTTCAGCACTGTCAACCTATCAGCAGCCATTGCCGCAGGACTTTCATCCCTTAACAGGGTGGTCCCCAGGAAAAGGGGAAGTTCCAGGCTCCCTGCCCCAACCAGAAGGAGGATGGAGCTGAGCAGAGAAGAGAAGGAATCTGAAGAAGGCAGCAGGATGGAAAGCCAGAAGGAGACCTGAGGAAGCCACATGGAGCAGGGAGCATGAGACAAAGAAACTGCTTGTTTCTTGGCCCTGTGCTGATTGAAACAGATGTGGGTAAGAGACCCATGGGGAGGTTGACTATGGCAGATTTTATCTTATTTTTGATTTTGTTCTTTTCCTCCCAGACTTGTCTGGCCATATGTGACCCTTTTGTATGGGTCCCAGCCAGAAAGTGCTTTAGTCTTGTGGCAGTTTTCAGGCCTTGCTTTTGGGCCAATCCCTTTTGGGGAGACTTTTACTGACAAGGGGATGGGTAACTTCAGGCCTTTGATTTGGAAGTTATATTCTTTGTCTTCTGTGTTGTACACTCGTATTAAAGTTCCTTTCCATTAAAGGTCTTATGTCTTGTCTTGATGTGGCTGATGGCAGAACCTAGATAGAGCTGGCAGGTTTGTGAGTTTGATGGTGCCCTATAACAATCCCTGTCCAGGGAGCTGACCCACATGGTGCAGCAGACCTTTCCTGTCTTGCCTGCTGCTCCCCTAAGCAGTATATTTCAGTAGATCCACCTGTTCTCCCCACTCTATCTTTAGTATATCCTTTTATCCCCCAACCCTTGAACCTCTGGCATACACCCCTGCTTTTGTATGAATAAATAATATAAATCTTAAAACATAAATTCAGACCTTCCCTGGTGGCCAAATGAGTTAAAGCACAACATTGCAACGACCATACCATAGCTGCTTCAGTGCAAGTTTGATCCTTGGCTTCAGAGGTGACCCACATGGTTTGGCAGATCTCTGCTGATCCGCCTGCTGCTCCCTTCAGCAGTGTACTTCATTGATCTGCCTGTTCTGCTCCCCACTCTGTCTCTGGTGAATCCTTTCACTGCCCCTGCACCTCTGGCCTGTTTCCCATTTCCGTATGCATGAATGCATACATACATACATAAATCTTTTTAAAAAATCAGCCTAAAAGCACACAAAAATCTCTCCACTGGGAAACTACTTCTAAATGTCCCTGTCCTATAGGAAATTTAGTCTCCTGCTATCCATACTAACATTCCAAAATCACTTTTAACCCAATGCTGTATCTCATACCTTACATTCACACTATGGAGAAAGACAGATGATTCAGCAATGCTGACATTTCTGACATTTCTCCTTAATTTTTATTGCCTTCAACCTTTCCCCTGTACCCCTTTCAGGCAACAACCCATTATTTGGTGTCCCTAACTCCATCCTTTTCATCAACACCATGTTATTCTCTCAAGTTGCGTTCTGATTCTTTAATTCTCCCTACTGTCTTCTAGTCTATGGTTAGCAATGCACACAATTTTGAATTACTCTTCCTCAATAACTTTGGAATAAAACAATAAACAACCTTTTCCCAAGTAGAAAAGGATAACATCACTCCTTTTCCTATATCCTTATATGTACTCAAACTCTATTGTAATCATTTCTCTAATATCACATGTTCTTATCGTCTCATCTTTCTTTACAATACATATTACTTTTATCATAAATGACCTTTATCTTCTAATGTTTCACTCTAAAAGCCCATCCAATTTGGGGACTCAACTCAAATTCCACATTGCTAATATATCCCTGTTTACCCAATCATAGGCAAATATATTTGTTATAGGTATATAAATATACCTATAACACTCTGAACCTTTCTTCTGAAAAATTCACCATTACATTCCAGTTCTTTGTGTAAATATCTTGTTGACCCATTATTTATAAATTTATGATGTTGAGGAAGTAATCATGAGCACAAAGCATCTTTGTATTCACACTGTCACTTAAAAGGTGCTCAATGATTATTTGTTGACTCATTAAATGAATGGATGAGTTAGGGGTCTGTGCTTAATAAGTAACCAATTAGACAATAAGACCATAGAAGTTTTATAACACTCATATTATTTTGTTTCCCTCTACCTGTGAAATAATGAAAGAAGCTAATTGTGAGGAATTTTCCTTCTACTGACTCCTTTCTAGGATACAGAGGTGAAGCCTTCCAGTTCATTAAGAGAATTCAGTGCAATGACATTTATTTCCCATAATGATAGCACAGTTCATGATGAATTTTAACTGACATATATTGAATTTCTGTTGAGAAAGGAAGATAAATAAAGATAGAGGTGCAGAAATAGTCAGACGATCACTGCATAGTAATGAGGACCTATTGGTGAATCTTTTTCTGTAGTGAAAATAAGAACCAAACTCTTAGTAGGAAATTATATTTCAGCCTATATTTCCCCCTACCTCATTGTCTCTGGTTCCCTCCCTCTCTCTGTGCTTCCCACAGCTGTACTGCACAGTGTGCACAATTCCCAGGGTATTTGCAGGCTCTTCTACTCTGTTGCTCAGTTATCACTGCAAACATGCATGCATTTACTCTTTGTGCCATGGAACAGAATCGATTGCACTGCCCCCTGCCCCTCTGTCTCATTCAATTTATTTATCCCTACCTGTACTTCCTATGTATTTGCAGTCATCTTGCTTCATCTAGTTTAAGGGTTACTAGGATAGAAACATACTGTCATTTGACTCCTTCCAGCAACAGGTACCCTCTATCCTCTAATAATTTTCCATGTTCAACAATATATTGTTTTTGCTGAAAAGACTTGCATTCTCATACTCAAAAACAAAAATGGTTATTCTGACTTAATCACTAACTCTTATTGAGCAGTGCTCCGAGATTGACCATTTTCACAATCATTGTTTCATTGGTCTTTACTTAGTTAGCTAGAAAAGAAATAAGGATGATCATGAATGCATGTCACAGATGAAGACACAATGGTTCAAGATTATGGTGCCAGATAAAGCCAGGATAAGAGTCCAAGCTCAAGTGTCCTGAACTATGTTCATTTTTAGATAGCATGTACTGCTTGCCTACTGCACACTCAAGTGGTCACATTACAATTTGTAAAGTTCCATTACTGCAAACACAGGGACATTTTGGAGGATCTTGATGAGAGGAGGAAAATAATGGTAATAAAGGTTACAGGTTTCCAATCAATCTAAAGTGCATTTCTGGAACAATGGGAGATTCCCCTATGCTGAGCAAACTGAAGATGTAGTCAATTTGCTTCCATAACCATAAATATTAGGTCCTGGAATTTTGTTGAGTAGGTAGAATTCTTATACTCAAGGTCTGATTTTTAGATACGCAACTATTTTTCAGTTGCCTCCCACAAAGAGATAAATGGGATACTGTGCCCCCCTGTACCTCACCTAATATTTGTGTGTGAACAGGTGGTTGCACTCTAATAAGGCTGGTGCTCCAATATAATGTTTTCCTATAGTGAGTCTCTGGGGGTAAATACTGACAGTATGTTTATGGAGAAGATAGATGCTTTCAACATTCTGAAATATGTTTCTTGCTGATATTTTTAAATAAAATTGTCCAAATAAGGATTTTTTAAAAATATGACTATGAAATTTACAACATGAAGACCAACTTTGTTTGTGTATCTGGCCAACAGACTGTTAGAGAAAGCTGGTGGACATGTTAAATGGGAAATAATAAAGTGAAATTGTCATGGAGGTGTGTGCAGTAATACATCTTCCTAAACACACTCCATGCCAGTGACACTGTGGCAGATGGGGTGCAAATTCAGGGATATAAATTTCATGCCAAGCTAACTTCTTCTCATGGCTTCATAAATTTACCTTTAGGTTCAAATATTTTCATTCCCTTTCCTTTTCTAAGTCCATCTAAGCTAGTCCATTTAGATGCCACACACATCCTTGAGCAGCTGACAACTGTCACCAAGTTTGTGTTATTTTCTGTTCACTGTGTGATACTCTCTGGGATGGCCCAGGTAGTTGAGGGTCTCCATCTCCAAATATTGGAGCACTGATGATATTGAGTGGGGCTTTGCCATTATGTTTTGTGTGATCCTCAGACCAACCCTTCACAATAGGTAGGAAACTATCATTAAACTACCCTTCTGATAAGGCAAGTTATCTGTCTTAAGACAACACAAAGACAAGGGGAATAAACCTGGTAGCCACACCAGGCACTACATCACATAACTTTCTATTCTACTAAAAATCTTCTCAGTGACAGGGAAAGAAATAAGATTAGAAGTGACTTTTCTGGAAATTAACAGAGACTTGTAAGTAGGGGACAGAGAATCTGTGCAAACCTGTTCTATTTCCTGAGAATTTTAGTGGCTCTATCTAATGATGTGGCTTGCTTTCTTTTCAAAATAACTTTTATTTCAAATAAATTTTCTTGTTCTATTTCAAAATAAATGGACTTTTGTTTCATGTGGGGAAAATCTAGTGGTAAGTAAGAGTAAGTATAAAACAAATTCTTTCTTATACTAATGGTCTGCTTAGCTCAGGTCAAAAATGGCACGTGCTATCAGATACAGAGGGTTGGGGAGGATAATGTCACCAGTGGCGTGCTGGACAGCCTTACAGAACAGTGACATAGGCACACACAAGACAACTTTATCGACATTCAAAACACTTCTAAAATAATATGAGCTTCACAGAATCAAATCAAATTCTTGTTAATGAATTACCTGAACTTTTCTGAAATTTTTTTAAAGATGGGATTTCTTCTGCACCTGAAAGATGTACTCTTTTCAGTCAGGTCATCAAATCTTGCTTAAGTAATATGATTCCCTAGCATGTCTTCAAGTATTCTGATCTTTCAATTTTTAAATAGTTCTTAAGGAGAAATGCAAACACTTAATTTTAATGTACTATGTAATGTAATGATTCAAAAGAGTACTGTTGTTTTTTTTTTTTTTTAAAGTGGCTGTCCCTAAAAACTGGGAGTATGGCAGTTTGTGAAGACATAGCAGCAGGTACAAGTTGTTAATTGATTGATAGGCCTGTCTGCAATTAACCAAGAACTGTATTTGCATGAGCCTGCTCTAAGCATCTATAAATGCAAATACACAATTAGATACATACTAAGGATGTACAGCCATTGAAATTGCTTACTGTAGTACTTAAGAAAGAATTCAGGGTCTAAAGAGATAGGACATATACACAGGTACTATGAAAGATTCAGGGCTTTGAAGAATATGTAGAAAGTGGGAACAGAAATGCCATTTCTTTTGCAATGAAATGTTCAATACAACACAATGTAGTAATGTAGAAGTTTGAAGAACTAAGTTTTATAGAGAGAAGAGGAAATGTTTTCTTTTATGATATGACATTTTCTCCCAAGATTCAAGTAAGTACTATCTTTCACTCTAGATATGCAGAAGGAACTTCTTCTATTACAATGGCAAATAAATACCATATTTAAATACTGTCACAGAGTTGGTCTAAATTTTATCTCTAAAACATTCTGCTAGGTGAGTCACTCAATTTTCTCAGCCTCCATTTTCTCACTTGTAACAGGGGACTGTAATAATTTCGTTCTTTCATTGTCTTAGGATGAAGAGACCATACTTGGGAAACGGAATGTCAATATAGTAGCTCTGACTGAATTGGTGGCACGACAGAAAATGTGTGTCTGAGATGGTGCCACAGATACAAAATTTACTAGGGAAACAATACAATTTTAGTTCTCAGCCACTGAACCCTTCGTTTCCAGCAAAATCATCATCATCATCATCAAATAGGTTAGATAGTGGAAAGATATTTATTTATTCATTTACTATATGTTTAAACATCCTTACTCATTTTTTTCACAATACAGGAAAAGACACTTATGGATTTGCAGCAGTTGTGGATGGAACTGGAAAGGATTATTCTAAGACAAGTGAGCCAGGAGGAGAAAGATAAACATTGGGTAGCTTCATTTACATGTGGAAACTAGAGAAACCAGATTCAAAGACCAACTGTAAAACTGGCCCTTAAAAGCTGACCATAGATCTGAGACATTCAGAAGGAGTGGAAGGGGGATAGAGAATGAGGGGAGAGCTCAGTGGCTTGTAGGATGGTGCACACTTCTGGGATGGGAAAACTATGGTATCGCACCTGAGGAAAGAAACTTAAGAATATTATTTGAGATAACACCTTCTGTGTGGTGATGACACTACTGACTCCTCAGGGGACTGCACTCCAGTCCTGAGTCTCATGAAAAGGGTCTCAGGTCTGCTGAAGAACGTATTTTATCTTCCCTGCCACTGGGACAGAGCACTGAAGGTACACAATATATACCGATTTAAGAATTGCCTTAAAAGTGAGTTCAAACCTTTCCTCTAAGTCAGTATACAGTACAAACACCTCAGAAAAATATATTTCAAAGTGATGATTTGAAGTAAAAAATAATACTATAGCTTGATTATAGTAAAACTTCATGCTTATTTAATTTGAATATTTTCACATCTAAGCCTTCACACAGTGTCGGGCATTATTTATTGAGTTAATAACTGTAACAGTAATGATAAAATGAAGGGTTTTTTTCACAACATATCTTTGAATAGAAAGCACTAATATGCCTGACCATGAGACAGTATCTTTCTGTCACAAAGACACTCAGGTTTGTATGTCACAAGGTTACTGTAGCTTGCACCTGACTTGTGTTCAACAAAAGAACAAATAATGTTAGGAAATAAAGCTTCTCAAAAGTGAATAAAATCATGCATGTTACATGCACATATCCCAAGATTTGCTGTTTTGTAGACAGAGTACATTAATACAGGACTTCAAAATGCTTGAAGAAATCTTTTTACAGCCCCTCCAATGGTGGGAGAGCTAAGTGGAGTGTGTGTTGAGGGGAAGAGGAGACAAAGGATGGGAGAGGAAGGAAGGCCTCTCATACAACCCAGCTAAGAATGCTAATAACTATCATCAAACTGAGCAACCTTAAAGAACTAGCACAGCATGGACTGTCCTGTGCCAGACAATCATGGGAGTTGCTTAAATGTCGCCAATGCAAGTCCTATCCAGTGGGCCTTATGAAAGCCTCCTTACAGCTTCAAGGATACGCTGACCTCATGCAGTGTTATGACAACTAAATGACACCCCATATGGGAAATACTTGTAATAGTACATGGGATGTGACAAGCTCTCAAAAAGAATTTAATTATTACTATTTATTATCACTACTTTTATTTTTTAGGTAAGATATTTAACTTCCCTAAGCTTCATCAGCCTGTTATGAAAACTGAAGAGATCACATGTATCCACATTTTAGTTAGTGATTAGTAAAGGGAAGATAGGAGGGATTTACCGAGTCTGAGGACACACATAAAATAAATGGTAGATGCTGTTTCAACCAAGTCTGTCTAACCTCAAAGGCTCTGTCCTTAATTATAACACTCTACTGCTTCTCACATAATACTGCAGAAAAACCACAATAATTAATCGCAAAGGCCAAGAAAGTTTCCCTGCTAAGAGCAGACACATTCATGTGCTGTAACAAGAAAGCTCACTGATGTAACATGGCAGCAAACAGCACTGAACACACCTGCAAGTGTGTGAAAAGGATGGGCTATCATTTTTATGTACCACTAAAAATGAACTTTCCTCTATTCTCTATTAGTAAAAATGGTATCTCTTCTGAAGGCCATTTTGAAGCATCTTCACAATAGTAAGGGTAGCAGTCACTCTACCCAACTGTCCAGTCTATCCAAGTTTGACTGATAGCTCAAGAAGATTCTTCAGGGTAAGAAGTAGAATCAGGTTTCCCTCTGGGTCACAGTGAAAGAGGGCTGGGAACCAAATATAACTAGACCCTAAGTAAATGGAACTATTTTTCAGTTGCCTGAAAAATAACAGGATATTTAGTTTAGGGATCTACAGGGAATGATTGCAACATAATCCAGATGTCAGACAGGGCCTCCCTCTCCTTGACATATCTAGCAGGGGCTGTTTTAAACCTTGAAATCCTCTGAAGATAAAAAAAAAAAAATCTAGCACTCACTTTCCTCCTGTGTTTTCCAATGAGTCTTTGAATTCTGCTTCTTGTTTCTGTACCATATTCTAGCATCTGTTTGACTCAGGTCGGCCTCGGCTCTGTCTCTACCCACAGAATGATTTTATTCACCCAAACATTTATGAGTTTAGTCATCTGAAAATGTTGGTCCCCTATAATGTTCAGTTTTCCATCACCTTGATCACTTTAGCTGGTAACACAAAGCAAATCTTTTGTATAAGAGGTTAAAAAAGATCACCTCTGGAGACATGATAGCTTCCTTTATAGTCCAAATACCTGATCCTAATATGTCTTCAAACAATCCAGAGCATTGTATGTGTCTGTACAGTGTGAGTTTGGCTCTGTCTCCTCACCCAGGCCTCTGGAACGATGTATGTGCCAACTGAGTTTACTCTACCATGTGCTGGCAGGAGAACTCCTAAACTCAAGTGAGTTCCCCTTAGGTATTTGGCACTGGCAGAGCACCAAATCTGGTAATGCTTGTGAAAGCAGAGAATCTGGTATGCGCAGAGCAAGAATGATGGAGCGCTCCTTGGGCAGCCCAGAGAAGGCAGCCTGTGGCCCAGGAGAGACTAGAAGGGGCGAGATCCTAGCTTGCGGCTGATGGTCTTCCTGAACCTCTCTGGAGCACACTCTAAACACTTCTTTTCTTGCTCTTGGTGCTTTGAATGCTATACCCAATCTCTGACCATTTTTTAAAAAACTTAGATTAGCTGAAATGACTTTAAGCTTCTCATAACCCAAAAAAGTTGTTTAAAATTCCCTATAGACAGGAAAAAAAAAAGGAGTTATGAAAACTCTGAAGACTTAAATAAAATTTGCCCAGTTGCTTTCCCAAAGGCCCTGTCATAGGGAGCTCTTGACCGAGAAGCACAAACACCTGGAGCTTAGCTCCAGTCCTGGTAATTCCTGAAGAGACACAAGTACTGGAGGTCCACTGGGAGGAGCAGAGGTCCCAGGAGAAGGTCCCTGGCCCTGAAGAGCCCAGCTCTGAGCACTTTTCTCCAGCAACATAACTGTCACCCATTTTCGGAGCCCATTTCACCTCGTCACCACCTTGCTGGGGCATCGTAAACTGGGACATTGGCCAAGAGGCATTTGAGCAGAAGATTCAGATTTTCAGGAGCGACTTCCCCTGGTGTATGATCTCCTCACAGTGATTCCAGGCCTGTGGCTGACAAACTCAGCCAATGTACTAAGGGGACAGAACTAGCATCAGCTGGTGCAAAGCAACTGCCAGGGAGAAAGCTGGGGCCTTGAAAGCTGTTCCAGAACTAAAAAGACAGTACATAGTGACCACACAGGGCCAGTCTCTACTTGGTGCCTGTGGCCAGCCATGCAGCCACACTTCTCCACTGAATTCCTAAAGGCCTCTGTTTACACCCCAGCATGCTGTCCCAGGCCAACGCTAGCAGTCAGCTGGGTTGATGTGAGCAATAAAATCCGATTCCCCAGCCTGTTCTAACAGTATCAAACTGGGAATTAGAAGACTAGGCACAAACATGAGCTGGCCGCCAAGCTGGTGAGTCAGTGCTGCTGAGCACATGATCTCACCTGTAAATGACAATGGCCTGGCTATGTTGCCTCCAAGATCACCTCCAGCTCTAAGTGACTGTGATCCTATCAGTGGGAAGGAAATTTCCAAATAATAGACTTGGGAGGAATGAAAAACACAACACTTAGGAAACAGCAGATGCATAATGTAGAAGAGATTTCCAAACAAGCACAGTGGGTGAAGAAATAAAGGATGAAGAGAAGAAGTTTTTCAGCAGGGAATAAAGAACTTGGACTCTGTTGATGGTATACACTGGTCCAAGAGTTGCAGGGAAGCAGAAAGAACGTCCAAGAGAAATTTAGATACATGGGCACAGAAGGAAGAAAATGCTGTCTCATGTTTCATGGGGACAGTATTGGGGAGAAACGTGGGATGAAAGTCGATTGACAAAGGCATTATAGAGAATAGAGATTTTTAAAAGATATTTTATTTATTTACGCATACAGAAATGGGTACAGGCAAGAGGTGCAGGGGTGGCAAGAAGATTCACCAGGAATAAAGTGGGGAACAGAACAGGCAGATCGACAAAGTACTCTGCTGAGGGGAGCAGTGGGGGAGACAGGAGAGGGATCGAACTCAGACTGCACCGGCCACAGAATTGCTTAGCTTAGCAGTGCAGTGCTCCAACCCACTGTGCCATTAGGGAGGGCCCGAATAGAGACTGATTTTTACAAAGCCTGGGAACTCAATGCACTGTCAGGAAAGAAACAGTGTTTTCATATTTCTAATTGTCTTCAGTTCTTGTGTGGAACAGGACTAAAAAATATCAAGTCTCACTTTTATGTCTTCACAGACAATTGTCTTAGAAGTGTACTACGATTTCTGTGCGTTTTCCCTTGGCTCTTTCTCTGTGCAGAAGCCAAAGGAATTCCATAGTATACCATAAACTCCACATATTTTTACTTAAAGCCCCATAATTCTCTCTCCTTCCACCTCACACCTTTGACAGGCCATTTAGGCTAGTTTCTTTGAACAAGCAAATCACCCTGCTACCTTCTGAGAAGCTATGGAGAAGTTTCCAGCACACAACCTCCTTCCCAGCAGGATGTCTTCAAGTTCACATTTACGCCATGACAATCTGCCTCTGTTCACAGCCACTTGGCCCAGTGGAGTGAGCCTGACTAGCAGAGCAGGACAAAATCCAGAAGCTGAGTTCTAGACAGGCCCACTCGCTGCATTTGATCATATCTTGGGGGGTGTTTGACAGTGATGTGAAGAGTAGACAGAGTGGAAGTGCAGCAGGAATGAAAGAATTAAATAGTAGAGGAAGCCAAGAAACCAAGAGCGAAATGGACGGGAGGGGAGAGAAGGGGAGGGGAGAGGATGGGAGAGGGGAGGGGAAAAATATCTAAGTAGAAGGGGGTATGATATGTCCCCCAGTAGATATGCTCAGTGGCAGAGCACAGAATGTTCTCTGAGGGAACACCCAAGAGGGCTATCCTTTAAGAACACAGCATGCTTATCAGAACAAAGTTCTTATTCTCTGTGTGGTCTCACTGTTGAAATGCTGAAAGGATTCCTCCTGTCTCTTTTACTTCCTAATGGATCCTTAAAACAATCCCCTATTGGGCCCTCCCTGATGGCATAGTGGATTAAAGCACAGCACTGAGAAGCTAAAGCCACTTTAGCATGAGTTCGATCCCCACCCCGGAGGTGACCCACATGGACCAGAAGACCTCCTCTATCTCTCCTGCTGCTCCCTTCAGCAGTGTGTTTCATCAGTCGGCCTGCTCTGCTCCCCACTCTGTTTCTGGTGAGTCCTCTCACTACCCCTGCACCTCTGGCCTGTACCCCAGTTCTGTATGCATAAATAAATCTTAAAATAATATATCCCCTATTAAGTGAAGTAATGAGAATAAATTTCTTCCCTTTCAAACTGACAAAAATCATCATTAAGATAGACAGCAGTGGCCCTCCCTGGTGGCAGAGTGGTCTAGGGCACAGCACTGAAAGCGAGCAACACCTGCTTCAGTGCAGAGTTCGATCCCAGCCCTGGTGGTGACCCACATGGCGCAGCAGACCTCTCCTGACTTGCCCGCTGCTCCCCTCAGCAGCATACTTCTGCCTGTTCTGTTCCCCACTCTGTCTCTGGTGAATCCTCTCACCATCCCTGTACCTCTGGCCTGTACCCAAGTTCTGTAGGCAAATAAATAAATAAAATCTTAAAAAAAAAAAAAAAAGACAGCAGCAACATGTGTCCATGGTCAACACCACCCCTAACTAAGGCCAAGCTCAAGTCAGATTCTTCTCTGCAAGTTTCTTATTTGAGAAAATTATCTTGCAGGATAACTGGGTCAGTGGGTGTCATGGGGTCTGGAGCACAAAGCTGGACATATTTACACACGGTCAGGACTGTGGAGTCAATCTGGACCATTGAGGCACCTCAGCAGCGATTTATCAAGCAGCCACAGTAAAGAGTGGAGAACAGAGTGATGTGTGTTATGTTCAGGATGGCTGTGTATGGGCAGCTGAATGTATAATGCCATGAGAACAAAAAAGGATCAAGAATTTCTACTATTTATCTTCAAATCTGTGTTTTGGATATATATGAAAGGAAAACACTGACTAGGTTGCCTCTGATTAGAGAAACTCTCACTGGCTCAGCAGTTGAGTAACAATAACAGGTGGGACTTTAAGGAGGGGCAGGAGGAAGGCTCAAAAGCATGACATTGTTGTGATTTTGGCAAAAAGGGAAGAGATGAGACAGGAACAAGAGGAAAGCTCCCTAAAACCGGTGGGAACAAATGACCAGGAGGCTTTAGCACGGGAATAAAGGGAGAACAAAAACTCTAGCTGGGCCCATTCAGATGTAGCTGTAAATTATCATTTTAAAGTAGTTTTGCTAAATAACCACAAGAGGGCACTGCATCCTATTCACCCAAGAATCCCATCTTTTCCAGTTAAGTATATTTTCCTGTTCAATGAAGGGTACCCTTAAGTAATGCCTTCAGGAAGGATACCATTGCAGATGGGGACTAAAGATGTTTCTTCATTCCTATATTTGTTCTTGATAGATTAGCAGGCAGGCAAGACCGACCTAATTCAAATCACTGGTAATTGCAAGGCTTAAACAAAATAATCTTATTTAAATCGATTTAGCCTTTAGTAAAGAGTAAATAAATATCAGCTATTTTCCAATCACATATACAAATTTGCAAAATACAGGGACAAGAAAAGAAACACAAGAAGGAAATATATCAACCTTTATCTCTCTAAAGGGTCAGCCCCCAAGCTCCACGGTGAGCATACAGCTGTGCTAGGAAATCATTCCAGAGAATAAATTTATGCTGTTCTTTTCATTACATGTTGCAGCTTGTACATAATAGCCAAAGGGAATAGAACACAAACAGCTGGGAAATAAAGATGAAAGCAAAACTATATCAGCAGGGAGAAGCACACAACCCCCTGAGAACCCTGCAGTGTCAGGAAAGATAATTTGAACAAGGTCACCTATTTGGAATTCCTCTTCTCAGAGAAAGATCATTAGATGCCTGTCATTTCTGACTATCTGCATTGGTATCAAAGTTAGGGAATGGAATGTACAGGGCCTACCTTTCAAGTTTCTAGAATAAAGCCCTGCCTGTACAATGAAACAGTGTCACAGAGAAAACCATGCAGTATTATACAGCTACTGAAGGGTGTTACATGGTTGAAAACAAAGCAATGCTTCTTCTCAAGGCCAAGTGGAGCCGGCTGAAGACAGTCCCTTCCTGACACCCATAAGGTTTTGTGGCCCTATGCTGCCCTCTAGTGTCCTTCTAAGGTACAGTACTATGAGAAAAAAAAATACTTGCAGTATCCTGAAGCAACCCATGTCACTTCTGCCCACAACTGGTAAAATAAAACAAAAGTAAAATTCTAAAATAAATGCAAAAGCAGCATTTGCACTAAAACTAAAATGTGATTTTAATTTTGTCTCGGCACATATTTTGCATTATTCCAGAGTTCTGAAACACACAGAAACACACTAGGTTAGTGAGTAAAAAATACAGCCACTGCTCTCAAACCATGACTCTATCAGACTAGCTGAGGAGAAGTGGAGAAATCTGCATTTCCCAAATTCCACCACAAGATTCTGATACATTCAAGTTGACTGACCTCACTTTGAAAGTGAAAGATCATGGCAATGACATTAAACAAAGCATAGAAAAGATCCAGTAACTTTCCTTTAATTCTATAAGGTACAGCTCTTAGACAAAATATACAAGAAATAAAATCACTGACCAAAATAGGTCACCTTATATTTGTTCCTGCATTTAGAATCGCTGAGTTGTATCTGATTAGAGTGTCATGAAAATGATGCTCTTCAATTCAGAGTGAAGGGTCCCTAGAGATTTTTCCTGTATTAAGCTCCTCCTTACCCCCCACCCCACCACCCAGGTTGGGAGGAGAGTCAGTGCCTTCCTCCTCACTTTTCAGATATCCCTTCTTTCCTCTAAAGTCTTCCTGGACCCCTCAGATTAGTTTTGAGGCTAACCTGGGCATCCTGTGAGTCTACGGTAACCTGTTCTCCAGCCTATAAATGTTCCGTCCATGTCACTCCACAAGCTAGGACAGAAAGGTGTTCATAGTAGGAAACACCTTTCCTACTATGGAACCAAGCAGTGCTGGATAGATGCCTGCGTTTTGGCCAGTGAATACCCTCACGTACATCAAAAGCGGTGACAATGGACCTGAGTGTCACAGGCCAGGACCATGCACTCTCTTTAGTTGATGACACAGCAAAGGGCTTCCTTGGGGAGACTGCTACCACTGGGTTATGCATCCTATTCACAGATCCACAGATTTGGCTCTTTTGATTTTGATTATTCATTTTAGGCACCTTTTCCCTTTTGGGCATGACTAAAACACACATGAACTTCACAAGGTCAAAGGGAGACAGTCATTAATGTAGAATCTACTCAGGAAGTTCACCTTGAATTTAAATTGTATTTTTTAAAAACACAAATGCACCCATCATATTTCAATATCTAGTAGCTTAATATTATGCAATATGTTATTTTATTAATAATGTTAACATTTTTAATCAGGAATCAAGTTTTTCTCATATTCATAATAATGAAACTTGCAAGGTTTTAATAAAAGTATGTTTTGATGGCTTCTTAGATTTGCAAAGGTCTCCATACTTCCCCACCAAAAAAAGTACAATACCATGACTTCCTGTCACACTTATATTTTTTTTTAATTTTTTTTTATTAAAAAGTTTATTTTTACATCATTTTGCACATTTTTTTTCATCTCAATTGTAATCCCAACGGGTTTCCCATCACCAAATCACCCCTGTGCCACCACCACACTTATATTTTTATTACTTACAAAAAAATATTTTTATGTAGAAGAACTGGGGTATAGGTTAGGGGTATGGGGGTGGTGGTGAGAGGATTCACTAGAGACAAGAGTGGGGGGAACAGAACGGCGGGGGCTACTGAAAAACACTGCTGAGGGGAGCAGCAGGTGAGACAGGAGAGGTCTGCTGTGCCATATGGGTCAGCATTAACAAATAATTACTTCACAGGAGACAGAGCCCTAAGTGTCTAAAGAAACATAAGCCCTATACCTTGCACTGACTCTGTTATCTGCAGTGTGCAGGACTCAGGATGGCTCAGACTTCAACCAATGATGATTTTGCTCTTTCCAGCCACGTCTCACCATAGTTTACAGTCACATGACACTTACTAAGAACTGTCCCTGCACAAGGACCCCATTTCACTTTAGCTGCGGGAGCTGGCTTGAACAGCACACTGATTCACCAGCTCTTCCTTTCCTTTGGCAAGTATCACCCGAGCCCACTTGCAAAATAGGGGACCCACAAAATATGGAGGACAATGCACTCCATTCACTTCAGTCCAAAAGAAGCAAGAAAGAAGTGTGGACTGTGCAGCAATACTTCCTTTTAGATTTTTTCTTTTTTTACTTTTTGAGCAAATCTATTAGATTTGTGGACACAAACAGGGTCTCTTTGAACTGAACAAGAGGGCTACTCTGAAAGAAGTGTGGTAGTCACTGCTACTCACTCAATGTGTTGGGTAAATACAGCTCTAGGGTTACAAGGATATTCTGCATTTACACACAGTATCACTCGTCTTTCAACTTATTTTGAAAGGGTGCTTCTCTCTAGAAGGAAGTTTTAGATTTTTCTCTTTGCATTTCCCTAACTCCATCTGTATTTACCTTTTGAATAAAAGAGAAAGACCCCATCACTAGAAATATAAATTCTGTCAAGCAAAAACGTGACTGTAATGACCCCTGCAGGGCTTTGAAATGACAGGGGCATCCCAGAAAGAGGGTGTGTGTCAGTACTGGGGTTCTGCCTTCCTCTACTCTAACAACCTTTAATCCCTGGGAAAGTCCTCCAAAATTTAGATTTCCTGTATTCATAACAAACAAAAAAAAAGCAATACTTGTCCAATACTTGTTCTCATGTTAAATGAGATATGATATATGGATATGTTCTTAGTGAATCACAAAGACGCAGTCAAATATGAACCTGCTCTTACTTTCTTCTTGTTGGCATGTTTTCTAAGCACTCTGTCTTTCAAGTAATCAAATACTAGTAGGAAAGGGGAATATCTGCTTAGACTTTCTTAGCAGCTGGTAAATTATTCTAATGTTGGGATGGATATAGTGAAGGGGGAATGGAGTTTACTGTGGGAGACAGAAAGATACAAACTAGGCTCAGAACTCTGGTGGGAGGGTCTATTAATAACTAGAAACCTTACCAAGAGAAAAAAACAAAACCAAAAAACACTAACCTCTAGAAAAAACTCAATACATTTCTGGCTACCAACTCCAAATGGATTGAATATTTCAGGACTAAAGGAAGTTGCAAATGCCGACTTTTCTTTAAAATAGAAAGTCTTATGAATACATTTTTCTTAGTCTTTAAATTTTAATCATGTATGCATTCTTAGGTGTTGCAATTTTTGAACTACTATTAAAAATACATATGTTGCTACCACATTAGAGGAACAGAGAGGCTTGTGTGTTGTATTATTAATCACCTGCTGGAAATAAAGGTCAGTCTTTGCAGGTCAGCCTTAGCACATAAATGCATGTGTCCATCTACACACACCTGCACACACACATCTCCCAAAGAATAGGCTTTGACATGTGAATGGAGATCATGTGGGGTCATGTCTGCTACCCAGGTTCAGCATGAACTTACTCTTTAGGTCCAAGTTTCTGGCTCCCGCGGTGATTTGTGTTGTGATTTTTGTGTCAATCTTTACAGTGTGAAGATTGCTGGTGTCCCTTGATATCATAACGTTGTGCCACTGATTGTCATTGAGAGGTTTGTTTGAGCTCCCTTTGATGAGGTTAGCACCATTTCCCAAATCAAACACATAATGCAAGTACCTGGAGAAAAAGAAAGATGGAAAGTGTCATGATAGTTTGAATTATTATTAAGTCAAATTAGATAACAGAAGTGGAGATTTTTGTTTTCAGATGTTTCCATACTTGCTAGAAGACGTGAGGATGAATTGTACCGAGACTCTTCTAACAAGAAGATGCGAAATACCACTATTTCAGTGGGGGGAGGAGGTCACTTATTGTCCTCATTAAGGAACAGTGAAAAATATTTTAAATTATGGTCTGCACCCCACTTTATGATTTGGAAGGTGAGAATATCCTTAATGAATTGTTCATATTTCCAGTTGTCCCTCCATTCTTTGCTAAGCACACTGGCCTGGAAATTCTTTTCAGCTTCTTTCACATGCTGTCCCTTCCGTCTTTTGTATCTACTTCTACATAGCAAATGTACACACATCTTTCAAGACTCAGCCCAAACATCCACTTCTGCCTTATGTATTTTCCTGATTTCCCTAAAGATGCCTGAACATTTGCACATGATCGTTTCAGGAAACTTATCACAAGATTATATTTATATGTTTACTGCTTAACCTAAGAGCTGTGAGTTTGCCTGCGTGTTGCCTGAGGCTGATGGAACCTGAGATGTGCATGGGTGGCAAGAAATATAAAATAATACCTGGCACATTATCTAGTCCACTAAAATTTTCACTAATGAATGAATGTGAATAATAATGAACAAGTACACTAGTCACTTAAAATTTGAGTTAAGGCCCTCCCTGGTGGCGCAGTGGGTTAAAGCACTGCACTGAGAAGCTAAAGCCACTTCCGCACGAGTTCGATCCCCGCCTGCCCCGGAGGAGACCACATGGCAAGGCAGACCTCTCCTGACCCGCCCGCTGCTCCCCTCAGCAGTGTACTTCGTTGATCTGACTGTTCTGCTCCCCACTCTGTCTCTGGTGAAGTCTCTCACTGCCCCTGAGTCTCTGGCCTGTACCCCAGTTCTGTATGTACAAATAAATAAATTTTTAAAAAAAAATTTGAGTTAAATTTTGCATCACAGAATTCTCTGTTTCGAAGTCATACAAAGAATTCTGACAGGTCTAAGGTTGAGTTAATTGACATTTTGGAATTGAACTAATCAAATGACTTGAATTAGTTGTTTCATTGAGCATTGAGCATAAATTACCTACAGAGAATTTTAGAAATTCTTTTCTAAAATTATGGTGTATTAGAAGGAAATCCATATTTGAAATGTAAGAGTCATGGAATGGCACCTTAAATTAGAATTCAGTATTTCTTGTATCTCACATGGGGAAGAGTAGATGTATCCTGAACCCCTATCAATTTTATCCATTTAGATACCTAAATGAATTTTTATCTATTTAGATACCTAAATGAATTTTTATCCATTTAGATAACTAAATGAATATTTATCCATTTAGATACCTAAACGGATTAAATAAATACATTATTTGTGCAACACCCCACCCTTACAACCACCTTACTAGCCAGCTTAATGTACATATTTGGAAGTTGAGGTACATTCTTATAAAGTACATTCATTATGTCATTGAGCTGAAATATACTTACCCTTTAACCAATTCAACCACAATAAAATCATTTCCATCCCCACTGTTATAAAGAATTAGTCCATCTAGGGATGTTGTCTTGAATTGGAAAAAAAGATGCATAGAAGTGTAGGCTTGCAATGTAGCTAAGGCAACATAACTCGATTTGGTCTTGAAGGTGACAGGATCTGCTATGATATTCCTGAAGCCAAATCTGGCATTGAGCTCACAGTAATCAATGTCACCATTTTTACACAAGTCAATGTATGCCATTCCATTAAATGTCAGACTCTGAAGATGCCCAATGAAATTGGAGGGGACAGAGGACAGATATCGGCGCTCTGTGATGATGCCTGTCTCTATGTTATGAAATTCCAGCCTCGTATGATCACCTGCCATCTGACCTAAAAGAGAAGAAGACAGTGCACCATTAATTCCTGTATGTAAAGGCACTTTGAAATTTAGATTTCCATTGCAATGTCATATTTTAAGATGCAAACTTCCAAAATGGGGCCTCCCTGGTGGCACAAGGGGTTATGCTTCAGTGCTATCAGGCCATCAGCAACTACTGAAGCATCAGTGTGATCTCCAGCTAGGGAGCTGACCCACATGACACAGCAGACTTCTCCTGTCTCTCGTGCTGCTCCCCTCAGCAGTGTATTTCAGTGGACCCAACTGTTATGCTCCCCACTCTGTCTCTGGTGAATACTCTCACCCTATCCCCTGCTCCTCTGTCCTACACCCCATTCTTGTATGTATAAAAAAATAAATAAAAATAGTTTTAAAAAAATCCAAAATGTCTCCTTGATATTCAGTGACCTATAGTCAAACTACAAATGTGATATTTCATGGAACAGCTGAATTATAGTCATAAAACTTTCCTAGATCAAGTTTTACTCTGTCTGAATTTTAGACTTAATTAAAAAAAATCATCCTTTTTATCCGAAATTACATATTCTTTTAAAAGTGTAGGAAAGAAATCAAGAAAATAATGAAGACAGGAAAAGTATGATTAGAGAGAGGGGCGGAGAGGGAGAGAATTAGGAAGGGAAGGAAGAGGAAAGGATTAGGGCCAATGACGTCTGAAATCATCCTAGAAGCAAGTGATAGGTCCCAGCTTCATGGATCAGCAATATGTTCTTTATAAAAAATAGTTGTCAAAAAAAAAAAAAAGTAACTGTAAATCGTCCTATACCCAATAGATATAATGCAGGACTACTGAGTATATTTTCAAAAATGAACCATGAAAATGTGTTTGAAGTTAACACTTTTTCCATTTTCTCTTCTGTGCTGCATATTCTTTTGATCTATGGAACTAAGCCATGATCCTTTTAAGTGTTTTAGATACACCAAGTGAGTACACTGTATCATTTCAAGATGTGTCCAATTTTAAGAATACAAGGAAAATTAGTCCATATTAGCGCAAAGTACAATCTTTGTGCACACTTATTTTAGTCACATCCATATCTAGTCCACACTATTTCTTTGCAATCTTAATGAATGCAAAGTATTCACAGTAATAACTCTACCTAACTATGTAAGGATAAAAGGAAATAAACAAAGAACTTGTTTTGTTTTTTTTTAAATCCAGCCTAAATATAAACTACTCTTATCATTCAGTGATTTGTTCCCCACATTTTGCCTGTCTAACTCAACTACCATTCATTTTCTCCTAAAACCAAAAAAAAGAGCATTTAAATTACAATCAAGTTCTTCTTTAGCTACTCAAATTGATATAATTGAAGAATTTCCCATCACCCATGCTATTTATGAAAATATTGTTAGGTCCAATCTCCATACCAGCCTCTGAGAAATGCACTGTAACTTCTTTCCAGGGGCAGTGAAGATGGAACACCCACCTATATGGCCCTCCAGCCAGTCTGAGAGAGTTATATTTCTCTAGTCAAGATGACATTACTAGGCGCTTTAATCTAAAAGGCACACTGTTTATTGTGTAATAAAAACTACCTACATACTTAGTTAATTGAGTTTGATGATTATAAATTCATTAGTTAGAACATTCTTCCCTGAACCCCTCTTCTCTTCTTGAATA
>NW_004567121.1:11422849-11435539 GCF_000260355.1 Condylura cristata | reverse complement strand
AAAAAAAAATACTGGTAAGGTAAATCCTTCGCAATTCTAATTTCTTATATGACATCATTTCTCTCTCCTTTAATTCTTTCAATGACCTCAATACTACTCTGTGGGGAACTGGCTCTTTGGTAGAATAAAATTAGGCTTTAATAATTTTCAGATATAAACCCCTAGAGACACCAGAAACACTGAGTTAACAAGTTACATAGAAAGAAGAAAATGGAAAGTTTAAAAAATCACTTGGGCTTTTACATCTCTTTGTATTGATTTTTATCATTTCCCCACCCCAATCCTGAAACAGTCATATTTCCTCTTAAAAACTCCATTAGTGAACCAACAGATAATAAGGGCATATGCAGAAAAATATTTCTAATGCAAGAAGTTAAATGTCACTTCAAATTGTGAAGTTCTTGGCAGTTCTGAAATAGGGAAGCACATTTTGTTTAACAGGACTGAGTTCAGTGATAAAAATAACACTTAATGCCTATTTTCTTTTCTCAAAGGAATACAATATGTATGCAAAGCATAAATAATAAAAAGGTGGTAAAGTGGTGTTGGAGGAGCCATGGCCTAGTTACAAAACATATCACATGACCCATGTTCAAGAGTCTATTTTTTCAGTAATACACATATATAAATCACATAGACAGTAATGGCAGCTACGCCTGCTCTCAAAGGAGAATTAGCACCTTAAAGCCATTTTCCAATGACTACAAAAAACTGCTGCTTTTTAAAGATTTCTTTTTTACATAAGATTCATTCTAGGGTTTAATTCTTTGCAGTCACCTCTACAATTGTCTATATATACATATATATATTGATTAAACAAGAAAAAAAAGGGATCTAAAGATATTTAAGGTTCCAACCATTTATAAATGTACTTTCTTTTCTAGAGATTTAGTAGAATGGAAAATTTGAAATTGACAAAATGCCTTCAATCTAAGTATCTGTGGTATAACAAACTACAGTAATTAAAAAAAAAAACTGCTGGACGTTGTATTTGCAGAGAAATCTCAAAATTTAGGTCACATCATTTACCAAAGCACATAGCAAGATCAGCTATTTTATGTTAACCTTGCTCAGAGTTGAGTTAAATTTCTGTTGTGGAACAAACGTAAGTCTCCAGCCATAGCCACCATATAATTCACTTAAAATTACGGAGGGTGTAGTATACCTGTGTCCTCTGCTGTTAGGTAATGATGAAATAATGTTGAGAGAAGCAGTCTCAGATTCTGACTCTACAAAAGTTGTAATGTCAAGGGCAGGGATGTCTTAAAGGAACTCTGCGGAGTTCTGTGGACTCTATCTCCTCTTCCAGCTTTCTGGACTTCACCCTCTTCTCCAGTGACTGAAAACTACAACTCCCAGCAGTATACCAAGGAGAGAACTGTGAGGACCAAAGGGTGGAGCTAAGCAGGCATTCTGGGACTTTGAGGGATAAATAGGAAGCCATTTTGTCCAACGCTCTCTAGCTCAGGCAACATCTCTCAGGACTGCGTGACTGGGTGCTATCAATTAGTTTATTACTAGAGCTCCAAATTAGCTGATCCAGTAAGATATTCTAGTTACCTTGTATCTCTCTCTCTTTCCCTAGGTTGTTCCTTTTCCTTTCCCCTTTTGTAAATAAACCCATTATTGACCCTTTTGTGTGTGCCTGCAGTATAACTAAATTTTAGGTACATGGGTGAGGACCCATAGACAGGCAGCCCAGTTCATACTGGGGTGCCCTGTAACAGTAATATATCAGGAGAAGTCAAAGAAAAAGATGTAAAAATAAATTCATAATCACAAAAATAAAAAATGCTATAACTTGATAAACAGACTGTTTTGTTGGTTAATTTGGAATGGGGGCAAGTGCCTGAGTTGACATTTAAGTTAAATTTGTAGGGTTAACAAGAGAAAACCAGACTTAAAACTGGAAAAGAACAGGGAGAGCAATTCCAGGAAGTAGTGATAATGAACAAAGGTTCTCAGGTGAGAAAAAGCAGAAAGTGTGGCTGGAAACTCCTGGATAAGTAAAGTAATAGCTCACCTGGGACAGAAAGCTAATCAGGAGCCCAGTAACTCAGTGCCTCCTAACCACATTCAGAGTGCACGTCTAAACCCATCCTGGAAGCTCTGTAAAAAGTCAACCTTCTTTCCCTCAGTTCATACAACCTCTTCACAAATGTCTCAAGCTTGGCAATTTTAAATAAATGGTTATGCTAATAGCTCACTAGTTGACTTTCTTCCTCAGAGAATAAAATGACATAAATTAGTACTAGTTAAAATGCCAATCCATTTTAGAGTTAGAGTCCACTAGGAATATTTTAAGATGAACACAGGATCCTCCCAAATTTTCTGTGGTGTCAAGATAGGAATTGGTCCTTTTAAGGCTTTTTCCAATGATTCTGAAGTAAAATTGCACCCATATGTAGAAAAAAAGGTTTGGAAAGCCAAGAGCACTAGTATGAGATGTATGAGTTGGATGTTTGCTTCATCTAACTTAGAAATGATCCTCTCCAAAGTGAAAATCCCATACAAGGCATTTTCACATTGATAGAATTGGCTGTTCTCTACCTATGAAAACCTCTTTGGAGTTGAATGTATAATAAATTCTTCTCTGCTGCACAAGAGACATCTTTTGTCTTGCAGTGAAATTATTAACATGGAGATGTTCTCTAAAAAAGAAAAAGGGGCTAATATCCCAGTGGGTCCTGAGTTTGGAGTTATTTTGAGCAGAGAATTAAGGCACTTCAATCCTGCTTTTATTCAGTTTCCCTATGTCTCTGAGGTGGACTTTTAGATGGCTCACCTCAGTGAGGAGTCTACAATCAGGGATTGAACTCGACATCCTTAATATTAGAGTTTAACTAACAGGGATCAGTGGCCAAAAATGCTCCATTATAGCTGATAATGAAAAAGCAGCTCACTTGACAGAATGTCAGCCTCTCTGTCAATTTACCTTGAAGCTAAACAGTATAACTTGCTGCTGTTAGTCACCGAAATATATAAGCAGCAAAGAAGCAAACAATGACTTCAATATTTTTACAAGGCCCTAAGATATTTATCAAACCACATAATTAAAATCTATGATAACTACTTTTTGAATTATTAAAAGAAAAACATGATATAAAACTGTCGTTCATGGGAGAGAGAAAACATTAAAACACTGCTTATTAAAACAATTGTTGTGAGGAAGATTGGAAAAGAAAATGAGCACAGTTTCAAGTGTGCGTTTGGTTTTCAAAGTCACCTGCAAGACAGGAAATTCTAAAGCTTCAGTAAGAGAAAGGATAGTTTACCTGTCATGGCCGGTTGGTCATCCACTGTTAATTTTAAACCTTTTCCCCGACGAACCACACGCACTGTGTGCCATTCGTTATCATTGAGGTTATTGCCAGCAAAAAGGGTCTCGGGACCTTTGCCTGTAGAATATGCCAAACAGTCATTATGGACACTCAGAATCAGTCAAGCAAATGAACCTCACAGAGAGTGAGAAAGACAAAGTAAAGAGGAGAGTAAGAAAGCAAGGGAGAAAAGAGAATGAAATGAAAAGTAGAGGGAAAGAAGAGAAAGGAGAGAGAGAGAAAAGGAGAAGAGACTGGATCAACTTTCAAGTCCATTAGAATCATATACAAACAAGGAAAATGACCAGTTAACAAACATTCAGGTGTGGCAATTTAAGAAGATTCTTTAACTTGATGAATTAATTGAAGACAAGTGAATACCTGTTGTCATAAATAGGCACAGTCAATATAACACTGGGAGCCTAAAACATTTACACTTTTTAAAGGACCTCTCTGATCTTGGCAGTTAAACACTTTTTGCTATTAAAGTAATTAGTAGTCATGTAATTCCTAATCTGGAATGAGATCTGACCACATGTACTATTAGTAAAAATTTTTAACAAATGGCTACTTGGCTGAATAGATTCCAGTGAGAAGCTGCTCTGCATACAATATTAGGTGACTAAATATCTGTTTGTCACTTGCACAGATGAGACTTCCAATGGTCACCAAATTCTTAGGTTCATTCACCTCCTAAAAACTGTCTGGTGGTAGTACAGAAAATCATTGTGAGTAAAAGTAATGATTTAAGAAATTGACCAAAAAAAAAGTCGCATTCAATAAGGGGCTGAGTGGGAGGGAAATGAAGTGAAATAAATTAGCAATAACAAGTGGGGTTTTCAGTGAAGGGTAGGAGGAATAGCCAGAGAAAGAAACTGATAGTGAATCTATGGAAACTTATGCATTTATAATTTAAATTGGCTTACAAGAAGTTATTTTAATTTTTGTGGAAATTATTGAATGACAATTAGAAAATGTCCCTCACCTCTTAAAACCAAAGCTGGAACAAAATAGGTTTTAATGTAACTCAAATGTTTACAAAAACATAAAAATTTCTACTGATCTGGCAACAATGACACTTTTTTAAAAAGGTGAAATAGTTTGTAAAGGTACATTATTTGGTAAAAGATTCCCCCTTCTATTTTTTAGTTATTAAATCTTGTTGGTAAGTTAAAATAACAAAAGACTCGACAACATGGAATTTCATGATTTTTAAATGATTCAGGGTCAGGTTTGGGTTAACAGTTTATTCAACCAAATTCCACCAGCAAAAGTAATGTCCTAGGATCATAAGGGACTAAGAAAAGGTCAAGGAGAAGGATAAAAAAAAAAGAGGAGCATTTATTTAGGGAATCAAGTAGAAGAAACCTCACTACTTTGTCCAGTAGGATTTTGCTGTTTGTCTTCAGTACCTTAGGGTATCTACCCAGCCTCCAATTTCTCTTGTAGGGTATTACTGATGATTCAAGTTCTGTCTTCCTTGCTTGGAGTTTCTCTGGGTCTTAAGATATGACAGTGATATCAGTGATAGAAGTTTTGCAGAAAGATTGCCTCATGTCTTCAAACAGGATCATCATTAAGGTTAGAAATCATCTTTTATTTCTTTAGAGAGATTATATTATGGTTATGGATACATAAATAGAAAATAATCTAGACAGGATAGTTCTGAGAGAGTGATCACACACACACACACACACACACAAAGAAAAAAAAAAAAAAACTAGAAAAAGCCTGTTAACTCAGCAACTGCAAAAATGCTCAGAGACC
Organism: Condylura cristata; assembly: GCF_000260355.1. NCBI lineage: Eukaryota > Metazoa > Chordata > Mammalia > Eulipotyphla > Talpidae > Condylura > Condylura cristata. The sequence continues at coordinate 11,430,452 of NW_004567121.1, read as the reverse complement.
AAATGTTGAAAGTAAGTTCGAGGATCAAAAAACTCTTTCTAGTTTCAATAGTAAAGAAAGAAGTGTTTAATAACTCTACAGCATCTGAGCATCCTACTGGCAGTAAGGGTCATTTTTAGTTTTGATGTTTGAAAAGAAAATGTATCATTTTATAGCTATTTTTATAAGGGAGTTTTTTTTTCTTAAAAATGTATGCTTTTGAAGCAGCTTCACTCCCATTCTTTCATTTTCAAAATGTCTGTCAAGGAAAAGAAGCATAAGGGTGATATCATCATTATACCCCATTCTGGGCTTGATATTGCAGTAAAGTCATAAAGCTTAATCTATGAAACAACTATTTCCATAACAACAGGCACAAAATCCAATTAAAAATAACCCTTTGGTACATAAAAATCTCTGTGGGCCAACTTCAAGCTTCTCTCTTGCATTATTAAATATGTGAAGAGATTGATTTTTGAAGACAAGGTTTTTAAAAATGCACTTAATAATCTCAGTTCAAAACAATGTTATCCACGCAACATGAATTGTAATAGAGAGGACACCTGACAGGGAATTTAGAATTATGATAGCTATCCCTTGATTTTCTGCTAAGAAATAAATGGGGGGAACAAAAAATAAAACAAAATTGAAATACAGAGAGCCAATTGTTGGTTTTGGGGTGAGAGGCGGGGAAGGATTGGGGTAGCAATAGCAGACTAAAATGGGATGAAGAGCTACAAAATCACAATTATAAGTATCTTGGCTGTACTATACAGCATGGAGGCTGTAGTTAATAAATTTGTACTTTAAATTTGAAAAGTCTTAAGCTATAAATAGACATATTTAACACAATATACAAATGTAAAATCACTATGCTACATAACTGAAACTACCATATTATATATCATTTATATAATTAATTAAAACAAAATGAGGGCCACATTCTCACCTTAGACTTGTGAGAATCGCTCAGTAAAAAAAAAAAAATAAACAGAAAACTGCTGTTAAGGGTATGGAGAAAGAGGGACACTCTTACATTGTTGGTGGGAATGCAGACTGGTCCAGCTTCTAAGGAAAGAAGTGTAGACATTCCTCAAAAGACTAAAAATAAATCTACCATATGACCAATAATTTCACTCCTAGGTATCTATCCAAAGAACACAAAAATACTAACTGGAAAGGAAACCTGAACTCCTATGTTTATAGCAGCACTATTCACAATAGTCAAGATACGGAAACAACCTAAATGCCCCAGAACCCACTCAGTCCATAGTATTTTGTTAAAGTATTTTAAGCAGACTAAGGTTGTAAGCAGCATTTTAAAGATTTTTTTTAAAGATTTATTTATTTATGCACACAGAAGTGGTGGCAAGAGGTGCGGGGGAGTGGGAGGACCCACCAGAGACAGAGTGGGGAACAGAACAGGCAGAACTGATGAAGTACACTGCTGAGGGGAGCAGCAGGGAGGTCAGGAGAGGTCTGCCATGCCATGTGGTCACCTCCCGGGGTGAGGATAGAACACATGCAGAAGTGGCTTTAGCTTCTTAGTGCTGTGCTTTAACCCACTGCGCCACCAGGGAGGGCCCAGCATTTTAAAGATTTTAAATAATGTCTATAACACTGTTTCTATTTTAAAGACAATTATTATTTGTATGTTGTAGAATTAAGGCTTATTTATAATTTTACAATAGATTCCTCTTATAATACATTATGTAAGTCACAGAAAGAATATCTATCTATCTATATAACATTTAGTAAACATATAGTATATAAATAATAGCTTGGATATTACTGTGAGTCTGGGAGTGGAGTTAAGACTGAGATCTTGAGCATCTCATTTCAGTATCTTTTTCACAGTGGCCCAAATGATCTGGGATATTAAAATGGAGGTGCAATGTAGCCAAATGCACACAGCTAACATTTAATCAGATTGAAACAAAATTAATTTCTCAGGCGAATGCTATTTTAAAGAACTTAACTAGAATGGGTATCTGAGGCATAACAGTTTACTGAATTATCTACAAACTATGAATCAGAGGTCCAAAGTGATTAGATGATATTCCCTAGGCCACACTACTCAGTAGGTCTCCACTGATGTTTGGTACACTTTATTTAAACTATTCTGCCCATTACATTATGCTGCACTGGACTGAACTTCTTGAAAACCACCAAGGTCTGAATCTATGGTTTGGTCCATGGCTGCTCTTTGTTCTGAATCAAATGTGAAAGCCAAGTAATCACCAGGTAACAGTGTCAGTTCTATGAAATAAACTGAATGGAAGCCTTGGTATAACTGTTCTGTAGTCCGTGACATTCACTAGGTTTTCTGGTGACTTTAGTTAAAATTCATTCAAAACAGATGAGACAGACACAATAAACATTTCAGTTTCCCTCAATAAAGTTCAATTCATTGTGCCTTCACAGTGTCTTGATTCCAGCTGACTTATCCCTAGCAAGGGCTGAAGCTATGGAGATAAGCCCAAATTGAGGCGTGGGACAGAGGAGAGAGGGTATGTTTGCAGGGAATACTGGCAGTTTAGTCAAACAAGCCCTTCTAGGGAATCTACTTTTATAGAGCCTTGACTTAACCACTAAGACACAAACTTTAAGCAAGGATAGGTGTTTGGGCCAGATCAGTAGCCACATTTAGTAGTTAATTTTCACCTCCATTTTAATCATGGGAGGGGGTGGTGAAAAAAATTGGATTTTGTCCCAAGGCCTGCCTTGAACACATCATGTGACATTGAGGAAGTCATCCATCTTGCCTGTTCCTCATCTTTTTACATATAAAGTGAGGACGTTTGATAGATTATCAAAAGAATTCTATAGTCAACTACAAAGGTCTGTCATGTTTGCAAACTGTACTACACTATTTCTCCACCTTGTGAATACATGAAAGCATATAATAGCTTAATGAATTCTTCTAAAAATATACTATTTTCATTTCATTGCTAATTTCACATTTTAATTTTGACATAGACAAGAGGCCAAGAAAACTTCAAAGAGAGTCATTCTAGACCTAGAACTACTAAACTCAAATGAAATCAGTAACATGATATTGATACAGGATGTAAAGTGTGTTTATTAATATAGGAATTAAAAATTAAATGGCAAAAAGTGTGTTTTTGTCATTTCGACATGTCTCACAGAATATAGCACCAAACAATCAATGAATGATCAGTCAGGAGCAGTAAATACACCATTCTGTGTGCCAGTAAATTCCCCTACTTTATGAGTATGTTTATGTAGGAAACTAAAACACAGATCATAAGGTTATATGGTGAAATAATAAAGTAATCTTTAAGAAAGCTCTTCTCATTACAATAAATTATTTTCTCCCCATGAAGATGGTTGTATAGGAGATAAGAAAACACTCCTGCTTTAGGTTTGCCTTAGTCAGAACAAATATATTTGCACAACATAAAAATCCAGGAACTAAACTAGTGCATTGGTTATGTTATTATATTTATGTTGGTGGAGTTATTTTTCCACTGTATCTTGCAAAAAAGGAATATTAAAAATAAAATAAATGTAGAGCTGTCTTGCTGTTAAAGAGACAGGATAGCTTGGCTCCCAGACACCACCCATGAGCCCTGGAACTCTTCAACAGAAAACTGAACATGTTTACACTGGACAGGCTCATTTCTCCTGTTAGAAAAAGGCTGGTTTTATGTACCATAAAATCCCAGCAAAGACTTTTTAAAATCATTTGCAATCAACTCTTTGCTCATTTATTTACAAAAATTATTTCTTAGGAATTTTTTAAAAAAAGCTCCAGAACATCATTTATTGAGTGCATTAAAGTTCAGACTATTAAAGCTATCATTTTTAGTCTTTCTACATTGTCAACCTTCTAGCATGCATTGCTTAATTACAATCTCCAAATTTAAAGATTGTCTGTAAAGACTTGGTTGGCCATTCTCTCTGATGTCATGGAACAGATTGCCTCCTTATTGTATATCCATCAGAAGCTATAATTGTTATGGGAAAATTAAAGCCATAACAATTGTATCTTGATTTTTAAAACACTGTGTTGTAGGCCCTCCCTGGTGGTGCAGTGGGTTAAAGCACAACACTAAGCACTGCAGACCTCTCCTGACCTGTTCACTGCTCCCCTCAGCATGTACTTCTTTGATATGCCTGTTCTGCTCCCCACTCTGTCTCTAGTGAAGCCTCTCACTGCCCCAGCTCCTCTGGCCTATACCCCAGTTCTGTATGCACAAATAAGTAAATTTTTAAAAGACAAAACAAAACACTATGTTGTGTGTGTCATGAAGCTGGAACTCATTACAGACTCTGTTTAGCTGTCTCCCTCCAGTGGTATATTTTAAAGATACTACCTGAAGGGGACCCTTGTTACAGGTACACCATCTCTTAGTGTAGTTCAGACTAATTGGTCCTGGATTTTTTTCTTTATTGCCTGAACGTCAACTGTTCATATTTCTATTTTATAATTTTACTTAGTTTGTTGAATGGTTGAATACACCAGATATTGAGGAAATCGCTCAGAAGCAGGTAGGGATTCATACAGTGTGCCTTGTAGAAATGACCCATCGCTAACCTTCATTATATTAATAGCTGGTTTATCTTTTCAGCAATAGCTGTCTTGGCTAAAAAATGGGCATCAGGTGAATGCAGATCCTAAAGTTTCCATACTTCTGCTATTAATTAAGGAAAAAAAAAAACTAGCATTGCCTTACAGTGGTCCCATTTTTTCAAGTCTGTTAAATGTTTTTAAGTCATGAAATTGCTCATAGCAAGTCATAATTAAATTTGCAGTTATACTACAGGTTTCTATGATCCCTATTGTGTATATTATTTATCCTAAACAACTATTCTTACTCAATTGGTCAGATGGCACCCATATTCTGTTAACTTAGTTTAAAAATTATTTCATACCTTACAGAGACCTTGCTATTAGGAATATCCCAACTTAGATTTATTTTCAGGTGATTATATTCTATCACAATAGAGGTCAAAACCTTTTTTTACCACGAAGGGCATATAATAAGTATCTTTGGTTTAGCAGGATGGAATCAATATTGCAGGACTCAGCCTTTCAATTGTGGAGCAAATGCAGCCTTGGGTTATATGTGAACAAACCAGCATGACTTTGTTTCTATAAAACCTAACTTAATAAAACAGGTGGACAGCCTGGTGGACATTAGTTTTCAGGCATTGGTAGAAACATGGAAGTAAATAGACTAATTAATCCCCCTTTGTCATAAACTTTTATACTGACTATTAAGTAAGTAATGGAAAATACTCAATTGCTTAAAAGTCAGAAAAACAAAGTTTTACATCACTGTTGTCATTAAATCCAGTACTAACATAATAAAGCTCACTTAGATGAACTCTTTTATTGCTTGCAGTCTGAGTTTTTTTCTCAGTTAAACAACAATAACAACCATAAAAACAAAACATAATTTTAAAAGACTATAGCTAGCATAAAACCAACTATAAAGTCTCTACTTCTAAAATGTTATCTTTCCTGCTCTGCAAATTTAGAAGAGCAGCCTTTATTTTTTAGCTTGATAGCTTTGTTTGCATATAAAATTGGGTTTTTATCTCTGTCTACTTTTCCAGGTGCCAATAAATCTTGTCAGTTGACACTGAGGGTGCTAGCCTGTGCCCTATGGAAGCTGGAAACAAATCCTGTCACACAGATCCTGTGACAATAGTGGAGGAAAGGGAAGTCAGGAGAAATAGAAGCAAGAGCTGCCACTACTTGATGCCCAAGTCACCACTCCTGGTGTCGCACTCTCTACCTCTAAATGGCAAGAGGATTTATACCTTATGTCATATCTTCTGGCACCTTCAGCCTGCTACTTAAATTTGCCATTTATTTTTGGGCTTAAAAACATTACCTCTCAGGGCCCTCCCTGGTGGCACAACGGGTTAAAGCACAGCACTGAAAAGCTTAAACCACTTCCACATGTGTTCGAGCCCGGCCTGCCCGGAGGAGATCCACATGGTGTGGCAGACCTCTTCTGACCCGCCCGCTGCTCCCCTCAGCAGTACACTTCCTCGATCTGCCTGTTCTGCTCCCCTCTGCCTCTGGTGAATCCTCTCACCCTCCGCATCTCTGCCCTGTACCCTAGTTCTATATGAATAAATAAATAAATCTTAAAAAAAAAAAAAAAAAGGCCCTCCCTGGTGGCGCAGCGGGTTAAAGCACAGCACTGAGAATCTGAAGCCACTTCCGCATGAGTTCGATTCCCGCCTGCCCCGGAGGTGACCACATGGCGTGGCAGACCTCTCCTGGCCCGCCCGCTGCTCCCCTCAGCAGTGTACTTCGTAGATCTGCCTGTTCTGCTCCCCACTCTGTCTCTGGTGAAGCCTCTCACCGCCCCTGAGCCTCTGGGCTCAGTTCTGTATGCACAAATAAATAAATAAATTTAAAAAAAATAAAAAGAAAAAATTACTTCTGAACTTTTTATTTAAAAATTTAAAAAAATAAGTAACTCCTCATTAAGTATTTACTCTTTCTCAAATTCTAGATATTGGACTACAAATGCAAAAAAAAAATCTCACATGGACAAGCTGTACAATTTAATTACTAGTTATAACTAGACACATATAAGTGGCACTTCTGTAATCTTCATTCATTAACCACAAACATTACTAGGTGTAAAAGGAATTAAGTAATTTGTGGGCTCTACACAAAAGGAATACATGGGGTCCTTGTTCACAGTGAAGAATTTCAGGACTGTGACAGCAGAGTGTCAGTCCAAGCACGGGTCTCTTCTAAGCACAGGGTTATAGGTGATGTGCCTGAATGCCTGTTATTGAAGTCAGCCCTGGAGAGGAATGTCCATTTTATGTTTATTATTCTTAAAATTTCCTTAAGAAATTTCTATATTCAGGAATTTGCAGAAACAGCTGGAGGCAAAACATTTAATTATCCCTGTAAGAAATAGTTGGGTCACCTTTCCCATACTGTCTGCACTTAGTGACAGGCCTCTGGGGTTGCAGAGAAGCTGTCTGGGAGCTGTCTTCTGCCTAGATTTTGTGCCAAGCATGATCTGGCCTTGGTGACAGACCATAAAGCTCAATTATCTGCCCAGCCATATAACTCCTCATACTATTCCTCCACAAGCCCTCTCCAATCTACCTAAGAGACATCCTTGAAAATTACTCAGAATGTATTGGAAAGGAGTTCTTTGCTATTTCTGTACAAGTAATGTGACACATTATAGAATCCTAAGGATAAACAAGTTTATTTTTACTAAAAATATTAGAAATACACCTCCCAATTAAAAACCATTTTGAGAAAATAATACAAAGTCACACAGCTTAGAGATGCTGTTTTTCATAAATAAATACAATGACAAGGAAAAAGCATTTCATAAATGTTAAGAATCTGTTAGAGAATTGAATAGTCATATTTAATAAATCACTCTATTTTTGACTGAATTATTATGTGAATCATTTTTATATATATAAAAAAAAACTTTCGGCCCTCCCTGGTGGCACAGCAGGTTAAAGCACAGCACTGAGAATATAAAGCCGCTTCCGCATGGGTTTGATCCTCGCCTGCCCCGGAGGTGACAACATGGTGTGGCAGACCTCTCCTGGCCCGCCCGCTGCTCCCCTCAGCAGTGTACTTCGTTGATCTGCCTGT
>NW_004567121.1:11393130-11422749 GCF_000260355.1 Condylura cristata | reverse complement strand
CATTGTAAGGAATATAATATAGAATGTCTTTTCTTCCTCGCCTGCCCCGGAGGTGACAACATGGTGTGGCAGACCTCTCCTGGCCCGCCCGCTGCTCCCCTCAGCAGTGTACTTCGTTGATCTGCCTGTTCTCTTCCCCACTCTGTCCCTGGTGAAGACTCTCACTGCCCCTGAGCCTCTGGCCTGTACCCCAGTTCTGTATGCACAAATAAATAAATCTTAAAAAAAAAAAAAACTTTCTAAAAAGTGCTTATCTTCATATGGTACACATATTCTGAACACACAGACTACTGGGGGTTTTACCTTAGCTCCAAAAGCTATTTGCTGTGGGATTCTGGGTAAGTTAAGTTTTCTGTGCCTCAGTATTCATATCTGTAAAGTGTGCTAGTAGAAATATTTCATAATATAGATTTCAGTCACTGAAACAATGCCTGACACAAAGGTCTTCAATTACAGTAATGATAAAAATTACCTATTATCAGTGTTATGTTATTATTATTTCCCCTCAGAGAAAATATCCTATGTCTAATAACTCAGTGTCTTGAATACAGCAGTCCTATATATGTTGAATTTATATATTTTTGAGGTTTTATTGAATTTTAATGGCAAATGAAGTATCTCTTGATACTGAACTAAGCTAAATAGTTAATTAAAAATAATTCTATTAACTTTTAATGCCTATACTCATTAAGAATTGTCAATAAATAGAAAGCTTTATCCCTTTTTTTCACATTTGGCAGATGGATCTGATAATAATACAGTTTGAAAACTTGGGTAACTCAGTTATTTGGCTAATTAGCTGGACAGACTTTTTGTTCAGTTCCTTTGAAAATAAATTTTAAAATGTGCAGAGCCTAGGAGAGCAAAATCACCCAAGGCCAACAGTCAGTAACTTACAAATGCAAAGAAAATAGTTGGATTTGGAATTGGGGAATTCAAGGCTTAATGAGCATTTAATTAGATGAAAACATGGATATTGTCTGCAAAAGGGTATGACCTTTGAAGCTTCCTGTAAACACCCCACAGAGATGCCTCTGCCTTTTTCCTAATTCAAACCAATAGTATTCTATTTTCTACAAAATAAACTTCAAAATACAGTTGCCTTGCTCCTGCTCCATATATGACTAAGTATCAATGTCCTAGACAAATAAATATACAAGGTTTAAATCATCTACTTTAGCCTTTAGAGCTTTGATATTGATTGTACCCATTTATGACAGATCAGGATTAATATCTCAATGTAAGTAATTGTCAAAGCAAACAACATATTTTTATGAAATAGAATTTGCCTTTAAAGAATATGACTATATTTACAACACAGTAAAAATAAACACAAACTATATATATATATATATTGCTAAAAGGATGTTTTAAAATCTTTCTCTTTAAATCTAATCTAGTTTGACTAGTAAATTTAAAAAGAGGCATATCAAAATAAACCTAATACAATGAAAAGAAAAAACTGGACTGTGACTTTATTTTAAGGAAAATAGCTCATTTCCAAGAAGTGCTTATCACATAATAGGGTATCTTTCAAGTATAAAATTAAGTAATAAGTAATGTGCCTTTAAGTAAGCATTGTTTTGAACAAACATATCCAGTATTGGTGTAACTCAAAAATAAAATGATTATAATGATTTATATTAACATTTATTTTAATATATCATATACAACACCTACACAATTTCAAAAAATCTAAATGAAAAATAGTAAAAGTATATACAGGTACTAAGCATTTGGAAATTTACAGATATTTAAGTTGACATTCCATAAACAAAGTCATAGCTTATAGTCATAAATGCAAAGATTATTTAATGAGAATAGTACTCCTCATTTGAAACACTATTGTAAAAGTTATAGAATTTTTTAAGAGAATGCCAAGAATACATTTTGCCTAATAAAACAAACAGCAATTTTATCTGCATATTATTTTCTGTATCAGATTAATATAAGTGCATTTAAACATCACTACATACAAAACTGGATTTAGAAAAGCTAGCTATACCTCAGTATTTGGGGGATATTATTGTGTAATATTAAAATAAGAAGCAATTAGAAAAACACAAACTTAAATTTCTGTTTTTTTTATTTACCCCATTTCTTTCTTTTCATTGAGAAGTCATATAGTGCCTGAAAATCCATCTTTCAGTATTTGTTATGGACTTAAAAAAAAACAAGCACATTGTAAGGAATATAATATAGAATGTCTTTTCTTTAGAATTGTTAAGCTAGAATGTATTGTTTTCTATAACCTTTTCTCCCTTTCTTTTCTCAATGATTGTTACCTAAAAAGGGCTATAGACAAATAATACATGATGATTCATTTATCCATCAGGTTAGAATTGGAATAAAACAACATTTTTTCTAAGCAATGATATAATGAATTACTAAATGTTTCCTTTGAATTTTAACAGTATAATCAAAGATAATGCTAACTGAATTTTCACTGGGAAATTACATATTGTCTTTTACCATCACTGGCTTTTAAAAATCAGGTTAACTTTTATTCACTAACTTGAGCAATATGGTTTTATTTGAGCTTTATTTCAGTAATTGGAAAAAAATATTGGTATTGTTCCTGTTTGAATTAAAGTCTTATTAAATGAATAACCACTATCTAGAAAGTGTTCTTAAAAGAGACCTGCTTTGCTACAGCAATAACTATTAAGGTGTGTCTTTTACATTTGGCAGAGTCTGATTGTATACAAAACATTTTCTTTTCCCAGAAAACAAGGGAATACAGTTCAGAATGCTTCTTCCGAAACTTTCTGGACTTTTTCTAATAATTATTATGAAGGCCATTGCTATAATGTCAACTTTCCACAATAAACATATTCAATTAATTGGGTCAATATTAGAATTTTGCATGACTTTGAGCACAGCATTTTGTAGTAAAAATAAGCAAATGCTTTAGCAAATAAACTGATAACTGAGTATCATTTCAAGATGTATCATTACTTTGCACCAAATAACAATCTTTTAAAGGCATGTCAGCATTTTATATTTATATATATGCAACAGCAAGATTAATTATTCACTAAAATGTACCCAACTCTTAACCTTCATACTATGATATGCCCAAAATTTATAATCATTTAAATGTGCAAAGAAAAACTACTCTCTGATCTTTAATTCTCAGAACTTTAAGGTATAGATAAGCCAAACATACTCCTCCTAGTCTAATCCAATTTTATGATTTTTCTAAAGACTTTTGCTCATGTATCAAATTGCTCTTCCTATGTTAGATACTGGTTTTCTGTCAGAAACCTATGGCCTCTATGTTTTAAATTAACTTCTCTTAGATTTTTTCTAAAATAATCATTTATATATTGCCTTTCTTTCCTTAACATATAAGGAATGTCTATGATATGTCTGCATCTGTATGTACACACACAGCTGTGATTTGTATTTCTATCTTCATCTTCCTTTACTCGTTGGGCAGCTCCTACCCTAGACGGATGGGCAGCATCAGTGACGACAGGCACTGGCTGGTAGCACTCTACAAATAAAACAATTGCTATGTGGAAGCAGAAGCAGATTATCCTTTGCAGTTTTCTGCTCTTCTGCCACCAAGAACATGAACACTTGCTTCATGGTAATGCGAACCAGCCCCCAGAAATTTCCTCATATCTTTTTAAGTATCCTGCCAAATAACAGTCTGATCAAAGCAATCTAATAGGGCTTAAGTGCCATTGGTTGACATTTTGCACCCTTTTATTGCTTTCCATTTTTATCTACACACACACACACACACAAAATGTTGATAACTAATCCTAGCTGCTCTTTTCATTCTGATAATAAAGTGATAAAACAAGATTTTATTATCCACTCCAGACATCCATCATAGTACATTTTCTAATAACATACTCCTCAGAATGCTTCTTCACTATAGCCAAGTCAAAAGAGAGGTTAAATACTCAGCTTCAGATTCCCTTTCTCTTTAATACTTAGACTTTGAAATAAAATAGAAGAAGCTGATCCCCTACCCATGCCATTTTGTTCACACTAAAATCCTCTGAAATTTTGTGGTTTTTTGCATCTTATATAAACTATTTTCCTGTGAAAATCAACAGTATTTGAAAGATCTGCCTACTAAACCATTTCTCAAATTCAGAATTTTTATCCTTGTAAGGAAACCAGAAAAAGGAAAAGAGAAAATAATATTGGAGGTGGAGAAGTACAAAGAATAAATTTTGGTAAGAAGAAATATGAGGTGGGTAGGAGAAGAAATACATGTAAGGCCCAAAAAATCAAAGTAATGTAAGCAAACAAGTACCATGATCATAAGTGTATATGGATATAGGGTGGCCCTTTGGGTTAAAAGGACATTCTGTAATTATAGCATTGATTTGAAAAGAGAAAGGAAAAAGAATGAGAACCTCCCTGCATCCATTACATATTTAAAGTAGCTACTTAAATAACAACTAGGATTAATATATCTGATAGAAACAACTTTATTTTTCAAATATTCTATGATTTTAAACCTTCCAATATTATAGTATTTTTTAAAGGTGACTGAAAGAGAGAAAAGAAAAAATTGTGACTGCTTAAACATGTAGCATATCACTACAAAGGCCACATTTTAGGAGGAAAACATAGAGGCTTTGAATAAATAGATAGAGAGAGAGAGAGAGAGGCAGGGGCATGATTGGGCACCAAATTTGACTTTGAAACTGTCTATCTCAGAGCTATCAAAACAGTAAATTGTATTTACTCTGGCATACAAAAAATAATGTAGAATAAAACCAATAGTCTATACAAACCCTATTAAAATGCATTTAAGAAAATTTCACAAGTAAAAATTTGCCTTTCTATTCTTTATCATTTTTAAAGGACATAGCAAATCAGTTAATACTAAGGACTAGCAAGAGACTGTGAAACACACCTTTTTACACTAGTAACCCCTATGTTAGTGACAAAAGGACAATTCAGTCTGACTATATTAGTAAATACATTAACAATTATTTTGGTAAAATGTACAATTTTTCTTTTCCTCTTTATGTTAAATGACTGTGAAATCACAGTTTACCTTTCCCACCCACCTTCACTGAAGTATCTTTAACTCTCCAAGAAAGAAAATATCTTTATTAAGATGATGGCTCTTTAAGCCACACAGAGTAGTTATTTTATGGTGCCAGTTTGTTGTTCTTAATACTGGAAGACATGTAGAAGACAAGGGTAATCTGATTGTCCCATTGTTCTCATCCTGGACAAAGGAGAATGGAAAGCCATAGAATATATAGCCCTATGCTCACCTACTAGTCTGTGATGCTGCTAAAAAAAAAAAAAAAAAAAAAAAGCTCATGCTAAGTTATAGATGACAAAGATATATTAGCAATAATGTAAACTTATTGACATCAAAAAGCTGAGATTGTTCTGGCATTGTGTGCAGAGACAATCAAAGTACATGTTTTGATGATTTGATTACTAGTCATAAAGATGGTCCTTAAAAAAATAAAGTATCCTCTGCACACATGAATACACATTTTTTTTTTTTTAATTAAAACAGGCACTCTTCCAATTGCAGCTTCTCGACAGCTTTTCCTATGGGGTTTAGAGAGCGGTGGGGACCAAATCTGACAAAGATGGTCCTTGCAATTCAATGCCACCCTTTCTCAAAAGAACCATAATAAAAGGTGCCGTCTGCTGCCTGTAGAAGATTACATTGCTGCATTGAAATTTATGTCCTAGTAAGAACTAAAAAAATTAATAAATTTGACATCTCTAAGAGTTCTGCAGATCTGAATACATGCAGTTTGGTTCTTCTTGCCCATTCTTCAATACAAATATAGAATATTCTAATATAGATGCCATATCAAGTAACATCTGCTATAAACAAGGTTGGGGTGAACAATAGGGGTAGTGGGGTGAGAAAAATTGAATGACTTTAGGAAACAGCATAGCAGCATAGCAATCCTGAGTAAATGCATAGAACTTGGGACTATTTCTATTCAAGCTTAATATTTCAGAATTAAAATATTTAAATTTAACTCTCAATGTAAGATAATTTTTGCTAAAATCTGTATTTTTAAGCTTTTTTATTTTAATACCTTTAATATCAAATTTGTCTTTTAAAATCATTCATGAAAAAGATTCTCAAATTATTATTAACATCTCAATTAGTCAAGCACCAGGAAGTTACTAAAGTTTGTATATTTTGGATAAAAATTTTCTTAAGAGATACCAATTGAGAGGGTGTGTAATAATCTCACAATACAGCTGATATTTAAGCTAAGGTATAGTTTTAATGATAGTACAGATAAATTGTATAAAGAACTGTAGAGTTGTGATTTAATAAAGGTATATTCATTTCTACTTCAGCAAACTATGGTTCACCTGGGGTAAATGTAATAAATTTGTCTTTCATTAAACCAGAAGTTAGAGTATGTATTCCAACCGGAAATCTCTGTTGGTTTAACCAGTTAGACTTGCTTTATTTTATATGTAAATTTTCCCTCTCCTCAAAGTTGGATAACAACATTTTTGATGGATTTGGGGTTTTTTTATTGCATCTTCCCACTATACCCCAAGTAAAGGCAAAAGTAAATGAAAATATTACCTGATCATTGAATGTTCTTTCCATTGACTGCTGTCAACTTAAGGCATTTGCAGCCCTGTCCGAGGTATGTGCTAAAAGTTCACAATCATTCATTTTATTCAAGTAATTTTAAACATAAGGCATAGGCTTCAATAAGGGAGAAATTCCACTAACCAAAATATACCAATAATTCTTGCCTTCAAAGGTATTATTCTGTGGAATATCCAAAACAAAAATACTATGCTTGATACCAGTATTGTAACATAAACTAAAGAGACATGTCTAGCAAGGCTAATTATACTATGAATGTATATGATATTTGGGAAAATCATTAATATAGCTAAAGAACAAAGAAGGACATTCGGTGTAATTTTCATCCATACTATAGCTTATCTATTTACATTTTATAAATTTAGAAATTCTTACTTACTTGTATGTTTAGTATAAATCAACTAAGAAGAGAACACAGAACAGAAGTCTAGGATTTTCTCACAAGGGTTTTCTTGGATTCAGGAATAATGAAGAACATCATTAACTGCACTGAAACACTAATCTGGCTTTGGGAAGTATTTTGTGAGTTACTGCTTTATCCACAACTCTGATCCAGAGCTGAAGGCAAACTGGACCAGGTATGACACCTTTATACCTGTGCTCTCCTTTTCATATACTATAAACTAGAACAGATGCATAGGGTTTGAGTGAAGATGTATGTACTTGAACAATTTCACTTATATGGCAGTTTCAGGAAATAGTATGTTTGAAATTACTTTTAATGCTTTGTATGATTTTATCAGTTTACATGTTCATAAGCCATGACTCAGTTATGCTCTTTATTGATGAGATTAGAAAGAATATGCTACTTTAATGTGAATATTAAAATATTTGGAGACAAATCCTAGTTATATGAGTGCAGGGTGTTTAAGATCATATGTACCCAATTCAAAGTTTCTTCTTTTTCTAAGCTTAAAATCTCCATTTTCTCCTTTAGAGGTTGACCTGTTGCTATTTGGAAATACAGTCAATGGTTTGGGATGCAGTCTCCAACAACACACTTTCAACATTTTCCAGGGATATAGACAAATTTTTACTGATTATGATAATAAGAGATTAGCAAGTTGTTAGAGCTTTTTTATGTAAATAGCTAACAACTTTGTTATCATTGGAGGAGATCCCTTAATGTGGTCAGCAAAACCTGGAAAAGAAAAATCTAAATGACTTTGTACAAACTAAAAATAAGTGTATTCTTAAAATAATATTCAAACTCAAAATAAAATCACAGTCCTTATGTCCCTTCCAGCTTTGTAATCCATAAATAAAATTCAGTCCATGCATCTTTTTTTACCCATCATTTGGCATGCATATCACAGATTTGAGAGTTTGGTTATTTTTGTAGATATATGATTAGGATGTAAAAATTCATCATGTAAATATTCTTAATAAACAATAAAAACTATTTAGAAACATAATTTCTGTATATATGTAGCATGGATAAACACATTTTCCAATGAAAAATTTGGCTGAATTTGGAAGGTTTATAGCAACTTTCAAGAGGAATTTTTCTTCCTGTCTTTGAGCTAAGAGATGAAAACAAGGAGTAAAGGAAAGAAATCCCAGAGTATTCTCTCCTAATTGGTCATTAAGAGAGTCCAAAATTTGGTAAAACACAAATGCCACTTCCTACATCTGAAGATCTAAGTGGCATTTGCACTTTCGGTTACAAATTGTCACCTCTTTTCCCCCTCAAGGTTGCAGCTACAGCAGGAAACTCTTCAACTGGATGGATTTCAAAATGAATTTTTACAACCCAGATGATGGACTGGTCTACTTCAAATGTGAGTTCATGAGTTTTATACAAATCTTTCTCTTGCTCTCGCTCTTTTTATTTTTATTTTTATTATTATTTTGACTAGCTTACATCATAATGGAGGAATAACATTTTAAAAATTTTGAATAGGCACTTACTGGAATTACAGTTAATCCTGATACAATCTAGATGGGGAAGAATAGATGAAAAATGAAAATTTATCCTTCAAGGTAACAGCTGCAGACATCCAATAAAATCACAGTCCACCCTTCCGGGGACAGACACATGCAAATATGGCCACTCCATATCAATTAGTCTTTACATACTTATAGAACCCAGGTTTATTGTTATAAAACTTCACCGTCAGAAACAATAGAAGGTCTTAAAAAATGGCCAATTCAAACAAAGCTACATGGTGACAAATCTAAGTGAAATAAAAATTGTTAACTGTCAAAGATGCTTGGCTTAGACTGGCTGCGACTTTTTCCCCATCTGTGAAAGAACATATCAATGTTTTCAGTATTACTAAAAAGTGCTCCGTCACAACGGGGTAGAGTGCAAGCTCAGCTAGGCTCAGACATCTTGGACCTCCAAAATCTAAAATCCCACAAAGGCCAACAGAATCTTTTAGAGTTGTGATGGTCAAATGGACAACAAGTTGAAATTATTCTCAGCTCACCTTAATGTGTTTTTTTTTTTAAATTATTTGCCTGGACAAAAAAGGTAACAGCCAGTTGGCTGTATTCCATGTCATGTATTAATTGGGAGAGGTAAGAAACAACTGCAATATTTCCTTTAGAAATTCCAAGGGCTTGGGACTAGTGTCATTTCTCAAAGCATACACACCTGTGCATCTCCCAGACGCTAACAATGTAATCTTTATGTAGGATGGGTCAGTTAACACTGTATTGATTTTCCTTTGCTTATTCTTGCTTCTTATATAAAAGCAGATTCTCTTAGAACAGACACTCTGGATAACACAGACTGTGAACTATAAGGGTTATCTTTATACGACTATGTGGACAGTTTTATGTTTCTTTTATACAGAGTAAATATTTGTTGATTTCATCTGTAGTATTTAATGCCTTTGGGGAACATGAAAAATATAAACCTAGATTCTGTTTCCATATAGCTGAGTTTGTCATGTGTCGTCAACCGCATCAGAAAAGTGGTTGCAAACAGCCAAGGACCAGCACCTACACAGCTCTTTCCACAGAATGCTTTGCTGTTGGAAAGTTCCCTTGAGTGTTTCCACTTTGGCTATCAGTCAGTCCCTTTACTGTAATTAGGCAATTTATTTTGATTAGCTTGTAATAACCTACCATTGTCACAAGAGGGAACCCTAACAGAACAGTAAATAAGAGTGCTGCATGTTCTTTAGCCTTAAAAGTCTTATTATTTAATTTAATGAATACTAACAGAACATAATTATATGCAACTACCAATATTTTTATATTTATGAATTACTACTGTGTCCAGCAGAATTTGAAAAATGAAGGGGGATTTCCACAACGTTTTACCTCCTCACACATTACTATATATTTTTAATGTCTGTAGCTTCAAATTTCCTTTTTCTCTTTCTGCTTATTCATTTATGTGTGTGTTTAGCACTTCCAGGGAATACAGTAAAACCTCATTAAGTTTCACTCCTCCTTTTTGGAGTTAATGTTACTGTTGAAACACATTGGGTAGAGGATTCATAATTCTTCATTTGTAAACAGATAAACAGAGATCCCCTGAGAAAAAATAAACAAGCAAGTTTTAAAAGATCAAGTTCAGAAAGAAAAGTGATTTCAAATGCTCTACCATACACTGCTGGTACAACTTGCATGAAATAATGTGCTAATTATGGATATTTCTTATTTTTCAGTATAATCACCCTAGTAAGACCTTTCCTAATCAAGATCTTTCCAGCTATTATTTGTTTTTTGAATGCAATTGAAAGTTAAACTGCTTAAATATATATACATATATATATTTAGTGTAAACTTCATATGTTTTCTAAATTCAGCCTGACTATCCCCCACATTTCATACAGCTAGGTGAGGTTTTACTGTAATGACATACTCTTATTGCTACAAATAAGCAGGAAAGCATTGTTTTTCTGTAGAAGAGCCAGTGGTTTTAGTGTTCTCATGGCTGTTTGCTAAGGGCCGCAGACTTTGGGCATTGAAGGGTTATGGATTGCTCTCTGATAGCAAAAATATCACCACACAGAATTTCCAAATGGAAAAGATGGGCTACCACAATGGTCAAAAGAGAAGCACAAAGAATTAAGAGTCAGAAAAACTACTGATCTGATTCACAGCACAGAAATTTTGTGTTTTGTATATGTTATCAATTTAAAGTTACATGAATTTTAATTTATCTTCAAGGATATCATCTAAAACCAATCAGAAAGCTAGTAAATATAGCAATAGAAATCCAATTTGAAATATTGTCATCTAATCATTTATGCATCCAATTAATCTTATTAATATATATGGCTTCCCTTTTAAGAATCCTCAGTGGTAGGAATCACAAAACAATAAGTTATGTTAAATAAAGTAAAAATAAATAAATAAAAGATGCTAAAAAAACTGAATTAATTTAAAAGATGGAAATGAGAACATTAAGTGTTTTAACTTTTCATGGTAAACAGGCTACTTGATACATATTTGCAGGCAAAACTGAACAAAATGTGACTGTAGTTAGTTCAATGGTGGAAGGTGAGCGTTACCTAGGTTGACCGTCAGTTTCACACGCCCTGCATCTAGCTCTAAGCGGAGGGTGTCTGCCGAGTCTCTAGAGGTGGTAGCCATGAGAATCCCATAAGCGCGTTGGGAGCGGAACCGTAAGGACACATCCTCAGCCTCTGTGTGCATTACCACCGGGAGCTGGATTTTCATAAACATACTCCCATCGTAGCTCAGAACCGTAGCCTCTGGAGATGGGAAATGAATAGAAAAGCTCTTGGTTATTAGCTCATATATACTTTGAAAAGGAAAACTGTTACATTTGAAGACTTCACAGAAAACACAACACCACAACACTACATCCTCAGCTCACCTTCTTCAATAATGAGCACTGTATTTTTCCCCACAGGGAAAAGAGAAGATACAATAAGGAGAACTCTTTCTGTGACGTTTCTATTAAAGTCCAGAGTAGAGATGTCTGCCTTTCTCATTTGGTTCCCCTAGCATTGTCTACCTATATCATTACCCATGTTACATTATAAATGTTTATATATGTATCTTCCACCCAACAGCACAAATCATATTCTTTCATGTAGTGACAGTGTGAGCCTCATTTGAAATACTCACAGCGATTTAGTGCATGTTTATTTGTGGCTATGACAGTAACCAGCTTTGTAAAATTGGCTGGGGCCTTGCATCATTCCTCTGAAAAATAAGGAGTGCTATGAGAATATCTTTATGGCCTTTGATTGCCCTAAAAGTCCATGATTCTAAGAGAATTGACTAATAACATCTCTTTCATAATTTCTACCCTAATGCAATAAAAACATGTAACTTAAATATAGAAGTCAGGTCAGCACTTAACCAAACATCAAGTTAAAATAGAGGGAAAATAATTGACATTACCAAACAACAGAAGATCTTCCTGCTGAGGCATTATCATTAACAACGTTATTAGTTTTTGCATGAAGAGTAACTTAAGTTTCACATTTACTTACAAGTAGTAGTAATGTAAAATGTTATCTGTAAACAAAACCCTGGTGTCCTGAAAATACTAAACTATCACCAAAATGTCAATTACTAGGTATCTTGGTAATATTGAAAAAGAAAGCAGATATTGGATAAATGTGTGCTACTGAATAGTATTACTTTAATAAGAAAGTTGCTTATTCCTGTATTAAACGCATAAAGAAGCTAATAGCAAAAATGTTGATCTTAAACTGACTGCTTTAAGAAATAGTGAACATTCTTTAAATGCTAACACCATATGGTGGTGGAACACTGCAAAACAAGTATGAGTCATTTTGCTTTTTTATTGGTTTGGATACCTCAGAATGCCATTTAATAAAAGAAAAACTAGCTGGAATCAAAGTAAACTAGGAAATTCTCATTATCTTGCCTATTTACACAGCATAGCAATTAACTTTACTGATATAACTGTGCTTATTATTAACATTACATTCTAGGGTTGTGATTATACAAGTTTATGTTTTTACAGGTGAGGAAAGTTAAGTGTCACTTTTAACAGAATTTAATCATTAAATGTTGTCATCATTTGAATGCAGAGTCAGAAACTATAACATCTAAAAATTCCAGTTATTTCTCCTTGGTACTCTTCTCTTTTCCATTTGCCTCCTGACTTGAAGGATCTTAGTCAACTCAGATGCTAACCACCACCCTGCCTGCCCCCAATACTTATTAACAGCCCTGATCTCTTCTGAGCTCCATTATTCAGCCACCATCTAGTGCCTAGCTGCCATCTCCAATGTGAACACATAGACACCTTTACTAAATTCATTTATCCTTCACCAAAAAAAAAAAAAAAAAAAAACAAAACTCAGCATATCCCTTCTCCAATGTCATTTTATTTCAATGAATGGTGTACACAACACATTGATCATAGCTTATCCCCTCTGTTGGTTTCTTAATCCTAGCACTAAAGTGCTTCAGAATCTGTGCCCACTTCTTAACAAAGACTACTACAAAGCACCTACAATGCTCTCCCCACTTCTACTTTTTCTCCCTATACACAAGCTGTAACTTTTGTAGTAGTAAGATTATGTTACATCATCACTTCAACAATGTCTCCATCCTCCGAGTTTCCCACTGCCATTAGAATAATAGCCATATTGTTTTTCCAACCTATATGACCAAGTTCATGTTTCTTGCTCCAGCTAACAGTATGTTTCAACAACTTCAACTGTACTTATTTCATCTCTCATTCAAGTATTTGTACTTGTAACTCCTTATGTCTGAAAAAGTTTCACCTTTATCTTCATATGTCAAGTTCCTGTGTTTCCTGGTCTTCAGTCATAAGTTACTCAGAGAAGACTATTACAAGAATCTCAGTCCCTCTTCCAGTAACTTTACATCTACTTACCATTTCATTTTTTATAACATTTTTTATTTGTTTGTACAATATCATCTGTCTTCGCACTTTAGAATGTAAGTGTCTTGAAAGCAGAGTTTGAACTGTTATTCATCATTTTGTCAGCAGCTGAATGCTCCAAAAAGTGCCAGGTACACAGTAAAGCTTCAATAAATATTCAGTGAATGAATGATTACACTTGATACTGAAGATATAGACAAGAGCGTATATCAACTTGAATATCAAGCTTATGTAAATGTTCACTAGTGCATTAAGTAATTATATATATCTATTGTAATTATAATCTAATTTTGGTGATATATGTGAGCAAAATATTTATGAGAGTTTACTTTGAAAGTCCTAACTATGCCACAAAAGGCAGACTTGGAGAGAGGTATGTTCAACAAAATAGGGTCACATGGGTATGCACTGCCCTGAGCACTGGAAATATAAAATACCCCTTTGAAATAATTCAGTCTATATCATGTCATGTATTTTCCAATTATATGAGTTTCCCAATGAAAATATAGGACTAATTGCTAAAAAATAATTAGACATAATTATACAATCCTAGTGTATCCTAGGGGAAAAATGTTTTGTATAATCTTAAAGAAATTTCATATTTACTATTTTTTTTCCTCAACCATAGAAAATCATCATCCATATCTATAAAGTAACAAATAACTAAATACAATTTTAGCAGCTATTATCAGTTATTGATTTACTTTGGTATTATACAGATGGAAAAGTAAAACATAGTCTTTTCCCATTTATTTTAACTGTAAATCCACTCCTTTATTTACTAATCATATTTTTAAGTTATCTTACATTCTTTTAATGTAAGATAATATAAGTAGAGTAAACATCCTTTTAGAAATATAGATTACTGACAATGGATCATAAATATGGTATGAATTATAACCCTAAGTAGAAAAATAGTCAGGATCATTGGTCTTTAACAATCTCCAAAAAGCAGCACGTACACAAACTAATAAAACTTGAGTGCCTCTGAGTGCCATTTAAAACAAATCTCAATGTGAAAATAACTTGTTGATAAATGACAAATGAATGCCTAAATGAGCCCTCATAATTAGAGTTAATGTTTAATTAGAAAAGGAATGGAAAATGCACAAGGTTGTAGACTAGAGTTGCCAAATAATTGGCAAACAGCATTCTGATATTTGAAGGTTATGCTATTTGGCAGTATTGTTAAACTTTAGTGATAAAGTATTTTATCATATAGAACACACACAAAAAAAATCCTTTAAAAGGCTAATTCAAATAGAGCATCTCCCATGGGAGAGAAAAAGGTCTCACTTTGTCTCCTATATCTCCTTCCCCTTGTCCTTAAGTTTGATAAATTTGCTTTCCTCTATTATTCCTTCTTGCAGTCGAAAGCGTACACCTGTGCTCACTTTTGCTGAAAGGCAGTCACATATTGTGATCAACGATGAAAATCAGACAAGGAGCCAAATTATATTGCTCTGACATCTGTCCCTCCATCTGTTAACATTTTCACAAAAACTATAAAGTAAACCTTTGATTATACCATATACATATAACCAGGAATAATTCCTATATGACCAAGTCTTACAAATTCTTAGTTTCATTAAAAATAAAGCAGGAAGAAAGGTGCTGAATTTAAGTTCAATTGAACATTATTTCTACATTAGCCATCCTTATGAGATCAACACATATGAAACAAAATAATTTCCCTATTTATCTAAGTCAGCAAATATTCATTTTTTCTTATAAATTGCTTTGCTTACTTAATGCAGAATGAAGATTTCCTATATAATGTGACTGCAACAGAAGTCTCCATGTTATATTGTCTCAGGACTTAACCATGTATCCTAATACTTTGAGTAATTTTATCTACAATCAATTAATTTGTTCAACAATAGTAAAAGAAAAAAACTTTGTAAGTGCTTTTTTCTTTCATTTCAAGAATTATCAATCAGCTCCTATGTGATCAGTTTTATGTGATCAGAGTATATCTGGAGAAGGATAACAAAGCCCTTTCTTTGAATTGGAAATGCTGAGGGCTGGGCATGGTCTTGGGTTGCCTGAACTAGGGCATAGCTGGGGATGGGACATAAGCCAGATTTTGTGCTATTGGGCATGACAATCCTTCCCCATCATGCTGGTTCTCAGGAGATGCCATAATGTGGGCAAGAAAATTAATTCTGAAAAACAAAGCCTTCTCACAACACTCTGGATCATTCAAAAACAAAAAAAAACACATAAAAACGACCATTTTCTCCTCAACATGTAACCAATCTGAAGACAAAAATCTGCAGAAATTTCCAGCCACTGTCAGATGAAAATGTATGATGAATCCCAGTGATGGAGTTTGCTATTAAATTCTCATTTGAAAATCCACATATGCTTACCACCCTTCCTTCTAATTATTGCAGTATATAAATATTCTCTATCTCTCCTTCTGGCTCAGGAAGCTCTACAATCTCTATTTTTATTTCTGCCATATGTAGTTGCAGAATATTGCCACAGGGTGGTACACTATGCATATTTAACTGAAGGCTGTTGTAATCTGTATAACAGTTCAGTTATACCCTTCCTAACTTCACTTATGTTGAAGGTGTCAGAATTACTGGCAGCTCTCTGAGTGATTAAAAAGAAAACAAAATCTTAAATCTCACAGGCCTGCTAATCTCACATGTCTTCCTATAATTATCTTGAGAGCTCTGTGACTTAGTTGTTGCTAGAGGTGATGGTCCCTGTTGGCAATTTCTAAAAACCAAACTATAAACAAATTGAAATTGGAAACAACAACGAGAAGAAGAAATTTACAGAGGGTACACACATTACAAACAAAACTACACAGAAATGGCTCGCTTTTAATGACAATTCATAGAAATTGCAATTAGGTACTAAAGGGATGAGTATGTCTATGAAAATAAAATGCTTACCATCAGTTGGTCATTGTATAGCAAAGACCAGTAATAGTAATTTAAAATCACTAAACTATAAATATTATTTTATAATAGTTAATAATAGAATTAATAAGCCTCCTTATTAAGAAAAAAAAAGCAATACTTTGACTTTGAATTCTAGAAATGACCACTTTTTCTCCATGAAATGTTAGCTTTAATATATTAAATATTTCAGACCTAAAGAGGGGAGAAGACTAAAAATGCATGTCTTAAGAGAAATAGATGCCAGGAGCTTTTAGTCTAAATGTCGAATAGAGCAATGTCACTTGGAACATGAGAGGGCAATGGAACAACTCGTCAATATATTTTCATATTGATTTTTTTTTTGTTTCTTTGTTGAAAAGGAGTGGCAATGATACAGCGACTAAAGCATTGATCTGAAACTCTTAGGTAGATGGAAGGGCATGTTTAGGACTATTTGTTCTGCTATTTCTTCTTTAGTCTCATCTGCAGATGGGTAAGGGAGCTATCATTCTTCTCTCTGTCTTTAACCCTTATTTTTCTTCAAATGAGAGGGGAAGCTTTGCCTCCTATTAGATAAGAGGAGAGAGACATACTTTTAAGCTTTAATATCAAATACAGTAAAAGAATTATGTTTTAGAAAATGTTATCACTTAGATGATTTAAAGTCAGCTTAAATTTCTAAGTTATCTCCTCTTGGATAAATGAGTAAACTAATTTAAGTCTCTCACCACAGTATCAAGGAAGTTTCAACTTACATTTTAGCTTGCTCGAAATGCTACTATCTAATAGACATTAATATAGGAAGCTGTAAGATGTTTAATTCAAACTTTACTTCCTGTTACTCAGCACTTAAACTGGACAAAAAGGACAGCAGTTATTATCTATTATACATTTTAAGTCCATATATTAAATGATACAAAAGACCCAAATAGTTACGCTTGCAATATACTGAGAGCTGTGTCTTCTAGAATCAGTTGCTTTCAATTATGAAGAACTCATCAGTGGCTGGGTGTAACTGTTCAGTGTGCAGAGAACCTACCTCAGCAGAGCATCTGTTAGGTTGTTTTAAGTCACTCTAGGTTTCAGATCAACATTTCGGACACATTTCACCTCAGGGGAGTCACCTGCTTAGTTTTGGAATCTTACCTCTCTCGCAGGACCTGCCAAGATAGCCTGTTCCGGAACAATCACAGACATATCTGTTCCACCCATCCCTGCACACGCCATTGTTTTTGCAAGGGTTGCTAAGGCACGGTTTTGCTGTCTCCCTGGAACAGGAGGGCTTCACTCCAGCAGTACTTTGCACTTCAGCCATCTGACGAATATCCTTGCTCTGACCGTCAATGAACAAGTCTCTGATGCAGCCCACATAGCCGTAGTTGAGCAGGGCAGTCCACACCTCCGTGGGAAAGACGAGGCCTGCCTTATTCTCTGGCAACCCCCCCAGGTACAGCTCATCATCCAGGTCCAGAATCTCACTCTCACCAGGGGCAGTGTAGGGCGTGCGCAGTGTATTGACAGAAATGGTACCTGTTACAAAGACAAGAGAACACACAGATCTTCACAGAGTTCTAGACATCACCCCTTCTTTCACCCGCATAAGGTCAAATTATTTGAAGGATGACACTTCTTAATTTTCTTTCCATTTTTTGCGACTTGTACTTTCCTGTGGATTTAACAATTCTGTGGAGTTAAATAACTTAAGAAACAAGGCAGATAATAGCTAAAGTAATTCTGTTTGATTGGGGGAATACCAGTCAAAGTGTATGGCCAACAAGGTGTTTGTCAGCGGCCAACAAGGTGTTTGTCAGCGGCCAACAATTTAGCCAAAGAGGAAAGGAGAAACCAGCATTCCATATCACTCTCTAACAGTTCCTTCACTGGAGCACACCTGAGGGGAGAAATCAACAAATTGTATAAAAATGAATAATATAAGAAAATTAAAAAAAAACTAAAACATAATAGTTCCTTCACTGGAAGGGAGGGAGGGAGATGGAAAGAAACAGATTCCGTATCAGGCTCTGTTATAAAGTAAGCTATCTTTGACTACTGCTCCTATTCCAAGCTGGTTACAACTGCAAGCAGAGGAAGGTGATATGTACCTGAACTTTAACTGAATTGACTGCTTTTATTGAAAAGAATAGTTTGACTATCTATATCTATATCTGAGCTCATCACTCTTAGCTGTTCAAATGTATTGTTGAATCTCTTGGTTTTCTAATCCATTATCTAGGCATAATAATATGACTGACCTGAGTGAGTTGCTCTCTGTTAAATACAATAATTTTAGTAAAGTTTTGGTTTACCGAAAAGCACAAAGTAAATGTTGCATGACATACTATGTCACAAGGACCAAGTGAAATATGTAAAAATTAAACTACTTATTTTCATTGACAACTTTTCCTCTAACTCTAAATGAAAGTAAGGGATAGTTACATTAATTCATAGATACACAGGAACCCTGGCCCTAAGAGATACATTCAACCTAAAATTATCAGATAGTGGCAGAAAACTAATTGGGGAATCTATTAAAAGAAGTAAAACATAAAAGACAGCAGGCAGTTTCTTTTTTATCAAATTGTCCATTGTACATCAACATACTATTCAAAATTCAACCAATATTTTATCTCCAGAAAGATCTTTCTAAAAATGCAAATATGGCACTTGAAAAGAATACCACACTGACCCATTAACAGATTATCCTAGATTTATTGTTCGGGCCTAGGCCATAAATAGAAAGGAAAGACTCTAAAGAAAAGAGAGTACCATACAGAACATCTAATGTCATGCCAGACCCTGTTACAGAACCTCAGAGAATTAGGGATAGAATACACAAGAGAGGCCCAGAAAGAGAAGACAGGGCACAGAGGTGGGACAGAAAGGGAAAATGTAGTGTGGACAGTGCATTTTAGTTGTGTCACAGAACATCTAAGACCTTCTTAAGCAAGAATGTGGCCTGTGATAAATATGAAACGTGCATCTAATTTAAGATGCAGAGTTGCCCAGATTCCAAATCCCAGCAGACAGAGCATGCACGCCCCAACGTAGGCAGTATAATAGGATCTGTCTTTGTGAGGGAAAAGGGCATAGAAGACACAGACAGAGACTGTGAAGGCGGCCAAGTCATTAAGAGGACATTTGTCTCTCTAGACTCCCACAGAAAGAAATGGTAAAAACTCCTAGGGGACAAACACCCAGAGGCATTGCTATTTTGGCCTTCCGAGGGGAGTATAATAGGGATTTGGGAGAAAGGCAGTGAAAAGAAAAAGGACAAAAGTACTCATTTTAATTGTTCATCTTTTTGCAAGTGTCTCGAAGAAAATGCATTTAGGAACATATAGGTTTGATAAAATCCTATTTAGAAAAGTATGCAAATATAAATCATTGAGGAAAAGCAGATACACTTGAGAAAGAATGGTGGTATCTCCCAAATAGAAAATTCATTACGTGTACTTTTTTTTTTTTTTTTTAAGATTTATTTATTTCTGCCAGAACTGTGTGGTGGGTGAGATGGAGTAGGGAGCAGAACAGGCAGATATACTGAAAAACACTGCTGAGGGGAGCAGCGAGCAGGTCAGGAGAGTCTGTCACGTCATGTGGGTCAGCTCCCTGGTGGGGGATCAAACTCAGGCTGTAATGGCTTTGGAGAGGTTCATAATGTGCGGTGCTTTAATCCATTGCACCACCAGGGAGAGCCCTCATTATATGCACTTTTAACTGTCTAAAATGCCTTCCAAAGTGAGTTAAGAAATGATTTCTATCACTTGCAGCAGTTAATGTAGGTGAGAAAATGATGATAAAAAACATTAATGACAGTAGGAAAGTTGGGAAGGAAAAGGGTTGTATGCACTAAGAATACTGACAATGTTCTTTAGATTAAAACAAAAAAGGAATATCATTTCTCTTTTATAATTAGTTCAGGAAAGGTTCCTAGAAATGATTAGATAATATTGAATGAAAATTGTTAGGAGACATGGTTCAAGTTATAAGTGATAGACCTTTGCAAAACTGGGGATATATCCTTTATTATGTAATCTTTCCATGTCCTTTTTATCCATGGAACAAGCTTGCTTCAGCTCATGGAGGGGAAAATACATGGATAGAAACTACTGCCCTTGCTGATAGTGCTACAGTTTCTACAGTAAAGATTCTTGGAGGATCCCTGAGATAAGGAAATTAAGTGTTCTGAATACCTCACTCTGCCACCTCCTCCACATAGCTTCCAAGGTCAGTAGTCCATGTAAACCACATATCCAATCACTCTCTGGAGTAAAACTGCTGTCAGGTACTTCAAATTGTCTGATACCGAGAAAGGAGTGACTGGTATGACAGTGTCCAATCATACCATTTGAACATTCAGATATGTTTTTATTAATATGTTTGCTGTGATTATAGAATGATAGACTATAAATATGATTAGACTAGAGCTTTCTGATCTTAAGACCTAAGTTTAAACCACAGTTTACATACAGTGCCAAGCTCACACATACATGCATGTATGCACACACACATGTAGAAACAGAAGTTCATTAGAAACAGAAGCTTAACAGAAAAATATTAAACTTCACTATCTCTCAAGCACTCTGATATATATTTTTTTCTTATTAGGTAATTTAGTCATACTCTATAAGACCCATTAAATTGACTTTGGGACCAACTAATCTGTTGTAACCCATAGTTCAAAATAACTGAGTTTTACTATCATAAAGGATTAGGATGTTTTCATTGTCTTTTGCAGAGATGATTTTTGAGTTCCCATGGAAAGAAGAAGCAATAAAAATTCAGAGAAAAAGCAAAAGAAATATTATCCTAACTTCAACCCAAACTTAATCTAAGATTTGAAACTTTCATGAAGTCCCCCCTTCAAATGAAGGTGTCACACAAGCAAATGAATGCATAAGATGTAAATCTGGCATATTCTGCAAATAGAATAAACAGCCTTGACTAAAAAATTAACTACTATTTCCTCTACATTCTTTTCCAATTGACATTCACTTACATTTGAGAAAATCTTTATAAATGAAAGAGGAAATAAAAGGCAGAACATAATTTAAATGAGAAGAGAATAATTACTTTTATACTTTGTATTTAAATAATTTTATTTATATTTTAGCCTGTATCTGTGCAAATGTTCTGAAATATACATGTATCTGATAAGAGAACTGAATACCAAATTCTTCAACAATTTCATTATGAATATGAAACAAAGAATATGTTCACCTAACAAAAGGGTTGTCACAGAAACATAATTTATTTAAACCACTGGTAATTGTAATGTTACAGTTAAACCATAGTGAAAATTAAATGTTCCCATGTATTAATTTCATCATAATTGGCAAATGCAGTTCTTACCAAGAATACATGAAGTAAATATTTAAACATTGTTCATTGATAATAAAGACAATTAAGTAGTTGTTGCAATTGTGTGTATCAATAGAAAGATAATCTTCTCCAAAATTTAGATTTGGCAACCATGTAAATAAAATTTTAATAGAAAAAAATGGGGTTTCTTATAGGGTCATCCTTATATCTTTTTTCAGGAAATATAAATGTCAATACATTCTCTTTGGAATGGGCTGATCATTTCACACATTCTACCTTCTTCCACTATATTTTCATTTGAAGTTTCTACTAAATTAATCAAATAATTTATGTAAACACTGCTATATAAAACTTGTAGATGTTATTCATATTTAGAAATTTATTTTGGACCAGTGCAAATGCTTTAATATTTTAGAACCCAAAGTGTCCTACTGTATTATTTTAAAGAAATGGGATGGGAGCTAAAAAATGTGTTTGTGTACATATGACTTTTATAATTTTAATGTAGAAATCACACTACTACATTAACCTTTAAATCTGATTGTTTTCACAGCATATGTAAAAGTAAAACACAAATGATGACTAGAAAAGGTACTATTAAAGTATATTTATAAGCACAAATAATAAGCACATGTTTCATGCAATATTATGTGTAAAGGAAGAAACAAAAAAACACCCCTGGTTATAAAATTAACTTCCCAATCTGGTCTGGTAATTGTAACCTGTTAATATCCACGATTTTTTCACCCAATTTTTCTAGATTGTTCCATTTGCAGATTAGCTTACAGAGTGAAAAGAATCATTGAGGTAAGGGGATTTAAAGTAAATTTTGTTTCAATTTTTTTTCTTTCAATTTTTAAGTTACTCTTAAAGTGTAAGTACTGGGAAGTGAAGAGGTAGAAAGTAGTGTGGTATAGTGGAGAGTGTTTTTGCTTGTGATATACATTTTCATTTTTTAGCTATGCAACTTACTAGATCTCAGGTCTTAATTGAGACGCTAGTCACTAAGTTTCCATTTTTAATAAAAATGTTGAAATTACTGCCTAAGATAACTGTTAATTAAATTTTGATTTTTCTATCAATAATTTTGTTTCTCATTGCAGAAGAGAATGAGATTCCACATACAATTTCACTTATCAAATTTGTAGACTATTAACAAATTCACTCAGTACAAAGTGATAAAAGCATAATAAAAGTGATAAAAGCAGAATGAAACTGATTATATGGTATGATGCAAAATATGTAATTATTGTAAGATAGACAGTAAAAATTAAAACTAATATATTAATAATGGGAGCTTTAAGGAAGGTGGGACTAAGAATCTTTAAAAACATTCTGTGATTTTTAGCAAACAATATTAGGTGTTAGGTTATAATATACATGGAAATAAACTATTTGAAAACAACAAAATTACAATCTTCATAACTTTTTTTTTTTTATTGGCACTACTATGTTTTCTACTTACTTGGATTTACCTTGAGATAGGAAATTCAGAAACTGAACCAATAGCTGTAGAAATAGCTCTTTAAATAAAATTTTAATTTTAATAATATCTAGCAAGGACAAAAGTGAGGGAAAAGATCACTTGATAGTCTATAGATGAATATAAATATAAACAGTCTGCTAGTAAAATAAAATGTTTTGACCTTTTAAATTAAAAAAAAATAGCATTATTCTACTGTTTTCTGTTCTCAGAATCTGTATTACAGAAATTCTGACCAATATGCACAAAGGTATAATAACAAGACTTTATCAATTAATTTGAAATAGTGAAATTTTTTGAAAGTAAAATGTTAGATGCCCATCAATTGTAGATAACTAAGTAAATATTGATATGTTCAAAGTAAGCATTTCATGCTGTCACTATATAAAGAATAGCACAGAAAAGGGTCTCAGTAGGTTTTTAAGTAATGAAGAATGATCTTTTTGTAAAAAATGAAGCTCCGGATTAATTTTATCTGTATAAATATATTTATAGTTATATTGATTCATAGAAAAATACCTGGGATTTTTTTTTCCAGCATTACATTATTTTAGCAGTTACCTATGGAGGAGAAAGTAAATTGATGAAGGAAGTGTGTACCAAGTGGAAACTTCACTTATGCAGTTTTGAATTGCTGCTACATTTCATCAATAATATCTGTATGTGACATTTAAATGCATGTAAATATACAGACACACATACATATACATAACAACATATGTGTGCATAAATACAAAATGATCATACACAATGCAGGGGTATTATAAATATCATCGAGTGATCTACTTTGCAGCAATTATAATATTCATTTGAAGAAATATTATTTTCTTTTAGCATTCCATTGTGAGGATCACTATAGCTGGCTGTGATCTACCTCTCTCCTGAGAGTGCAACTGATATCATAGTCCAGGGTCTGCCCCTGAGCCAGGTAAGACCAGAAGTGAGATGCATTGGATTTACAGAATGAGGTTCCATCTCTCAGGGACTGATTGATATTTACCAAGCCACAAGACCCATGTACACAATAAGAATTAAAAATTTTTAATTATCTTTGAGAAATTAACTACCACATGATATGGAATACTTCCTATGTATCTCTTCCAATATGGGAAGCCAATTTATACTCCGCATGCCAATTTATTCATTTATGATGAAAGATTTAAATTGATATATGGAACCAGAATTATATGTATAGAATTGATCCATTTTATATCTGTACTGCAGCGAGACTTAAAAAGGGAGCTGAATCTTAATCAAAAGCTTGGGAAACATAGCTTGTGAACAAGGCCAGTGCAGAGGTAAGGCTAAGTGAGCAATGATAGCTTAGGTTGGTCTGATACTCTCTCATTTCAATTAGGACAACCTGCCTCTGTCTTTACAATGGTGGTGAGGTAGTCAAGTCCCCCCAGAGGTGCTTGGATGAGAGACTTTCTCTTCTCTATTCATGTTAATACCTTTGAGTTTTATTTCCTGGGAGGCACATTAAGGTGCCTCTGTAAAGCTTTCCTTTGATTCTCAGGGGTTCTTATAATTCCAAAAATAAATTGCATCACTTAGATATTTCTGAGTCAAAATTTTATGACATCACATTATACAAATAGCCTGAAAATTATATTTATACCATAATTTGAACTATATAAAATATATGTTCATGTTAACAAAGATTGGAAGAAATTATTAAAAAATTACACATGTTCTGAGTGAGGGGTAGATACTAGATGACTTCTAAAAACCTATTCAGAATAAAGCAATAAATAGAGGCATTAATAGACTCTATCCAGTCACCAACATGGTCAAATAGTTGATAAATCACTGATAAAGTATTTTAGTGTCCACATTGATGGGTAATGGTTTATGCACATGGGTACTAAATAAGTATTATGAATTCACATCAAATTATTTCATATATGCAACAGGTTAGTTGGCAGAAGCTTGGGAGGAATGTTTATCATCAGAAGACAAGTTCAAATCAAGACCTAACAGAGAAATAGTCTAATGGTTGTTCAAGTAGAAAAGTGTAAGCGCAGTGATTCATGAATGGTCTACACAGGAATCAGTGCTGGTAATAGATAGCTAGGAAGTACTGTTCACATCAAACAGCGATTACTATAAACCTCTAATTACGTGCTCTGAAGAGAGCCTTGTGCCTTTCTCACTGTAATTTCTAGTTCTTAAGCTGGAACTCTAGGACTTCAATTCAAATCTCAATGGCTTCTTAGCTGTTAAATGTAGGCTTAACCATGAATAACTGCTGATAAAATCTGCTGTACCCTGCTGTACCCAGGCAGAATTTGACAAGAATAATGAGTTTTCTTTTTGATTTCAATGTGTAATGATGGTTCGTAAAAAAAAAAAAAAAAAAAAAAAAACCTGGCAGTTTCCTATAAAAATACTTCAGAGGATACCCTTGACTGAGCCAAAGAGCTTAACACAAATTTAAACAATATTTGTGCCCAAAGAAAACAGTCATTAACCTCATCCTAATTTTAGCACATTTCACACTTTAGTTAAATACCTGGGCAGCTGTTTGGTGTTCGCTTTGGGACTGAAGGAGAAGAAAAGAAAACCCTTTAAAGGAAGGAGGGAATGATAAAAAAAAAAATATGCTAAACTGTAAGACCCTGCAAAGTTTGCAGAGTAATGAGGATCCTCAATAATATTTATTAACTCTGCAATCAAGGTTTTACTCTGTGAAGTGGCTAAGCTGACTATGGAGGAGATCTACTCGTTTGCAGCATTCCAGTCATAGGATGATCCACAGAAATCACACCTGCACTTTGTGTATTTCTTTCTTTCTTTGACAGCACAGGATCTGAAATGTCTTCCTTGTCTCAGCCCACTAGACTTCCCCTGTCACTGATCACAGACTACACAGGTAATGGCAGAAGCTACATTGTACATAGAGAATAGCTACGGTCAAGTATTATTAGTCAAAGTCCGGGGATTAAAGTGTCTCTCCTATTCCTGAGTCACAAAATGGAAGAAAGGACATACAAGTCAACACATCCAGTTTTGCTGAACATGAAGTTCCAGAAAAGTATTCAAATAAAGGAAATATCTATTATCAAAGAAGGGATTCACTTACTCACTTTTTAGGAATTGAGGACAAATGGGCAAATTGTCAGGAGATGGACAAGCATGAGTAACTTCTCCCTTGTCACTAGCAAGCTTACTCTGGCAGTGTATCTAAGTCCTCAGAAATGAGAGAACACCTTCTTTCATGATTAATTTTCCTTCTGCCTACATATTTGCTAAAAGATGTAGGGATCTCATGTACAAGCAGGAGAAGCAGTCCTGTTCTCTTAAAAGCTTGTCATTTTTGTACCAGGCTTCTGAGAATCGTCTAACCAAGTTTTAAGTTCCTCAGAGTGTTTGTGCTTGGAGGATGATATTGCATTACTACATTTGAAAAAGAAGGACAGCACCTGTTATCCTATATGTATAAACTGTTTTCAGGAAATAATGTCTATCTTCAAAACTGTTACATTTACAATTAAAGGAGTGCTATTTTATTTCAAACATAAAGATGATTCTCCTGTTTCTAAAATATTAATGGGTGGGATACACTGAGAATACATGTATTTTACCATATATTTATTAAGGAATTGCTAATGCATAATAAAGTACCAGGGACCTCCATGGTGGCACAGGGGTTAAGTCTCAGCATTATGAAGCTACCAGCAGCCAGTGCAGCAGGAGTTCCATCCCGGGCCAGGTTCATGACCCACGTGGTGCAGCAGACCTTTCCTGTCTCACTCAGTGCTCCCCGCAGCAGGGTATTTCAATAAATCTGTCTGTTTTCCTCCCCACTCAGTCTCTGGTGGATCATCTCACCACCACACCCCCACACCACTGGCCTATACCCCAGATCTTGTGTGCATAAATAAATAAAAGTAAATTTAAAACACAAAAAGAAGTACCAGGACCTGTGTGACAAATGCAGTCTTATCCTACCTATGACTATTGTAGCCAGTGTACCAAATTAAGGGTTGTGGCTATTGTTTTATGTATTTTAGAGTGATCAGCAGCAGTAAGAATAACTCTTAGGACTTGGCTCCCACTACTTTAATAACAGAAATAACATGCCTCATCAAGTGTTTTTAAGTATATGCTAAGGAGGTTCCAGAGGAATCAATAGATATGACCTTCATCTTCCATGCGTGAGTCAGAAAACAGCCTATGTTACCCTCTTGTCTTAGCACAATTGTTTCCCCCAAATATATTAAAACTAGTATTAAAGTCAGTTTCTGGATATAAATGATAGGAAAAATGGGCAAGTGAATTATTTCTTGAAATTATGGTTTTTTTTTTTTAATTTTAACTGAGCTATAAATCTTAGTGTTTTCCCAGCCTGAATCAGAAATTTCTTTTAAGCAAAATAAAAGTTAGCATAGCCATTCATTCACTTTTTAAAAGGCTGGCTTACACCAAGCCAATGCAGTGTGCAAATACAGAACTTAATTAAAATACTATATATATAATATTAACAGCTAAAGTTATTAAAATTACATTAAACTCCCTAGAGCTAGTCCAACATAATATGAACTCTCTTTTTTTCCAATTTAGTAAAGGACAGAACTTAAACTTAGTTTAGTGAATGAGCTTTGTTGTTTTTTTTTTTTTTTACATTGTTTGTTCCAACTCACTAATCTGAAATTGTAATCAAATAAAAGTACTTTACCATCAAAAACACCATCAAGCATACTAACTTAATCTTTCCATTGGAGTCTAACAAAATTCTCATGTTTTCTTAATTTTCTTTCTTAATGCAAATAACACTCTTTCTTCTTCCCATCCATCACTGAACTTTGCAAATTAAAGTAGATGTTCTCTGCTTTTGACCTTTCCCAACAAGGGTATAAACAGAGATGCTAATAAACTATCAGTAATTTGGGTGAATTAAAAAGTTTATATAGAAAAAAAGTAGTTTTTATTTGGCTAGAGGATTAAAGTGTTTATTCAATCCTTCTTATAAAGGCCATCCATTGAATTTGGGAAATTAATTAGATTGCATCATCACTTTCTCCTTATAATAACGGACTTCATTATAAAAACTCCAATTTTTTTTCTGTATGTATTTATGTATGTGTATCTGTTCTCTGTGTGTATACATGTAATTATACATATACAGAAAACATGCACATATAGAATGACAGAAACATATATTTATATTCACACCAACAGATCTAGACATACATACATAAACATACACACACACACACCTAAAAAAATAGCAAAAATAATGTAGGTATAAATCATCATTACCTAAGAACAGTGGATGGCTTTATTTTCTTTTTTATATTCTTTTGTATTTACTAACATTTTTACATCATATAGTTAGAAAATATTATATTTTTAGGTAAATGAAATACAATTGATTTGAAATATAGTATTTGGCCCCTTTGAACTTCCGAAGTTTCTTTATTCTGATCATCCATACCTTCCCTCTGCTCCCTACCTCCACCTTAGCTTCTTTACAATTTTCATTCATTCCATTTCTTTGTTTAATTGGGTAAAATAAAAGATATTTCTAGGAGGGTAAATATAATAACTTTGATCAGTGATCAGGGTAACATGGTATGGATAACAATAAAATAGGACATATTTCTCTGGCAAAGAAACCAGGAAAAACAAGTGACCAGGAGTCTACGAAAGGAGAGTATGAGGAGATGACCTCAGTGTAGGACTTTGGCATGGTCCCAGGATAAAACTGCAATCATCTATTGTTGGACTCCAGTGAAGCACTATTAGTTACCTGATCCTTTGTTTCCAAATTTGACTGATTATCAAGAGCCCTGGAGAGTTTTGCAAAAAGACAGAATCTGGGCTCTCCCTGGTAGTGCAACGGGTTAAAGCACAGTATTATGAAACTCTACGAAGCCACTGCAGCATGAGTTTGATCCCCAGCCAGGGAGCTGACCCACATGGCATGGCAGACCTCTCCTGTCTCGCCCGCTGCTTCCCTCAGTGGTGTATTTCAGTAGATCTGCCTGTTCTGCTCCCCGCTCTGTCTCTGGTGAATCCTCTCACCCACCACAACTCTGGCCTATACCCGTTCTGTAAACATAAATAAAATCTTAAAAAAAAAAAAAAAAAAAAGACAGAATCTTAGGTCTCCTCACTGTTGAACCACTTCTCACTGGGACTAGGATACAGTACTCAGTCCTTCCCAATATATTTCAAAAAATGAAGAAATCCTAGTCTTTATAAAATTGTCTTATGAATATTAGCCCTGCTATCTAGCAGAACATCAGAGTAGATACCATGGTGTATAAGCAAATGGAGCAGGGGGAGGAAAAGACAAGGGTAGTTAAGTCTAAATTCAGTTGTCTTCTATAGTAAGAAAGTTATTTTAATTATTATGTGATAATTAGGTGATGACGCACAAGATAATGTAATTTTATACCTGAAATAAATTGCTTCTCAGCCCCATTGTCTTTCCTTTCCCACCTCTAGATTTCTACAGATGTTATTTTTCTGCCTACAAAACCCATGCATCCAAACCTCAATC
>NW_004567121.1:11370520-11392885 GCF_000260355.1 Condylura cristata | reverse complement strand
AAAAAAAAAGAAACAGTATGCTGTGGTAATCTGAGAACTTTATGTATGGAGCTTTATTTACTATTTATTATTTTATATTTACTATACCAGGCACCTCTAAATATCCAATGATATGAGATAATTGGGAATAGAAGAACCCTAAATTTTGTCGTTTGCAAATTTAAGATGAATTTCTTGCAAGATTTGGCACTTGATTATCCAATAAATGTTCATTTAAGAAGCTATTCTAGAAGCCACTTGAACACTTGGGCTCTGATGCCCAACTATGATGATTAATTAGCTCATTCTCATTTTTATATAATGTGAAACAGAAATAAGAACAATTTCCTTTACCCTACAGAGAGAAATGCAGGAAATATTTAATGACTTGGTTTTAATTCCTTAGAAGTGTTAAGGGAGTGGGGTGAGGGTCATCTAGCAGATAATCAGCATAGGAAAATGAAAAAAAATTACCTGACCGTCCATCTCTCTGGAAGTCCACATGATACCATTCTCCATCATTCACTTTCTTCTGGAGTGCCTTGATTTTTATTGTACCTGACCCCATATCAAGAAGGAGGTAGAGGTGGCCATCTAGCATCTCAATAGCAAAGAAGTCAACCTTTATCATCTGTGGGTGCTTGGCATCTTTCTGGTGTCTTGGCTTGCCATGGCTAAATAAGATGAGACCGTTTGGCTCTGTTGTGCGGAAGTCAAATGATATGGAGCCAGTTTTCTTAGCATTCCATTTGGGCAAAGAGATGAATGATTCTGGGGTTTCGAAGGTGATTGGGTCCAAAGTTGCAACATTTTCACATTTAAATGCCACTACGCCATGGATCTTCATTTTAGGGTCTCCTTGTTTGGCAAGTCGGGATAATTCCAGCCTTACATCATTATTTTTATATACAACCTGTGGGCACAGGATAATAGTGAGAAACTAGGTCTCATATTTAATATCTAGAACTTGTTTTCAGCTCATATAACTTCTGAGTAGATAATGTAAAGACATGTTATAGTTCATTTTTTTCAGCCAAATGAAATTCAGGTGTCAATTTATTAAACAGTAACCATTCCAATATCATTATGTGCAGACTTAAATTTATAAAAGGCACTTGCATTTGTTAGCTGTTTAATAGACTTTATGAACTATATTGGTGTATTTTCTGTCACTAAATTACTTGATATTAAATACTTTTAATTACCTATCCTGTAAAACATAGATTTCTTCTATAGTTCACATATTAACTCTGTAAGATAACTTTTTTTTTAACAAAGATTAGCATGGTTAGATAATCACAACATGAGATTGAAAACAATCTAAATTTCCTCATAAAAATCAAAATACACTGAGATGTGGCTCCCTTGGCCTGTCCTACATTAATAACTATTTGAATTATATTAGGTAACTCTGGAATGTGGTATCTGCTCTAAATCCATTCAACCTGTATTACTTCTGTTCTATTTCACTTTTACTGTTGAAAAAAGGCAGACCAAAATATGGTTCACTTTCCATGGTATTCATCTAAAGTAAGCTGAGTTGTTCTGATTCTGGCTAATAGTCCTAGAGTTTGGGGGCTTCCAAATAGCACTTTGGATAAAGCCATGGGCAGGGCTCTGAATCTCATGTACCTGATGTCATATCACCTTAATAAATGCACAGCTATTTAGACACAAGGATACTGAGAGAAGCATACATTTTCATTACAAAATGCATACCATGGATAATTATGTTTTTCAAAAGATATGTCATATTAACTTAAGGATAAATTAGCTATCTACATCCAGATACCTATCTAAATTATTTTAAGGCACTCAAAGTTGCTCAGCAGCATACAACATCAAATTCTCAATTCATTAATCTACATTAAAAAAAAACATTTATATGACAGAAAGAATAAGATGACTTATGTTTGAACAGCGCTATAAAATTAAACAGGTTAACACAGAAGTTATTTCTTCCACACCTGAGACCACCTGAGCCACATTTAATGTGGCTGATGAGTGTTCTGACATGGTTTGTTAATGGATACTTAAATTTTCAGAGTGAAGTGTTTTGTAAGCTTTTGTATTATACTGTCAGAGTTCAAATTTTGTCTCCAGTATTACTTAGCATTATGATTACTTTAAGCCTTGTTTTGTTCCCTGATAGATGATACCTGACAGGATGTTTATAATGAAAAAAAAAAACAATGCATGTAAATGAGAAAAGCTACATAAATGCAATCAATTCAAAGTCAGACACACTGTAAGATTTCAGTAAATAGCAACAACATTAAACAGCAGGTAAGAAATATCATCACTTTATCATCTAATAGACGCAGGGATTTGAGTTCTAAATTAATCCATTATAAGGATATGTTTAGAAATTAAGCAAAGACACATAATTGGAATTTTATTCTTAATTTGTGCCAACCAAATAAGTCCCATCTTTTCAATGCTAGTCGTGGTGTTTCAGTTTAACTATCTTGAGAAAGGATTATTATAAAGAATACCATATCCTTTATTCTTTAAACAAATATTATAATGGTTTAACAAGCATTTATTGACAACAAAAAGAAGAGAAAATTAATTTGAGCAATAACAAAAAGGAATTAGATTAATTCTTAAGTACATTTTCTTGAAAAGAGAAAGAGCTATTGAGCCTTGAGAAAGTTGATTCAGGATTGCCTTTCTTTGGAGATCTTTAGAATCAAAGAAAATGCTTTCATGGATGACTTTCAATGTTGTATACCTCTTGTTATAATTTTCAAACTATCTAAATTCACATTCTCTTAATTTTCCAGGAAATTTATATTCTCATATTTGTGGATCTAGTAGACATACCTGTTGACAGGAATGAGTATTTCCTGGCCTAAATGATGCAACTGATAATGGTCAGTGCTAACAATACTTGCCATAGAACCACAGCCATGGAATGGGGTGTCTGTGACATGAGTAAGAGGGTGGAAGGTTGGGTGTTTTGCCTTCTGAGACTGTAATCAGATACCAAAACATTGAAGGATGTGAGATTATGACAATTCTAGATCAGGTTTTCAGTGAGAAATTTATAACCTCAAGTATGAATTGTGATAAAGCTCTTTTGGGAGATGGAGAAGAAAAGTAGGGATTCCCTTCATCATGTTTTTTAGGGTTAGTCATATGCAACACCCCTCTCTTGCCTCTTCTCCCAATATATATATATATTTCCATGAGAATCAATGCTCTATACAGCAGACTTTGCTCATTCCAGCCCAACACAAGCACAACACTTAGCACATAGGAAACACACAATAAATATTTTCTGAGTATTTACTAAAATTCTTTCTTTAACTTTTAAAACTTTTCAAGATTAGAGTCTAGCCATTCTGTGCAGTATAGATTACTGTTAGAGTGAGCAGCATCTGAGGTAAAATTCTCCAGAGGTAGAATAAGTTTTCCTAGAAGGAATATCTTGAGGAAAAGCACAATGTATTTTTTTTATTTTCCCATTCTGTATTCTTTAAAAGCAACTCTAAAAGACAGAAATACAATTTTGTAATGCAAGTTGATAGCTCTCAGATTTATACTACTTCATCTGACCCAGATTTCAAAATGACCTCATCATTCTACTTTTCTAAAGTTAGATTTACTCTTCAAACAACTTGACTATTTAGTAATAAGTAGTCAGTAAGCATTGTACATTTTCTGAAAATTCAAGTATGGGTTAATTTTTTACTACTTTCTAGGATAATGTGGTGCTCAGTCATGAAATAACTTTATAATTATTAACATCAGCTTTAATTTGTGTTAAAAGATATTAATTTTCTTCAACTTTCAGCAAAAAACTACATACTCTATCATCTTAATGACTGGTGATAATGTAATTGCATACTCATTTGGATTTGTTTATAGAATGAGGATTTCTTTGGGGAATATTATTATAAAGAATAATTCAAAATGTTGAATTTTACTTCCCTGCTTTATGTTTTTATATTGTGAGACCCAAAGGAATAGAAGCATAAGAGTATTTTTGTTTGGATTTGTTATCTGCTTTTTTTGTTGTTGTTTTTATTTGCCATATAATTTAAATGCAAAAACTTTTCTTCCAATATTTTGCTAGAAATTTAAGTGATCCTTACAGAAATATGCAAGAATTAGAGTAGTGTTTATAATTTTATATTCCTGAATTGAACTATGGTTTAGGCAGTTAATGGGTATATTACTTGATCTTCACAATAATCTTAAAAAGGCAGTAGAAACAAATAGGAGTAGGATTTTGATAATCTGGAAGGAGACATAGTATAATTAGAATTATTACCTCAGTCAAATTGTCTGAACTCTCTCTCACTTTCTAAATTTCTAAAATGGACTTCCAAAAAGAAGGCATATGATATCTACAAATTCTTTAAAATCTACCCCCCAGCCCCCCATTAATCTGCGTGATTTGGGGCAAATATATGTCCTATTGCTCCCTTTTTCTGGTATTTTCCATTTGTGATTTTGATGCCAGAACACAGTTCTCTATTCTGATATATGGAAACACTTTTCCATTAGTAAAGAAAAAGCTATGACATCCTTAGGTATACAGACATGCCTCAAGGATTATATCTACATAAGGTTTGAACAGATGGTATTAAAGATCTGGTGGCTGATAGCTAAAGTTCTTTCCATAAGAAGTGGGAGCCTGTTAAATAAGTTCATCAGTAGGAAAACATTTTCTACTCAAAAACTTTTTCTTGTTATAAATATATTACAGCTTAGAAATTTTAATGAGGCTCTGAATTAATTAACATGTTGTGATCAAGGCTTTCCATACCTTAATTTATGGGAGTAAAGTGAGCACTGAAATGAAAGAACTGGGAGTGATCTAGATCCTGGTAACAGCCTCTCAAAGAATACGAACAGCTCATCCTAATCTGAGTTATCTCATTCATTCTTGGCAATAATATGTGAGGATGAAGAATCTAGTTTTCAATTCAGATGTCAGAGTAAAGTCCCGTTCACCGACTTACAATTCTGAGACACAAAGCTGTTTATTGGTAAAATGGGATGATAATAATTACCACTTTAGGGTTTTTGTACCAAACTAACTTTTCCATTTAGAATTAACAACAGGTTCTGACACAAAGAACACAAGTATCACTTGCTTTTATTAATGGTGCTATTGTTATGAATAACAGTATTATATTTAAAAATAAATGTATGAAGTTGCATAATCTAAATGTTATGACAAGGGAAAAAGTTTACATGGCACATAGTAGATGATCAGTCAATGTTTTAAAGTAACCCACACAGTACTCCAATTAGCACAGTTTATGAAATCAAAGCAGGTCGAGGCTTCCTTTGTAATCCCAGGATTTATGTTGCAGTATGAAGTACATGACAGGCTCTCTCTACTAATGAAACTGACTCCTTAGCTAGAAAACAGAGAACAATATAATGATCCTAGGAGCTTCACTTTCACTCACAAAAGTGTTTCTGTGACATATAACGTGAATAAAATCGCTGCTATTACCACATACTCCAAAACAAAAATCAGTTCTGATTTGTGGAGTAGTTACTTCTCAGGCCCTCATTCATTATATGTATTATAATGTCTTCCTCACAAGCAACCTAGGAAATACATAACATTGCCTTATTTTAATAAGTAATATATAGTGGCAGAGCTCATTGCCTGCCTTTGCTCATGACCATGATTAATACTCTGAGTATCTAAGGATGTTAACTTCAAATCTGTCAC
This sequence comes from Condylura cristata, assembly GCF_000260355.1. Lineage (NCBI taxonomy): Eukaryota > Metazoa > Chordata > Mammalia > Eulipotyphla > Talpidae > Condylura > Condylura cristata. The sequence continues at coordinate 11,387,205 of NW_004567121.1, read as the reverse complement.
AGCAGGAAATTTCACTTAGTTTGTGATAGCAGTTACTAAGCAAGTAGACCATCAGTTAGTTGCCATTGTGCTCTGTATGACCTTGCTGTGAGTTAAATGGATCATTCCAAGAAGTGATGCTTTTTCTCCCATTCTTCCTTCTTAAAACATAATTTAAGTGAACCAAATCTCGTAATTAAGCAGAGAAATTTTTCAAGTTCTTCTTAATTAAAATGTTTCTTCATGTCCAGTTTAAACAGAAGAGATTATATCCGTTTCCAGGATTATAAATAATGCAGTTTTTCAATAAGTGTCACCTAGGACATATATATTTAGAATACATGCATATATATATATATATATATATATATATATATATATAATACATATATATTTAGAATACATATATAATTCGAATACATATTATATATATGAATTATAAAAATTCATTAGTTTTAAGAATTACTTAAGAGGACTGCTATTATAGTTTTACATTTTGTTTGGTTTAAATGTATCTTTCAAAACAAATGAGACTTTTAATTATCTGAATTTAATATTTATAGCAGTATGCCTGTTTCAAAATACAACCAAGAGTTGCCAAGTAAATGAACAAGTACCAGGGCAACCCAGCAAGTAGGAAATAAATTGCATCTGCTTTGTCATGACCCAAATAAGGAACTGCTCAAAAAAAGAAATAAAAATGTACATCATTGTTGCTCCCTAATATTGTAAATTTACTTTTATTTTGAAATTATTTTTCAGTCTGTACACTTTGACTCAATTGGGTAAGTATGTGTTAGGTATATATTCAGGTAACAATATACTGAATAAAATGCTATTTATTTATTATGTATTGTATGCCGACCCAGTAGAACAAATTCCAATGAGAATAAATGAATTTACTTTCTCTTACATGTGTGTTTTGGTATATGTAATAGTAATATGTAAACTGTCGGAGATTCTTTGTCCCCGATCACGGATTATTGGGGGGCAGAACAGGCAGGGTCTCAAGTTGGGAATGGTGTCGGTTGCAGAGATTCCTAGAAAAAGGGGAAAAAGGAAAAAAAAGGGGGAGCGGGGGCGAGGAAGACAGAAAGACATGGGAATGGGATTTGGGTACAAGTTCCCACCTTGAGACCCTGCCTGTTCTGCCCCCCAATAATCCGTGGTCGGGGACAAAGAGTCTCCGACAGTGAACAATTTGTGAACAAACACATATACATGACTCAAATATTACTGAATACAAATATGTTTACATGTGATGTATGTTAAAACGGAATAAAAACCTACAGACATTTTAGAATATATATTGCAAGATATTAGATGAGAAGAAAATATGTATATATATGTACCAACGAGTTTTAAAAGTTTGCATTTCACCACTTCACGCTTAGAGAAGACTATAGTAATAGCTGTTTTAGCTAACAGTAGGGAACCTGCTAGGAGGACAGTGCTTTTTAGCACAAAAGCTGGAGCGCAACAAAGGCCACAACCTCTGCTTCACTGGCGGAGCCAGCCCTGAGTGCGCCTGTGCTCTGGGTGAGCGGTGCCAAGCTCCTGCCTCTGGAACTACTTCATCACACCACCCCTGGTTTTATCTGTGTTAGTGTTACATTGGGCTTTATGCATTATTTAATATAACTTAGTAGGTTATATCTTAGATCAGGAAATGCTCAAAAATGTTTTTATATGAATAACTGCAAATTGCCCCTTAGGACAGCATACGTAGGGATGTTATATTGTTGAATCTTGGGGAAAGTCTATACAGTCTATACACATGTCAAATATAAATATGTATGCTTTTAACAGTCAATGATTTCAGAACAATAGTTCATAGATAAGGCACACAGATACATTCTCACGTGGAATAAAAATGTTTTGACATAAAAACAAATGTTAGTGCTTACTATATATATACATGTGTGTATGATACATATATGTATATGTATGCTATAAATATATGCAATCATGAAAAAATTAAAAATATTTTTCTTAATGTTCCTGCCAATATGAAGAGACAATTGTAAAAGCAGAATAGAGGCAAGGTGGTCACAATTCTTTTTAAATTATTATATTCACTATAGCCCTACCCACCAACCAAGATCATGTTTCTTAAACTATTCATTAGCCTTCACTGAAAGCCTAGCACAGAACTTGCTTATGATAAAATGATAATATATATGTAACAGATATGTGTGTGTGTGTGCATGCACACATATTTGTTGAAATTACTGAGGACTTTACTGAGAATGTTATAGAAAGTGTTGGCTCTGTAGGCAGTTCCAGCTCAAACAGATATAGAAAATTATTTTTTATTTGAATGCATCCACCTGAGGTAGGTGTACACCTAGTTGCCTGGACTTATATATTAAGTGAGTCAGAGATCGGGTAGCACATAGAAAGTAAAGATTAGGAAATGTACAGTTCTATTCTAGTAGTCCAGTACATTTAAAAAGTATGTATCAATGAATTATGATTTTTAGGCAAGTTAGCTACTAAGGACTTTTGAATGATTTCGTGGGGGGGGGCGGAGAGGATAATGTTTCTCCTACATTATTTAATCATGTTTAGAGATGATGTACACATAAAATTTTCAACTAAATATGTATCTTTCCCCATATTAAATATATATCTAGTTACGGAATATAAAACAGACTACAATAATATCATTTCCCAATTAACACACGTGATTCATTTAAATTGAAATCAGATTTTTTTGAAATCTGGATAAAAATTAATTTTGTGTAAGCAGTATGGAGAATGATGTCTTTTTACTTAGTTCCAGTTTAAGATGACCAAATACAACCTATTCACATAAAGGAAAAGAAAAAAAAACCCTTTTCCCTCATTCTACCATCAGTGAAATATCTAAGTTATTTAGACGACATAGGACACCATGCAAACCAGTTAGCTATGGGAGTAACTGGATTAACATGTTAACTTAATGAAGCTTTCAGTGGCATATGGGTATATGCAAAATAACTTGAATTTTATTAAGTAGAAATGTCTATCTTACATTAATGATTTAGTAGCTCAGTAGTAGCTTTTGGAAAAAATACTGGGAAAATGAACCACCATTGACAGTAATGTGAGACTTGACATTCAATAAAAAAATAAAAGATGAAAAAAATAAAAGTTGAAAACTAGGTCAATCCTTTTATTTTTAGATGAGGAAACTGAGGCTCAAAAAAACTAAGGAAAGGTCTCAGTTGGCATTAATCTCTGATCATCAAATATTTGGAGACTGCAGTATGTAATGTATGCTCTACTCTGTAAAACAAACAAACAAAAACACCATTCTACCACATGTTCAGAATTATAAGAGATTTGAATAATTACAAATGAAAAACAGCCTTCTTTTCAGCAACCTGGTAGAAAGGGAAACTTAAAGGTAATCTAACTTTAAAACTCTGTTAGTTTCACAGTAAACTGATGCTCAAATATAAAAATAAAATGCCTAAGGGGGGAAAATATTGCAGTTATTCCCCCCCCTAATGACATTGAAAATATACTGGGAAAGTTAACTAGAAACAATAGACTTGCAGTGTTTACTGTGTATTTTGCAACTAAGTGAAGAGGATATTTTCAGCATTGGTCTTTCATGATCTTGCAGAATGTAACACACCATAAATTAGGGTTTAAACTTCTGTTTCAAGCCAGCAGATGCTGCTAATCAGGACAATACATGCCTGCTTTATCTAAAACCTTTTTATCTTCTGCCAGACTCAGTGAGAGAAAAGTAGCCACAATTATTGGTTTTTAAGGACTCTATATTTCCAAGGCAACAAAGTTCAGAATCATTGATCTGTTATTAAAGTGACACCAAATGTTAAATTGAGATTAACTCATGTGATTTTGCATCCTGAGCCTTATGAGCCCTGTGAAACTCTCCCCATCTGATTTTACATTTTTCTAAGTGGGGTGACATTAGTATATGCCATTCCGTTTATATATACACTCAGGTACACATTCATATGTATGAAGTATCACTCACTCTAAGGTCTGTCCTTCCCCTAATGATTTATGATGACATAGTATATGTTTCAGTAGATAGGAAAACGTTTTAACAATTTCATATGTTATTTTTGAGAGTGGTCATCACTGTTTCAGCTTAAAGAGTTCTCTTCAAAAGAGATATGGAAAACATTATTTTCGTTTAAAGTGTTATCATTTGATTATATGTGTGTATAACTTTTTAGTTCATACAAAAATTCTTGTTTTCTATTTTACGATGAAAATCACATTAGTTCCCATCCACCAACATAGTGATTTGAGTTAGCACAATTTTTAATTAATCCCTCTTTTTTTCTACTATTGTAAGGCCTGCCACACATTAAATGCTCCTAGAGACAGGGTTCAGCCTCTGGTTGCTTTTGTTTCTTCTCTCCTAATCCACTTTATCATTTAATTATTATAGCTATATAATATTTTCTAATATATTTTACACATCCCCCTACAAAGGCTTTACACTAATTATTTTAATGTTATTTATATATAGTGTAATATAAAGGTTTCTTGTTCTCTGCATGGATAATATACATATAAATAAAAAATAAAATTACTGAAGTTCTTCAGATTGGGCCTTCCAAAATGTAGTAAGAGAAGCTCATGACAAATGGCTCAAACTCACTTAAAAAGACAGAAAAAAAATTAGATCTTAGTTAGAATTACATTCCTGTTATAATATTTGTAAACTTCTTATTAGAAAAGGATCATAACAATTTATATTCCAATACAGAAGAGAATCTGGCTTCATGCCAGAAATTTATTTTATTCATTAGTTGAAGGATAGAGGTATCACTACTGAGACATCCAACAGCATATGTAGTTATAAGTACACAAGTTCTATTCCAATAATCACAAGTTTCTGTATAGTTTTGTGAAGTTCAATACCATGAGTATGTGGCCAATCCACTGGAGAAATTAGGAGATTAGGGCAAATGACTGTCAGTGCAGGAGAAAGCAAAGGAGTCTCTGACACCACAGCAGTGTGGTTCTCCCCAAGAGGCAAGTGTACTTGCGAGAGTACATGCAACTAGTAAGTGAAAAAACAAAATCTGGACAAGACAGAATGAATACTTGTTCATAGAGCAAGAGATAAATTGTACAATTTTTGGTATTTTTCCATGGGACAGTTTTTAATGATAAATTCCCTTTGGCAAGTGAAAAAAAAAATATAGGACTCTATTACACATCCTCAATCTGAGATTTCAAGAGCTGATTATCTAATGTGTGATTACTCTAGTTGTAAGAATCCCTTCATGTTCTGGCTACCCACCTTCCCTTCTCAGCCCTACCACCATCTGAGAACTCTCAATGAAACAGGAGGGCTGACATAACACACAATGGAAAGATTTTGCAAAGTAGATTTGTTACTGAGAAGCTGTGTGTATATCTGTTCTGTAATTTAAGTATTGTCTGATGAAGACAATTGCATGATATATAGATATGGATGGGGATATTTGTATAGGTAGGGGTATAGGTAAGTATATGGATATGAATATGAATACAGATATGGATATAGATTCAGACAACCATACATTTGAATTCATGTTCGGTTTCTTTTTATGCCACCTTGGGCAAATTCCTTAGTCTCTCTGAAGTAATTTCCCCTTTTATCCAATAAGATTATTAATACTTGCTTGCTCCTATATACCTGTGACTATGTAGGTGCCTCTTTTTTTTTTCTTCTTTTTCTTTTTCCAAATATACATATCCTTCCAAAATATTTTTTTTAAAAAGTTATTTTCTGACTTTATCATGTTATTTAAGCTCATCCAGTGCTAAATGTTTGTTCAGTCATGGGCCCTGAATAAAGAGTAACTATCACTGCTACTAGTATGATCTTAAATGGATTTGATCCTAAAAATTAAGATGTTAAATGAACGAGAGAGACATGTTCAACATTTATATAAATGACTTTCTCCAATAAAAGGAAACATTCTGTAAAGTAACTAATCACCCTCAAATTTTAACATTTAGATGAATAATACTTCCTGCATTTACTAACATACTTCTCATTGCCTATGAACTTTACATTTTGAAAGATTTCATACACACAATATTCACTATGCATATTCTATCAAGACATCTAAATGACAAAATTTATACAAGGTACCTAAGTGACAAAATGAGATAGACTCTGTAATCACACTGAGTTGATGGAATTATAGTCTGGTACAAACAGTTTGTGCTATTTAGTTTGTCCTAAGAATGGGTGAGTGTGTAGCCTTTTCTAAGTTTGTGAAAGAATAAGCATATATAATTGTTCTTCATCTCTCATTTCAAGGACCCTAAAAAGTTTAGACCCACAAATTGGGAACTGTTATTTTTCAATTTTGACTGCTAAGCACTGGTGTACTTTTTCTTAATGTGTTCTTTAATTATTTTGTTTGGAAGGTTCTGAGAGCTTCAGATGTCAGATGGGTTGTGCCTTTTGCCAAGGGTTGCTTAGTTAACTGTTTATTTAATGAATGGTGTTTTATGTGCTGCTGAATTTCTCATGGCACACGTTAGGAGATTCTTGGCAGCATTTAAATTGGAGAACTGAGAAACATATTGGCTCTATGGAAGCTCAATCAGCTCCCAGGCAGGAGCAAGGCCTTTGCCAAGGAAAATTCACTAAAATAAAAAATACAAAGACCAAACTCTCACACAATCCAAGGAAACTGATTCTAGTGTCCAGGATTAAATGAATGCAACAAGTATACCCAGAGGTGCATGAATGGAAGTAAGAAATGCCTCAGAATTTCATGGGAAGAAATAAATGGGATCTCTTTGCTTGCTTGGAGGATAGTAATATGTCTCAGTTGTCTTGCATTTTAGATAACTGTACTCAAATGTGTGATTGCTGTGAAAAGTCAATTAACTGCTAAGAAAAATAAGTATTATATAACTTTTCACATCCCCCTCCCCTTAGGGAGTTCAGAAACCTATGTTTATATATTACTGAAATATATAGTAAGTTTGTTCATTTCTAATAATGATCAATTACTGAACTTTTGCAGTTGTAGTTACAAAGCACCCTAGGCAAAGTATCTGATGTCTACACTTTTTAAATGATTTGGTCTAGTATCTAGATGCATCATTAGACAGGTGGTTTTCTGTCAGGTATGATTTCCTTTCATTCAAGAAAAGGTCTTGATGTTACCTGGTGTCTGAAAAGTCCCAAATCCTCTGAATTATTGTTTGTATGTTTGTTTCTGAGTAGTATTATAGCTGATGCGGGAATTTTAGACATTTAAAATTTACTGTTATGACAAAATAAAGATTAGCATGTATCTTTCATTAATTTATCATGAACAGCACTACTTGTCATTGCTGTGAGACTTGCTAGAGTCTTCTGTGGAGGAAAGGCCAGCTGTAGGCATCTCCTCCCAAGTCCTAAATTCCTTCTTTCCTTGGAACATTGAACCAAACCGGGTTCCAACCCTTTTTCCTGTCCAGAAGAATGACTTCCTGAGCCAGCATTTCTCTTTCCGCTCCTAAAAGCAGCTTCAGTTTCGAGGACATAGATTTAGATTTGGCTACTACAGCTTCCCTGAATCAGAGGATAGGAATGTGACAGCTGCTTGTGTGCTGGGGACGTTTTTGTTTTTACTATGATAGATGAAGTTCAAAATGACATAGGTGAGGTGAGTTAGACAGTCACCTTTTCAATAAAATACAAAAGGGAAGGAAATGATAAAAGCTCAGTAATAAAGACAAGTAATATTTCCAGACAATTTTTTGAAGGTAATGTGAAAAAGCCTATGCTGAACAAAATATTAAAATTTTCAATAAAGACAGGGTTAATATTGCTGATTGCTCCTTAATATCTCTGGCTCCAATATGGCCTACGACAGCACTGCAGCATAAAATTTTGCTAGGATTAAAGTGTGCAATTTAATCTGTTGGAAACCAATTTATTAGTATAAAGTAGCAGTGAATAGTAATTTTGTGAAAAAAAATGGCATTAGGCATCAATACATTAAAGCAAATGCTAATAATTTTAAGGTATACTAGTCAATAGAAAAAAACTTTTGAATAATAATAATAATAATAATAACCACTTGTAGAATATTTAGATACCTTTTAAAATCATTTACTCAATTAATCCACAGAGCAATAGGATAAGACAGGGGAACAGGTCCACAACCAGGGAATTCCCTGTGGCACATGAATTAGAATATATCTATGAGCTGTTCTCACAGAACTGGATCACCATTTTACAGATGAGAACAGGACCAAGCTTCATACCCAGGCAATACAAATCAAGATGCTTTCTCTTTAGCAATATTACCAAAGTAAATCAAGTCCCTCCCCCCCCTCCCCCAGCCCTACAAAGCAGTTTAGCATTAATAATAAATAACTACCTAAGACTAAAGAAGATGGTAAGAACTTTTACATAAACTAGTTAAAATTTTAAGATATATCTCACATATATAATATAGCTAGAGATAAACTTTGCTTTCAAAGATTTGGCACTGAGTTCACCTTAAGAGGCAATCATATTTACTTTAGCCATGTCACACATTTCCTACATTCATCAATCTATACGTTAAAAGCACAAACTAGACTGCTGATTCAATTAAACCTTTAAAAAAACAGGAATTGCTAAATAAAAATCAATTCAATAATTCACAGGCACTGAAAAGCAAGAAGAATCCAACACTCTAGTTTTTTCCATTGCTGGTACATTAACTTTTACATGCATATAGCTAATATTCTTCTGTTAGTTGGCCAATATGATCAAAATGGAAATTTCATCTTTTAATGCTCAACAGAACTATAATTACATGATGAAACCAGATCATCAAAAACATTATAAATAAAAGCTTAACAGATTCACAATAAAGCTTCAGATAATTTCTGATACATGACCCCTTCAAGTAACCAAAATCAACAATTCATAATGTCCAAGCATGTAGATTTCTGATTATCTGGCTTACTGCTAAAAAATAAATAAACCAAAAAGGTTTAAAAGTTCTACTGTAAAATATTTATTATTGATTTTTTTAAGGCTATGATAAGCTAGTATCAGAGTAGGAATATCTTTGAGGAACAAGATAGCAAAAGCATATTTTGCTCTTGGGAAACGATATTCCAGAGAAGAAGAAGGATTAGGATATTGGCTGGCAGCAAATTATGGAAGGGACGAGTCAATGGCAGAAGGATCCAAGAAAAGAAGACTGAAAAAGCTTTTGTTCCACATCAACTATTGGGTGTTTCCATAGCACTAGCAAATAGGTCAGTGCTATGCATTATACATTATTACTTGAGATTTATAAATACAATAAACTGTTCCTTCCTCATCATGCTAAAGCATCATTGAGGGAAAACATTTTTAGTGGATTCAGAGTGTTTTTAGTCAGAAATGACTTAGAAAACTCTCATGGCAGTTTCTGCTTGATTCCATGGAGTTGCAAGAAATAACCCTAAATCCTGGTAGCTGTGTTGTGCATGTGTCCCATGTGTCCTTTTGTAATGGTTAGGTTAGATAAACCCATCCAGACTGGAGGAAAAGTAACTGAATGAGTAGTTTTGGTCAGTAGTGGGAGGCTGAGCACTATTCATCATATTATTATTATTGCAGACTATTTTATATTTATAATATATGGCCTTTACAGTTTTCATGGGGTGATAAGATTTATTAACTAATTCTTAATGTGTTCTTAAAGGCTGTAAGTATAGTTCTTTGGAGACACCAAAGCATTTGGTATAGCCTAGCCACCTTTGTGACTGGATCAGTGGAGCTGTGACACCTAGCATCTTATTCCACAGAAGACAGATACAAATATCTCTGCATTTCTTAAAGGAATATCAATGGGAAAATAGAAGAACATTGATTTTCTCATGAATGATAATATAATTGCTTTCCTGGCAATTCTGAACAAGGGCAGCAGTTCTGATGCTTTTATTCTAAGACATACCAGTAAGGGAATAGGGAGTAAGTGGTTTGGATAGTCACTCATTAATTACAAAGTCCAGAATTTTTGATCAGGTCACAGGAGCTCACTTAGGCAAATGAAGACTATTTGAGAAAATAGGCCTAGGATTAAACCCAATATCAGAATTTTAACCCCCACAATAGAATGTTTACATGGGAGCAATAAAGAAATATCTACTGGCCATAGCTTGAGCTATAAACCCAAGGATCTGTTTCTTAAATAATTCAGTAGACACCTGGCAGCCTCTAAAGGAGATATTAGTTTAAATTATCATGCCATAAAATGTTTCCCACAGTGATGTTTAGAGAAATAAAAGCACAACTCTAATTGCAGATAGTTTCAAAAAGAAAATGTAAATGTCCATTCAGAAGATTAGGTTTGTACAGAGAAGGAAACTCAATCAATATATTGAAAAGTTGAAGAACATTGTGTTAAGTCATCTGGATCTTGAGAAAACCAAAAAAGAAGTAGGCCTTTCTTTTGTATTTACAATGGTAATAAAATGTGTTAAGGGTAAACCTTTGTAATTTATCCTTTGTAAACTTAATTCATTATTGCCCCAGGATATTTTTTTTTGTCTAGAGTAGTATCTTCTTTCTGATTGTCTCTATTCCCTCATCCACTAAACCTAAGACTAAACAGATTTTGGGGGTATAGTAAGACCATAATGACATCATAAAATGAAATTTTCAGTTGTTTGTTTATAAGAGCTTTTGAGAGAAAAAGTAAGTATCTAAAAGAATGTGTGCTCTTTAACATTTCAGTAGCAGTGGGAGGAGCCTACGAACTACAAAAGAAACCACAGAGCAGTGAATAACTATGGGAAGTTTCTGTTATTTATCCTGTGAAAAGCTTGTTAGATATTTGCAGGGAATTGCTTATACAGAATAAACAATAAAGGGAAATGGAGGGAGAGCCCCCAAAAACTCAGTAAAATTTTTGTGTAGACAGTAGAAGGATCAAAATACCAGAAGAGGTTTGGGATCTGAACAAGGATCTTCTTGGAATTCTGGATATAAAAGCAATCACAAAATCCCATATATCCCCCACACAGTTCCAAATAATGAGCCACGCCACCCCTATCTAGTCCAGCAAAGACCAGTCTGTTGAGAGGCACCTCAGGGAGGTACGAGATCAGCTCAAGGGGGGCCTTCTGACTGTCAATCCCTTCCCCAGATTATGGAGATAGTGCAGAAAGAAATTATCCATTAAGAGGGAAAAAAGGCTCTGATACAGAATTTGAAATAATATGAAAAGTGAGTTGACCTGCTATTTACTTTGAAGACATACTTTTAAGCAAAAAGAAAAGGAGTGACCTAAAATTGAAAAGATTCTGCCCTCCTACCAATCTCAGCAGAAATGGAAAATAAAAACAAGATTAGCATCAGGAAAATGAATAATGCACTTTTTTCTGTTATCTTTGTTAAATTGTGTGTGTGTGTATGATTCCCATCCTATTAGATTAGCCAGGTTTTTTGGTACAATGAAAACGTTCTGATGCTTAAAAAAACTTTCTGAGTTTTTGACACAAGGCCAATATCAGACAGGTGAGAAATATGAAAGAGTGCTAAATTTTGCCCAATATTCTTTCCAATGCACTCTAGGCACAAAGAATATGATTACACAAATTTCTTTTTTAAATGTAAGGCTCTTTCTTGAGCGGTCTGTTTTTTCTGCTTTTCAAACATGCTTTCAAGTGTGTTCTTCTATAGGAATAAATTTATTTATCTCATTTCTTAAGAAGGTGATATCACTAATCTCATAGTTAATGATAACAATAGCTACTAATACCCAATATGTGCCAGTCAGCATACACTGCAGCCACAGCCACGATCACTGATTATTATATCAATTCTCTAGCATACATATATTTTTTTTGTATTCCCACTTTCAGATATGATAATCAAAGCTCTGTGAGTTTAAATAACTTTCTTAATGTCACACAGCTAGTAAAGCTTGTTCCATTTATCACAGCAAATCCTACAAATGAGTTCTAACAAGTAAACAGACCCTGACAACCCTTGAGGAAGCGAAAGGCAGACTGATGGGAAAACAAAACAAAACAAAAAACAAAATTGTGTTATTTTCCCTTATCATTCGCCTTCAGGATTATCCACTTTTTCAATGGACAGCACCTCCTGGTTGCTGGAATGAGTTTCAAGAGACTGAGAAATTTTGGTCCTAGTTTGAGCTGTGCCATTAATTGTGTGAATTTGGAAAAGTACCTTTTTAGTTTTCATAGGGATAACAACTGCACCATTTCCATCTCAGACATATGAGTATTTTGAGTTTTGTTTTAATTGATATAGAATTAGGTATGAAAAAGTGATTTTATGATGATTCTAAAATGTATTATTATCATTTATATTGGATATAAGAATAACCAGAGAGAACATTTCAATTTGTGGACTTTATATCAAGGGCTGGGCCAAGTACTGATGCCATAATAAATAAAAAGATCTAGTTCCCAGCCTTGAAGAGACCCAGACTGTGACCCAGATAGAACAGGGAAGTCCTTATACATGAATGTACAATCAGTCCTGAAATCCAGCCCCCAACGTAGTACCTCATTCTGGTCTGCATCTTCTCCATAGGCTAGAACATGGGCTAAGCACTGCGTAGGAAACCTCCAATAGGAGATTCCTTGCTCAGAGTTGCTTTCTACTTGCTTCCTAGTCACTTCCAGTCTAATGAAGTGAATTAGGAACACGGACTACTAATTGGACACTATAAAGACAGAAGCAGATATAGTATTATGAACTGTAAGTGAAACATGTGAATCTTTGTCAGGTCTCCAAAGAAGGAGCTGATAGAAAATGTTTTACTCAGAGTTGTCTGGTCATGATGATTTTGAATTGGTTTGTGAGGAATATAAGTAGTACAGAATGCATGCTTCCATATAGAGGCTCACACAAATGATTATATTTTTGCCCATATTACAAGCAAAAAAAGATTAGGAAGGAAATATATGTTTATTAGTGATAACACCCCCAAAAATATATATAATGCAGTTTCAAAGAGATTCTGAACATGTAGGTTTCCTTGATAATTAGTGTTTCTCACCTGCATATTATTAATGTCTAGGATTTACTGGATGTGTTCTGTCTATCAGGCACTGTACAAAGGACTCTGTAGAGCTATGTTCCCTGTATTTTCTCCTGAGAGCTTCAAATGATAAATACTGGGCAGCATCTCACTTCACAGAAGTTGAGGGCCAGAGAGTGAAAGTGCTCAGCCTAACCATATCACAACTCACAGAATTAGTAAATGCAAGAGAGAAAGGAACCCAGACCAGTGAGTGCACATACTTTCTCCCACTTCCTAACCACTATCCACTCCAGATATAGCCTCATCTGGCCTGGCAAGGGTAATTTGTGAAATACAAAGAACTATGAATGGGTCCACACAGACGCAAAAGCTAGTTTGAGGTTACAGAGAAGAAATGGTGCGTTTATTCTTATCTGCACCACTCTCAAACTATGTACATAAAAGATGGCTGGTCATTAAGCCACCAACCAAGCACAAGAATTAACTTCCCTAATAAACTCTTACAGTATTTTCCCGGAGGTAAGAAGATAACACCACTGTGCTGCTAGTGACTCTAGCAACCAATGGTTTTTTTTACTGACTTATACAGAATATACTATTTTTGGCCTAGTAAGACATATTATATGCAAGTACTGCATCTTCAATGAAGGAATAAATGTCATCAGGGTTTTATGATAATAGATGTTCTACTAATAAATCAATGATATGCTCCAACTTTCACAGAAGAACTACATATATCCACATATGGGCTGTTGTTGTCATATAACAAATATGTGTCCTGTTGAAATGAGTTTTCCAATAGTCTTTCATAGTATATGTACATGGCACTTGATTTTATAAGGCTTTAATGTACTATAGAAGATCTAAGTTCTCTCTAAAGAATAGTCTGCATTTATTTCTCTTATTTAACATATCAATATGTGAACACCAAAGAAGAGATAATAAACCCTGTGCATGTAAAATGCCAGTAAAAGGCAGTAAAATGCCATCTAGTCAACAAGATAGAATAAACTAGTGGACATCTTACAACTTCACTTAAATTGTGAAATGACTGTACAAGCATGCTCCTCAACACTTCTTTAGATATTGCCTTTGTCTAGAAAAATGATCCCAAGTGAAATTTGGATATGCACTAAAAGCTTCAGCCTTCAAGGACTTTTCAATTTCCTCCAGTTTGCAAGTTTGGAAACTGAATGGTTCAGCATATCTCTAATAAAAAATCATTTCCCACGGCTCCTTTTCTATGCTGGCAAAATCAAATTAACATCAAACTGAAGAAGTTAGATGCATACATAAAGGAAGTATCAAACTGTAACATAGTCTCATTCCACCTCTCTAAGGTCTCTTAATGTCTACTCAGGGGAGACATCCAAATATTAACTTCACCCAAGATCTCTCTGCAAAATCTAACAAGTGTGACTTCCAAAAAGGAATGGCATGGAGTGAATGGTTTCCACTACACTGTCAGGGTTTCCATTCATGACACTGTCATTGTCTGGATATCTACTTCACATTGCTGAGAACCAGCAGGCATCCAGGCTTCCTCCACAGCCAACAAACTTTGCAGTGCCCTTGCCTTGATAGCTGGGATGCCCTGAGTCAGGGGATCCCAGTGTTTTGCCTAGAGGAACTGCATGATGCTCTGTGCCTTCGAGCCATGGCCTGCTAAGTGTGCACCAAAAAGCCTCCCCCATGATGATGTATTACACTAATATACTCTCAGATCACACTCGTGAGGCTGTATTAGAGCAATACATCACCAGAATGCCTTAGCTTATATGATGTGGTATCACATGCAGTAGAAATGGTTACCAGAGGCACATTTGAAGGACCATATGTCTAATGTTTTGTACTAAATGATGCCTATATCAACTTCTTGCTGGTTTGGGAGATCTATCTGGTGATTCTGCTATGGTTGATATGTGTAACTCAGTACTTTCCCCATCATTAAACGTATTCTTATTACTTATCTATTTTAATAGGAATACGCAGTAATCTCAGTAACTGAAGTTCACTGTGACCTAGATAGAACAGGGAAGTCCTTATGCTTGAATGTACAATCAGTCCTGAAATCTAGCCCCCAACGTAATACCTCATTCTGGTCTGCATCTTCCCCACAGGCTAACCCCTGAGTAGGAAACCTCCAATTGGAAATTCCTTGCTCGGAGTTGCTTCCTAAAGGGATCCACCTACATGATTCCAATCCCACATTCTCATTAAGGACAGGTTCTGCTTGGCTATAGTCATGTGCGCCATAGAATACTGATCCCACATCACTGTCTATATTTTACTAGTTGAGATGGGAGTTAATTTTAGAAAATCAACAAATTTAAATATACATTTTCATCCTTGATCACTATTTTTTTGATCATCTAAAATATGTTTCCAGATACACATCCCATAGGGTAGAGTCCACATCTATTTTACTTCCCCCCACCTTTTTTCCTGTATGCACTAATGCCTGACCTGTAGAAAATGTTCAATCAATATTTACCCTATGCAGTAATAATCACTCTTGCCTTTAACAGTAAAACATACCATCAGCAACTTCCCCCCACACACACACACCCTCTTTGGAAGCAAGGCATGACTCCCTTCAAATGTTCAAATGTAGGCTCTGGTAGTCAGAAATTACACTGTATCTAATGATAGTCTATATGGCAATTTTTTAAAAGATTTATTTATTTATGCACACAGAACTGGGTTTCAGGCCAGAGGTGCAGGAGTGGTGGGAGGATTCAGCAGAGACAGAGTGGGGGGCAGAACAGGTTGATCAATGAAGTACACTGCTGAGGGGAACAGCAGGCAGGTCAGAAGCAGTCTACCATGCCATGTGGGTCAGGCTGGGGCTGGGATCAAACTCATGCTGAAGTGGCTTTAGCTTCTTAGTACTGTGCCTTAACCAGCTGCACCACCAGGGAGGGCCCAGCAATTCTTTTTAAACAAATATTTGTTGGCCTGTGTGTGTATGGGTTCTAAGCTATTGACTTTGCTTAAAACCAACCTTTATGGTGACCTTTATTTATAAAATATGAAAAACACAGGTAGAAAATGAGAGAAATAAACAAAGGGTGAGGGGAAAAAGGAAAGGAGAAAGGGAGAAAGATGGTGAGAAAGGGAGAGAAAAAGAATTGTTTGATAATGAGTAAGACACACCAGTACATTGAAGCCTAACTAGATTGCTTTTAAAGTATAATTTTTCATGAACATATTTTTCAGAAAAATCTATTTTCTAAAGAGATATACACCTACATAAAATTTATGCCTTGGAGTAGCTATAGACAATTAAAAAACTGGTTTACAAAATAAATGTTATTACTTTGTAATCAAATTTTGCACATTATAATTTTAGTGACAAATTCCAAATATATGTATTAAAATGTCACTGTATGTTTTACAGTGTATACATTCTGTGACCCAATTAAAAAAAATGCTTTTCACATTTGCATTTTAAGCTAAACCAATACATTCTCATTACCTTCCTGTTCAATCAAGTTTTTACTCTTCTCTTTCTCTTTTTATGGTATATATCAAAGGTCTCCAAAAGAACTATGATATTAAGCTACATGAAGAGGAAATATATATATAAGTATATATATTTAACTTTAAATTCAATATATTTGTATATAAATATATATATTTATAAATTATATATATATATATAAACTTTAAATTCAATAACCTCACTTCCACCAGTCGGGGTGTGTGTGTGTGTGTGTGTGTGTGTGT
>NW_004567121.1:11269496-11370420 GCF_000260355.1 Condylura cristata | reverse complement strand
GTGTGTGTGTGTGTGTGTGTGTGTGTGTATGGGTTCATATGTACAGACACATACATAGGCACTCACACCTTCAACTGCCTCCAAACTTCCTTTCTATATTCTATTTAAATAGGTAAATAGACACAGTTTCCGTATTGCAAACTTCATTAAGTTGCATCCAGTTTGGTAAAAGCATAAATGACAACAGCTGTTTGGAGCACTGCCACTCCTCCTAAAATATTTATATATATTTTTTATGATCTCCTTTTTATTTTCTCCTCTTCTCCTTCTAGCCTTATACCCTTATCTCCTCTATGGCTAAGTAACCTCTCCTTGGAGCTGTGAACTGCAAATACTCTACTTTTAGAGTTTACTATATTCTTGGCTTATCTTTTCTGTTATTTTAATAATAAGCTTCTTGTGGTCAACATATTCTCACACAGAACTGGCAATTATATTTTTATCATAGCAAGTGATAAATGACTACCTACTGGTTCTGAATGTTCTAAAGCATTTATTACATTTCCTAATCTCAGCATTTTTTTTTCACTTGCAAATCATTCTCAGTGTGATGTTTCACATACTGAAATCAATGAATAAATAATGCTAACTGATGGACAACTTTGAAATAGTGTGGAGAAATAAGATATGACTTGTTTTCTTCCTGTTACTAACACAAGTAAAAGAGCTAAAATTAAAAAAATAATAATAATGTTAATATCTGTGAATATAAAATAAGTATTACCAGTATAATAGAAAATTATGAGCTGTATACACACTAGCTGAAAATTGATCTAAAATGAGATAGCTGGCAAAGGTATCTAATTCTGTTTTTGTTTTTGAGTTTGCCCATCATCATTCAATATTTTAGTTCCTAAAATCATATGATGCATGGAGTTCTAGTTTTAATGCATTTTACTAAGTAGGTGAAGAACATTAATAAGTAGTTTTATAAAGTGTGGCCAAATTAAATAAACATTATATAACATATCAATTAATGAGAATATACATTATTATTATATTATGACAGCGGAGTTTGAACAAATACAAAGAAAACTTCTTAGTTTATATAGTCTTTGTGAGAGGATTGCTACTTTCTACTGATGCCCAATACTATGCCTTTCTGAGGGAAAACAGTAAGACAGAATAATTGTATGTCCTGGGAAAACCTGGGTCTTCAGGAGATGTAAAAAACTGGTAAAACTGGCATGGGGCAGCAGCCCTTCTGCACGCCGGTGCCTAGGCAAGTGTGCCTCTTCACTAAGCTCCTCCCTTTGCAGGGCACCAGCAGCTCTCCTGCATCCCTGTGACACACAGGTGCTCCTGGTCGCCGCCCTGTTCCCCAGGCCACTGCTGTGACTATGTAGGCCTCTCTTTATGCAACTTTCCCTTTCAGGGGCAACTCTCTCTGCCTGCTTGTGTTTATACAAATGTTCTTTACTCCTCTCTCCCTTTTTATAATAAATCTTCCCTTTTGGGTAAAAAAAAAAAAGTATAAACTACTAACTTCATCTATAAATGGGATAATAAAATTTAGTTCTTTTTATGTGAGCATTTGTTCATATGTAGATATTATGATGTCTGATCTAAATCATATTTAAATGTAAATTGAAAGCTAAGGCAATTGAAATCCAAATTAAGCAAAGAAGGATTTACTTTTTTCTTAATTTTATAAAACCATTAAAGGCTAAAATTTGATGCTATAGATCTAACACAAGTTCATGAATAAATTATGAGGAACATCTCCAATTCCAGTATTTAATTTAATGCCCTGGATTTTCTGGGGCTTTTCAAAAACCCTTAGGCAAAACTAAACAAATTTTGTATTTTTCATAAATCACTTTCTGTATTTGTTCATTACAGAACAGTAATCGAGGCTCAAGACAGGGTCAGTTCCAGGAGGTTTAGGGGTCCACAATGTTGCAAGTATGTATTAGGAGGGTGGTTTTGACAGCAAGCCCATAACTTTTCAAAACTTTGTTTTGCAAGAAATGTAACTTCATATATAGTAAAAGAAAATATGGAGAGGGGCCCTCCCTGGTGGCGCAGCGGGTTAAAGCACAGCACTGAGAATCTCAAGCCGCTTCCGCATGAGTTCGATTCCCGCCTGCCCCAGAGGTGACCACATGGCGTGGCAGACCTCTCCTGACCCGCCCGCCGCTCCCCTCAGCAGTGTACTTCATTGATCTGCCTGTTCTGCTCCCCACTCTGTCTCTTGTGAAGCCTTTCACCACCCCTGAGCCTCTGGCCTACACCACAGTTCTGTATGCACAAATAAATAAATCTTAAAAAAAAAAAAAAGAAAAGAAAATATGGAGAGATTACATGTAGCTATACTCACTTTCTTCCAGGAGATCTTCAGAATTTTTAGCATAATATCACAACCAAGATATTGAGATGATATAATCCACCCATCTTATTCAGATTTCCCTGCTTTCTACTCATGTTTGTCTTTGTGTGTGTGTGTGTGTGTGTGCATATACTTAGTTCCACACAATTTTATCACAAGTATAGGCTGATGTTTCTACCACCACAATATCATATTTTTTTTGTATATTACTGTATATAGAAATAGAAAAACATACTGTAGGCTTATTATTTTTCTTCCAGATAGACATAAGCAGGGGCAAATTGTTCATAACAAAGATTTATACTATAATTATTTTGATTTAGGGTCACTAGAAGAGCATTGATGAGTATCTATAACTGGCTATTCTATACATTCAATATTTGCCTTTCCTGACTCATTCCCCATTCTATTGGTGTCAGGCACTAATCCTGCATTGATACCCTGAAATAGTCTTTACTTTAAGCATGCTTCATTTTAAGATTTTCCCCTAAACTGCATTTTCCATTTTGACATGTTCTTTTGTAGAAGTAATTTTATAAATTAATATTTTAATGAAGTCAAATGATTCTAATCTAAACAGAAACTCTTCTCACCAAATTGTGGGTAGAGTGGAGCGAGATCTCAGTTTGGCATCAGCTTCTTATGCAGACAACTGCCACTCAATTTATAGATCTGGGAGTAACATTGACTCTAAGCTACTATATTCAGAGACTAAGAAGTATAGATGGGATTTATTTTATTTTATACTATTTGATGTTAATAAGTAGTATGATTAAATGGAGAAGAGAGCATGTTATATTTCTAAAGAAAACCAAAGTCACAAAACCCTGATCTAATTTGGTGTATGAACTGGGGGAGTGAATTCACAGTGCAAAGAACACAAGATTCACCATACCTGCATTAATGTCACCCAGCTTTTCTACAAATGTGCATGTAGTATGAAGGAGAAACTAGTATACAACATGCCTGAGTTAGGAGAAACAAAGCCACCACTGGAAACATGATTCTAATGCCAGCTATATAACAAGAATGGTCGTGTCACTAAAGCTATGCTGAGAGGAGGATGTTTATAATGGTGGGTTTTTAAGAAAAATGTTTTAAAGCAGGAAGGTTGTGATCTGGTTCTGGTTATTTGCTTTATCTTTCCTCGTTAGGCTGTTTTCTCTTGAGGAGTGAGACTAGATCTTTTTCTTCTTTATTTTTAGACTAGCTAATTGCACTAATACATATTCAGTAAAAGCTAATAGAATTAAATCAAGCTTCATATGTTCACCATAAAACTCATTTCTACATTTTGAAACAAACAAACAAACAAAAAAAGTTGCAAAACATACCTGAAAATTATATAGCCAGAGTCAAAAATTCCCCCAAGTGTGTTACAAGTTTTAAATTTCATCTCTATTGCTTAATTTATTTTTACTTGACTCTGTTATCCATCTGTTCTATAAACACCCCACACCCACACCCATATACAAAGGTAGTCACATGAATCCTGGTTTTGATATGTTTAGAAAATAAGAGCAGATAAAAATGACCTGATATCAACGACATACTTGTGCCAATTAAGTAATTAAGGTCTTACAATTTGGTTTTCAGTCCTTACTTGCTTGACTCAGGGAACTATATTATTATTTACTCTGGAAATAAAATCGAGAGTAACAATTTTCAAATAAATTCTGACTCCCCACTTCCCTAATAAATGCTTGAGAAGAGAATTCTATTTTACTAAGAAACAAGTAAAGGAAGGGCTGGAGGGAAGAAGAGGGATTTACAAAGCGTAAATGCAACCCAGGGTTGGAGGGCAAGCCTTCTGCATTTCTGGGGGCCTGAGCTCCCCTCTCATTCTGGGTGGAGCCCAGCCTGCTATACAGTACTTGCTCCCAGTCTGCCTCCCTGTGTCTGCGCAATGTCTCCAGCTTCCACATTGCCTAGAACACTGTTGGCTCAACTACTCATTAATGAAAGGAATGAAAAGTAATTAAATGGAAATGGATAGATTCCCGAGAGAACTCTTAGAATATGGCCACGTACATAACTAAGTTACCTTAATTGAAGGTTATATAACCCTCTTATGTAACAATTTCCTCATTAAAAATATTGTTTAGGTGAATATTCTATGCTAAAACAATCAACACCACTGAGATTTAGCTTTCTCACTTCTATGTGATATCTACAAAGAGATATAAAAATTTAACAGGAGTTCTACAAGGACAGTGATTTTTATGTTTTGGAAACTGCTGTATTTCTTGAATCCCAAACAGTGCCTTGCACATAATACATGTTCAAAATATATTTGCAGGATGGATTACTTTAAATAATGTTTAGCTACTGAAAATAGTCTTACTGTGCCTATACTTTTCCGTTTAATGTGGCAGCATCTTTTACCTGTGCATGCCAATGGCCTAATAATGACTAATCTGAATAACTAAAGCTCATATTACTACTCCCACTTTTGTGGATAGATTATTCATCTCCTTCAAATAATTAAAAATCAAATAAATTGAAAGTGGCTCTATTTCATCTTCTCATCAGATATGTAGGTGATCTAGAGGAGAGCTTTGTAGCCCAGTAAAGGAAAACTAAGGGGTTGAATTTAATTACTGTCTTCAACGATAAAAATGTGCTGAGTTCTTAGACAAGAGAGTCTATGACAGTACTTTTCATAGCAAAGAGAACTGATAAGGAGAAATAGGTTTAAAGTGAAGTAGAAGAATTTAGAGGGTTCACAAAAGATGATTATGAGGAAAAGGGGGCCTCAGAAGGAAGACCCCAGGTCTCTGAAAAGTGTGAACAACAGAAAGGGCAGCTGGTGAAGACAAGAGGTAGAGACAGACCAAAAAAACAAACCAGGAGCACTCTGAAACATGGACCAGGACATGGTAATGAATGTCATATAAAGAAAAAAAAAAATGTCTTCTAGTGAAATTTCACTCCAGTAAAGTAATACAACTTTTCTGATAAAATTAGCCATAAATTAACAAATTCTGTTGAGGATATGAAAGCCATCTGTTTATAACGATTTAATACTGTTATTATCCGCAAACTTTAATCTAGTTCTCACAAAGTTATTGTAGTTGCAGGGCTAAAGTATCCCACACTACCACACTATGAACTGCAGATCTGGTTTGAAATAACAGTTTTACAAAGGCCAAAAAAAAAAAAAAAGAAAAAAACCCTGACCCTAAAAATAGGACATAAAAGTGGGCCTTTCCTGGTGGTGCAACGGGTTAAAGCACAGCACTATGAAGCTATTGCAGCTTCATAGCCACTGCAGCATGAGTTTGATCCCTGCCCCTGAGGTGACCCACATGGTGCTGCAGACCTCTCCTGACCCGCCTGCTGCTCCCCTCAGCAGTGTATTTCAATCAGTCTTTCTGTTCTGCTGCTCATGCTTTCTCTGGTGAATCCTCTCACCTCCTGCTCCCTCATCTCTGACCTGTACCCCAGTTCTTTTATGCATAAATAAATAAGTCTTTAAAACAAATAGGACATAGAAGTAATTTGCTGAGTAAAGAAAAAATAAAAGAGCATAAAACAAAAGTAGCAAAAAGAAAGCAAATGGAGGGGAAATTACTAATAAAGCTAACACACACACATAGTCCAACTTCTCATACATTTCCTTGGGATAGAACAAGAATTAAAAAAAATCTAAATATTTTCTATTTTCAGGGTTAAAAAAATACCTACAGTATTTACAAGCAGGATTTTTTTTTTCCTTGCGAACCCCTCCAGTGACTTCCAGTTTTCCTACTTGAGTCATTGGCAGGCTAAAGGATTTAAGTTAGCCATCAGCATTCACAATGGCTATTGTAAGAGAACCCATATATTTCATAAGCTCATTATATTACCTATTTTTCACTTTCAAAAATCCTAAAATTCCAATCATAGCAAATTTTAATTTTTCCCCATGGAACCCATGCCTCTGTGTATATATAATTTCTCTCCATTATACCTCTATATACCTCTAGTCATTCAATGCTTTTCCTCTCCACTTTCTCAAGTTTTTAACCTTAGTAACCTGTTTACCTTTTAATCTAGGTAACCTATCTCACCTAATCAGCCTTGCTATACAAGGCTGAGAAACCTTCCCTGACACCCCGCTCTGGTGTCCCATAACACAAAGTTTTATCAGTACCAGAGGACTTACTATGAAGTACTGTGAGGCCTCCTTATCTGCCTGTTTCCTCCTTACCTTCATGTTTCCTATAGTCAAAGACTAGGCCATGTTAACTTTTGTTATCTTAGCACTTAGCATAACATCTGGCTTATAGTGGTACTCACCAAGTATCCAAAGGATGAGCAAATAACCAAACTTCATTTAGCACCATCTGTAAACTTAGTAGTGAGGATGTTATGCTCAAGGCTCAGAGTCTATATATCCCTCCTCATTAAAGTTTAAAAGCCAGAATCAAAGCATCAGACATCATAATCCTCCAACTATCAAGGTTTACTTATTTATTATCCTGGCACATTAAAACTACATAATGGTACTCAAAATAATATATTACAAATATTATTCATCCCTCTATTTTGTGTGCCTTGTATCTCTGCTTCTTACTCTATACCTTGACCTCAAATAAGCATCACCTGAACAATTGGCTCTCCCTCAATCAACATTATTTGGATAAACCTCAGGAATTTACAATATTCTAATCCTTCTTCCCCCCTTCTAAATATATAGAAATCAGTGTAGGAAATTCATTAATGCCTGAAAAAGTGTCTGATATCAACTTTTGGCCACAGAATACTTTTGAAGGAGAATAAGAAGCTGTATGTTGGAGTCAGTGTAGAAATATCTGCCCTGTCAAACCCCCAAATTAACGGTTTCAAAGTTTGTTTCCCTAAGAAAGTTCCTTCACTTTTGTTGCAGAGAAACCAACAATTATCATTTAAATTCAATATGCTAAAAAGGGAAAATACCAAGTTGTTTGGATGACCATATGTTCCTATATTTCTAGGTCAGTCTTGATCAAATAGTCTCCTCTATGCACACCATAAATATACTTGTATTCGTCAGCCCGTCTGTCCTGATTTTGTTGGTTTGGAAAATGTGGTCACTGTAAATGTTCTATTTATTTCTCACCAATGATCCAAAATTTCTCTTTTATGTTTAAAAAAAAATTAAATTACCTTAGCTCTCTTTATGGAAAAAAAAATTGGCATTTATTGGCAGGAAGAGGAATATGATGAACTATACCTACTTTGACATCAAATGATTTGAAAATATGTCAGTGGTAGAGCAAGGAAACACAAGCTTCTTTCTATTTGGGTAGCGGGTTTCTTTGACCTGAGGCTGTAAAATCTACATGAATGGGTCATTTGGCCTTGGTAAGTACATGGACAACATCAAAACTGTCACTTTAGTTGAATGTGCTGGGTCAAATGATTCAATCACAGTACGTCTGCCTGAATGTGATGGAAATGTGAGAGAGCACACAGTTCTGTCCTGTGCAAAAATGCAAAGGTAAACAAACAAAAGGAAACAAAACAACAAAAGGAATAAAGGAGGAGTCCAGGATGTGGAGTCTGACCAGTCACTTCAATTTGGCTGTTTCTTAAATGTTTTAGTGTGTGCAAGGAACAGGAAAATTCAAGGTTTTTAAGAATAAATCTGAGGTTTATCCTCACCTCCAAGTCCAAGGATTCTAGTTTGAGAAATACGGAATAGGAGCTGAGCAACAAGGATCCTAGCATCAAATCTGGATTCCAGTCCTCAGTGCCACTTAGTAACTTGCTTTTAGCAAGTTAATTCAGCTCTCTAACCATTACTTTATTTATGTATAGAATTGTAATTAAACACTGCCCCCCCCCACTAACTCCTTAAATGAAATAACTCTCCAAATGAAATAAGTCATTCGCAGAAAGACAAGTACTGTATAATAACACCTATGCAAGCTATTTAAAGTAGTCAAATTCATAGAAATAAAAAATAGAAGTACAACAATGGATAGTTGCCAGGACCGGTGAAGAAGAAATGCTGTTATTTAATAGGTATTGTTTCACTTCTGCAAGGTGAAAAAATTCTGGAGATCTATTGCACAATATGGATATACTTAACCATTTAACTTTAAAAGGGTTAAAATGGTAATTCAATATTACATGTTTTGTTCCCCACAATTAATTAAAAAAAAAAATACCACTGGCCCAACAGGATTATAGTGAAGTTTAAAATTTAAAAATTAATGTGTTTTTACCTAGGACCTGGCATAATTGAGTCTTTATAAATGGGAGTCATTTTTTTTCCAGTGAAATAACTGAAAGTATTATTTCCAGTGAAAAGATCAAAAGACATGGGAACATCTACAGAATCAGTAAACGATGCTTGTTCTTGATCACTATGAGTGGACTGTTGATGGGGCATCAGCCTGGAGAGTCATGGTAGTCACCAAATGACTCACAAATACTGCCACTGGGGTGTCTGCTGTGACTAGTCTTTTAGTAAAGTGGTAAGTAGCAACTTAGGGGAATGATCTAAGAGGGATCATTCATTTATATTTGCTAGCATTCATTCAGGCATTCTCATAGACAATGATTTGTAAGTATCTACTGAGAGCAGATTCACACCAATTTTCTTTCTCCCATTGGAGAAAATGGGCTAGTGATGTGTTATTTGGGGACAAAAAAAGAACCAACAAAACAAAAAATCTAAGTCTTTCTCCAACTGATCACCATCATTATCTCTCGGCTTTGTTTCCTCTAAATTACTTGGCCTTGGTCACAGGGGCCTTTTGCTATATCTGGAACCCCCAAGACTTGTTCACACCCCCAGTGTGGCACTTGTTCTTCTTTTTGCCCAGAATGTTCTTCCTCAGTAGTCACAGAGATTGCTCTTATTTTATTCATCGTATTACTCCTATGTCTTCTTCTCTGTGTGGAACTCTGTCATCACCTGAAATAAAATGGCTACTCCTTCACTTTTTTTTTTATTATTATTGACAGGTTTATTAAGAAAAGGAGAAAGAAAAGAGGCATTTGCATAATCACATCTGGTCAGGAGTGCCGTTCTCCACCTCACCTGGCCCAGAAATGATGGTCTACTTTTCCCATAGATTAATTTATTATATGTACATATGCATATTTAAAAACTATATTTAATCTGAGTACTTCCAATGATGTATAAGATCCACAAAGGCAGAAATTTTCCCTGTTTGGTCACTACTGTAATCCAACTGTGAAAATGTGTTATACATTATATGCAATTATATTGGTCAATGTCCTACTCAATATAAAGATGTCACTGATGGCATAGCCACAAGGGTTTCACAGCAAAAACCTTCATAATTTCTCTGAGCCTTAATTGCTTCCTTGGTGAAGTGAGAATTACAATTCTTGTTTTACCTGTTTTACAAAGTTGCCTTGTGTTTCTGAAAATTGGAACTCATCCATGGCAATGTGTAGGACAATTAGGTGGTTTAAAAACAGTATTTAATTTCCAAATTATATTTATCTGGATGTGTACTTGAAAGAAGGAAGTACAACTAGCATATTAAAGCTGTAATTTTATGGCTATTAGTACGTAGGATGAGACTAATTTTAAAAAGAAAATAAGTTTAAATGTAAGATATGAAATGAAATACATTATAGTATTATAGGTAAAGCAGACGTGACATAATTATGAAAGTGGCATGAGATTTGGGAGAAACTCTGGTGTGAAAAATTGTGATGATCTGTTCATGCCCTTTTCAAAGTCAGTAGTATCAAGCATGGTAAGATTGTATTAGTGTTAAGAGAAATGTAAATATAATTAAGTAATATAATATCTATTCTAATAAGTAATAAGAGTTACCTTCTGTTATGCTTTAAGAGTATGAGTAATTTTTTTTTTTGAGTGTCTGCTACATCCTAGGCACTCAGTAGAGGCTAGACATATTACCTGCAGGTGAAATGATGGTTGCCAGAAAGTGAACTGTTTTCCTAGCTCTAGACCAGAAATCCAATTCTAACGATTCTAGAGAAGACTAGAGAAGAGATAAACCTTCCCAAATGGAATCCAGAATTCAATCACATTTTTCTTTGAGAACCAAAAGGCAACCTTGTACAGGAGGAAACTACTTGTTTAGATTTCTCATGCCTCACAGTGTAGTACTTTGGAAAAATACAATTTGAACCTTATTGATCAAGGTGAAGTAATAACAACAGCATTATTAAGTTCAAATAAAATCTGTGACATTGGATCTTTCACAGGAAGGATTCAAAGAATCTCCACTTGCTAAACTGTATATTCAAATAGCAAATAGGTAGAATGTGTATAGTGTGTTTACAGTTTCTTCATGTCAGAACTATACACAAAAACCCAGAATGGATTGCAACCTAACTTGCTCCCTTTTGGCTATTCCTGAACTGCTATGGAATGGTCCATGTATGGAAAATTTATACACATAATATACATTCTAGTTTCACTCATGCGCTTACTGTCTTTTCTGAGTTTACTTACCTAGTCATTTTCTCAGATTATTTAAAATTGAATTATATCTGAAAATAAGCAGGGATCTAACTACTGGTTTCCTGTTCTAGTATCTCAGCCATTAGATTGTAGACAGCAAAAGAGATTAGAAATTATTCTACCTTTTCCACTATCATATCCACATGACCTAGTGCCTTGCATTTTTCACAATATTTAAATGAATAGATGCAAAAATATCCATGGAGTGCCTTCTATATGCATATTATTGTGTAAAGTTCACTGTGCTCAGTATGAAGTGTAGTAAAATAAATATAAACACTTTATAAACTTTAAGGCCCTTGTAAAAAGCAGGATGTTACAAACACAGCTTTTAACATTTACATCAGTAAGACTCCAGAACCAATAAAAAAGTTCTCCATTAGAAATTTTATCAAGATTATATTTACTTTCAAAAGATGGGTTTTTATGCTGCTGTGGTTATGTGTTCACACATTGTATTACTGTTTGATGTAGAACTAGAGAGTGTGGGTCTTTATAATATTGTTCATGAACTATTTATTATATTATCATTATACGAAACAGTCCAGGATATGCTGTTATTCTCCACAGCTTTTCCCATGAAATGAAGACTTTTACACAGCTAGCCAGTGAGAGTAGGGGAGACTATTCCCTATATATTTTTGACAACTAATATGTGTTCACCTAGTTAAAGCCTCTCAGCAATTGGTGGAGTTACTGAACACTCTCTGAATGCTAATAATTATCAACTTGCAAGGTACAAAGTGTTCACAGCATTTTAGGGAATCAGCTAACAACCTAGTAGAAAGGCAAGACACGGAGTAAAATGAGGAACTGAGCTAAGGAGCTGGTGTGTTTAAAATTTTATCTTCAGCCCTGGGCTTGATTTCTCACATGTAGTAAGACCACAAGGGGTGGGGGGCGGGGAGAGAAGTTGCATGAATAAAAGGAGAAAATAGATACATAATAGGGCTACTATATAAAAGGAGTGTAACCAGTTTTCTTTTCAAAAATAGGGCAGTCAAGGATAGATACAAATTATATTCATGTGTGTGTTTGTGTGTGTGTATTCTTTAAGAAAAGAAGATGGCCATCTGCAGGAGGGAGAAAGTAGGACAAAAGATAACAGTGGAGTAAGAAATGTGGGTCGGGGAAGTTCTGTGTTACCTAATATAATTATTATGATGCCTATAATTTCTTGTTTCTTGATGTTTTACCAAATCAAGTTTTCTTGCAGTTCTCTTCCTTACTATTTTTCCCTCCTTTCTTACATTCAGTGTCTTTTCCTAAGGAGACTGATGATAGGAAGGTCTCTTCTGTGTTGGGGGTGAGGGTATGGGATAGCTGGGAAAGCAGATTCTCTCATCTCTCAGCAGGTGTCCCCAAAGCCAAGCTGAGAAACACTCCCCAGTGTGTGTGTTAAATACAAGTCAAGCGCCTTTCAGTGAAAATTCAGTCTTGGCTTTCTTCCCTTGGCTATTAAGCTCCATTCCCACAGAATTACTACATGTCTGAGGTTTCTAAAAACCCTTTGTGTGGATTTCAAATAGTTATTGTGCTGGATCCAAATTTCAAACTTGGTAAAGCAGGCCCCAAATCCTGCACCCTGCCCCTAGCTGGCAAGTACCAAGAAACACATAGTGAAGAAGGGATAAGAACAATATCTACAGCTTAGTGATCATTAATGATGTGTCAATCACTTTACTAAATTCTTTGAGTGCCACATCTTATTTTTATCCTCATCATAAGCCTTGCCTGCAAGCTAATATGATAATGTTATTTTAAAGATGAAATAATGAAACTTGCTCAAGTCACACAGGACTCACTAAAGGCAGATCTGAAAACCCAGAAGTCTACTTCCAGAGTTGGCAAGAGTAAATGACACTGGAAACATATAATCAGGGTCAATAATGAGGAAATTCATCAATTCAGGACAGAATGGAACACCTGCTACATTCTGCACTGGCCAGAAGGATAGAGAAATAGGTGATGCTTTTTTATGCACTTAGGTAGTGAGAATCTGAGCTGGGGAGCCTCTGGAAGGAGAAACAGAAGTTTCAAAAGTAAAACTGCAAAGGGGATACCAGGATTATAATGAGCAGTTGAATTAGCTGAGATAACTTCAGAAACAAAATCTGTCCTGGCTTTAGTGAAAGCAAAGAATGAGAAGACTTCCAAACTCCTTTTGATTCTCTAGATAACAAGATTAGAGAGATTAGAGAGGTGACAAGTTTCAGAGCACGCACAATGTCCAACTATAATGAATCTGTAGTCTCTTGTGGGCTTGAATTTTATAAGTTTTTTTTTTCTCTTTTCCTTTTTTTTTAATAGGGATCTAGTTTAACTGAAAGATGCTTTTGGTGAGAAGCACCTTGTGTGTGGTATGCATGTGTGGTCACACAGAATTAAGAAAAAACATCTAGTGAAAATGTTTGTCCAAACATTTGTGGCTGCAGGAAGTTTGCCACGGAGATGGGAAAGCAGAGTAGTTTCCTGGAGCATTTTACTTAGGAAGGTATCCTGGCAAAAGAAGTTGAAAACCAATGTACTGATCAGTTGTGACCAGATCCAGTGAACACATTCCTTCATCTCAATGTCCTGTCCTTCTAACTCATTTCAAAGTGAAATTCTCTAAGACTGAATTATCTGTACAGTTTATCTGAATAGAGAGAGTTTCTTGATTGTTTCTAGTGAATTTTATATAGGCACATTGCTGAATAATTGATGTGGTGGGATAGCTAAGGTGATAAATTTTATTTGAACACACAGAAATATTTAGAGTACTTTTTCTACATTCCAACAGTCAGCTATGACTCAATACTTCTGCAAGGAAAGTGGACTAGAAATGAACCCTGTAGCTATGTCACCTAGTTTTAGTGGAGATTCTTGTGGTATACTTCAAGGGCACTGATTTTGCAAGCATGTACATTTCTCTATTTTTAAAGTAGTACACACTGTGCAGTATAAAAATATGGTAAGGCATTCATCTTTTCTCTTTAATACTATCAATTCTAAAAACCATGACTCGTAAGATTTAGCCCACCTAAATCTTCTCCCAAGAAGAACATTTTATAAATCAACTGGACCCAGATATAAATTTTTGATATAGATGTGATCTCACGGTCCTTGGTTCTAACAAAATAGATGTTTATTGTACAAAATTGTGCGATGCAATAGTGTTTGTTGCTTGCAAGGGGGAAAGCAACAAAAATTCTCTTGACTTATTTAGTAACATCTATGGTCTTTAGCCAGCATTTAGTGATTAAATAAATATTTCAAATGGCAAATTATAGTTGTTCTTATATGCAACACACCCATGCTATTGAAACATCTTATTGTATGAAACATAACATGCATTAGTAAAGAAAATATATTACCATATACTTGAAATTGTATAATGATGATACCCATTATACTACAGCCCACAAAAAGGTATAAAAATTGTTAAAAATGTGAAAACAAAACCTATTAATAAAAGTGACACATTCCTTTAAAAATTACTAATCTGAAATAAAATATAACACTTTATAGCACAGGTAAAAATATTTCCAAACTCTACAGTATGTTTGCATTTATATGTGGACTTCCTTCATTTTTAATTTTATATTTAATATCAAGGTACGTTAGGACAAATGGTCACATCTATATCAATTGAAACTTTCTTTACTCATGTCTATATGTTTCTTTGTCCTAAGAATCAAAGTATAAATTAGAACTCTCTGGCAAGCTTCAATACCTAAGACATCAGTGTGTGAGGGCTGTAGAGGGAGCCATTTGCTCTAGATCATTAAGCATGGAGAAGGACTTCCTGATAACTTTATTAGACACAATAATGTGTACTGTGCTAAAAAGACTTGCTCAGCCCAAAGAGTCTTCCAATACAAAGCTGAGGCTAGAGCAAAGGGGCTGAGAAATGTCTCTTCCTAAAGCCAATATAAGTAGTATAAATGAAATGGTGTGGCGGTATTTTATTTAAAAAAACAATTCATAGTTACACTTTGGTATTTGATTACATTTTATGTAGTTCCTTTGAATCATAAAAATGGAAACTAAACCTGGGGGTTTCTTTTTTTCCCTTTTTCTCTAGCTTTCATAGGGATAACATTTCACTGCCTTCTGCTCCCATGCCAACATTAGGGAAGACTCTCCCACAGCTGCAGCCTAACCTCTCTGTAATGTTTCAGATAAATGCATTCATTCAAGCTACCTTTCTATGGCTTTAGAGACAACTTGTGTTCTTTTACTCAGCAGATCTGTGTTTTGTATGTATATTCAAGCCATTCTTCAAGTACTACATGGGATTCTATAATGAATAAAAGCTGACATCTTAAAGAATGTGCAAAAACACTTATGAAATACCAAATCCTAGTCTGCATATCCAGGTTGGAAATTCTGGTATACTTGGTAAATTGAATATTGTGAGTGAAGTTTTTTGAGGATCTAGTGACCATCTGGAATAATACATAACGAGGCTCTTAGAAATGATGGTGAATCCCATGTATATTGAGTCTGACAATCAAGAAAGAACTCCTTTTTTTTTTTAAGCAGGAAGGAATTTACTTTCTGGCTATTTATTTTTTAAGATAAAAGATGCATTGGCAATTACTCTACTGTTCTAATTTTTGCAGTGGGTGGGTATGTTCCAAATTTCTAGATTATGATGGATGGACCAGAGTCTGAAAAGAGAACTACAGCACCCGAATTGACCCTAAGCCCCACACAACTCCTGCTCTATGTGTGGAAAGTACCTTGAGAGAGTACAAGGGTCAGCATCAGACATTAAATGTGAAACACTTCCCCTGGCAGTCACATGTAAAACTAATGGAAACAGATCAAAGTGCAGTGTCCATCCCAGCCCAGGAAGACTGGAAAGACTGCTGAGAGAAGGCATATTATTTGGAACTCCACCATAAAGAGAAAAGACTTGAGGGTCATATATTACAGCAGTACTTTCAAATGAGGACTTAAGAGTCAAACATGATTTTAATTTCCATTACTATTATTATCTGTGCTCCTTAATAGCTCTCTCCCAGCTTGCTGTGCTATGGAGAAATGAAGTCCAAAGAGCTAAACTAATGCAAACTAAATAAAGGCAATAAAATAAGAATAATAACATGCAATAGGAGCTAGTGTCTTTCCAGCACTTTCAATTTCTATTTCTTAATGACTTCCTAAAACTCTTGTAGTGATTTCCTAAAAGAAAACTAAATTTCAGAAGCATATTTATTCCAGCTAGATTGGACTGATTTTTGTATGTTTTTCACACTTACGACAAGGAGTTGGGAACTTTCCTTCAGCATCAGCCTTCTGGCAATATTCCATCTCTTTAAAAGATTATTTTAATCTCTTTTTAAAAAAGTGACTGCTTTTATCATTCCACCATCACTTTTTTCTCTACCTCATGCAATCTGAGTTCTTTAGTTCAATTGCTCAACTGTATTGAGAGGGTAAGCAATCTGCATTAGACTTGATCTTGATCTCTGCCATGGCCACACCAGAAAATAACAAACTTCTAGCCATGTCACAATCCCCCAAACCTTTTACTGACAAGTCAGCATAGATAGAATCTCTTGAATATGCTGCATTCTTCTAAGAATCTATTTTCAAAGATTGACCCCTCCTTCCCCAGTCATAAGGCCTGTGATGAAGCTGTCCCTCCCTTGGTCTAAACTGTCATTAATTATTGCCCTAGAACCTGGGGCACGTCCCTTCCCTTCTCTGTATTCTTTCCTGGCCCTTATTTCCTTGGTCCCATTCTCCTTGCTTCTCTCATTACCTACCTAGGTGGGCGTAGCCATTTGAAAATCTTTAATACCTCTCTGTGTGAATAGCTTTAAACCCGCTCTTGAACGTCTTTAAGTTCCAGACCAGGAGAACCTTCTTCAGGTTTTTCTGAGATTATAGATATAGGTTTTAATGTCTGTTCCTCATTAGCCAGCACACATTTGAAATGTAGCTAGGAGTTCAATGAATGTTTGTTGAATAAATAAATGTGTCTCCTCTTACCTCTCCTCATTACCTTCCCTCAGTGAGCATTCCACTCCCAAAGCTTCAAATCCTCCTCCACCTGAATTTACTGAACAAATAAATGAGTGAGTCTAAAGCAAAACTCATTTTCCCCGCCTTTTCCAATACCCTTTCTGTTGTCCTGAAACTGGTTTTAGAGTCAGACTGGATTACTTTGATTCTTTGAGTTCAATCTATTAATAGAATGGGAGGAAACCTCAGGCAAGTTACACAGCTTTTGTGAGCCAACTCTGTAAAAGAATGTCACAGAAAACAAAATATTCAACTTGTTAGTATGAAGATGAAACAGTAAGTGTAAAATACTTCTTTGGCAGCCAGATACATGCATATCAGTATATGTCTAACTTGCATATTTCCAGGTATACTGGAAATATAGCCAGGTATACTGGCTATCACATATAAGCCACCCAAATACCTCATGGGACACATACTTTTATATCTCTATTTTATAGATAAAGTGATGAAGAAAAAGAGGAACAGATATAGTGACTTTCTTGCCCAAGGTCACATCAAAATCAAGCCATAGGCACTGTTACTTCAAAGTATATAAAATAAACTATCTCACTTATAAATTTGCAAAGACTCTGGGAAGTAGGATTCAGAGGTCTTAAAAATTGATGAGCCACATGGTTACAAATAAAATGAGCCTTTAGCAAGCGATCACCAAATACTAAATAAATAAATAAATATTTTTACCTCTGGAAATCTGACCTCCCCATTTGCTGGTAAATTATTTGTGAGGAAAGTATGTCTCTCCCATTCATTATGCTAAGTATGATATAATTGATAAATATTTTTGATTTAAAGATAATGGTATTTGGCACTGATCTTCTAAAGATGTAGGGACATGGGGTATTGTATGAAAGAGATATTTTAAGATAGGGAGAACTAATTCAGAGCAAACCTGCTTTATGTTTGCGTGAACACCCAGGAACAAAGAAATGATTCCATCATCAGAATAAAGAATGCATGATTGGGAAATTGTTTCTGCTAATTGGGGTTGAAGCAGTTGTGCTGATGAAAAGGAAATGATCAGAAATATTTTGATGTTTTCTATTAGAAGCTAGAAAATGCATTATAATTCCAATGGGGAGAGAAATTTAATGCATTTTAAACAAGGTAGAAAGGGTGAATAATAACTTTTGTCAGTTTGTGGGGTGGATTTCAGTCATTTCAAAACTATAAACCTAATTGAAGAAATACATAAAGGACATATCAGAAAATAGGAATACAAAATCAAATGTAGAAAGAAAAAAGAAAGTAAAAAACCTGAGTTCATGCACATAAGACCAACTCTTAGAAATCATAAACTTTTGACATTGGCAATGAACTGTAAGAAAGTCAGAGCTTCAAAAGTTTTAAAAGCTTATCAAAGGGAGATAGGAGAGAAGGGTCTGAAATCGTGTCAGCCCCATATATTTAAAAATTTGCCCATGATCATTTTACTGTACATTGATAACTATTTTAAGTGGACTTACATAAACTTATGCAGTGCTGACATGGAAGATTTGAAAAACACTCCAACTTAGTAGGTGGGTTTTCCCTGTCTGCCATGCACATGATAGATTACAGAGTATTTACATATCATCAAAATGTACTGTTAGATAAGGTAGGTTTAACACCCTTTTTGCTCTGAGGCAAATTTACCTCAGTGTTCAGACACAAGTAAGAGTGTTATCAAACAGAACTATGATATCTTTGATGTCTGCTTTTTCACTGTTATATGGTCCTAGGGAAGGAATCAAATCAATACTAATATGGAGGCTGGTGGAGGGCATTATATTCTGAGGGGAGTCTGGAGCACAGATTATAGTATCTACTTCCCTGCTCAGCTCCACCAATGGTGAACAGTGAGGTCAAAACTTGTCTCTCCAGGTTGCTCTTCATTTTAAAATGAAGTAAATCCTTCCATCTTTTTTTTTTTTTTTTTTTAATCTTATGCCTTCATGGAAAATCTGAAAATCTGGGAATCTGAAAGGCAATGAATTCCATGGCATTTCATCCAGATTTGAAAAATTCATCAACTAGATGTCACAGAACTCACAAACATTCACACATTTTATTGGATATGGCATCTCAGGACTAAAGCAAAAATATAGCATCACAGGTTGAAAAAGTTTATCCCCCTATCTCTCCCTTAAATAAGATTTTAGCATAGTGGAAAATGCCATTAAAAGGTAGATTATGGCCCTCCCTGGTGACTCAGCAGGTTAAAGCACTGCACTAAGAAGCTTAAGCCAATTCCGCATGAGTTGGATCCCGCCTGCCCCAGAGGAGATCCACATGGCCTGGCAGAACTCTCCTGACCCAGCCGCTGCTCCCCTCAGCAGTGTACTCCGTCGATCTGCCTGTTTTGCTCCCCGCTCTGTTCCTGGTGAATACTCTCACCCTCCACATCTCTGGCGTGTACCCCAGTTCTGTATGAATAAATAAATCTTTTAAAAAAAAGGTAGATTAAATCATATTTCTTATTTTTTCCATTCAAACCCTGTTGACATTTATGCATTTGAAGTTTAATTATATTTATCTAGAAAAACTTATTTACCATTCAGATATATATCTTTTAAATATTTATTTATTTATTCATTTAGAACTGGGGTACATGCCAGAGATGCGGAGGGTGAGAGGATTCACTAGAGACAGATTGGGGAGCAGAACAGGCAGATCGATGAAGTACACTGCTGAGGGGAGCAGCAGGTGGGTCAGGAGAGGTCTGCCATGCTCTGTGACTCACCTCGGGGCAGGCAGAGATGGAACTTATGTGAAAGTGGCTTAAGCTTCTTAGTGCTGTGCTTTAACCCACTGAGCTACCAGGGAGAGCCCCCATTCAGATATCAGATATTTTTCTTTGAATCACTATGCATCTTTTTATAGTCTCTTATATTTTATATTTTGTCCACATTATTTTCACTAAGAAATGATTATTAGAAAGTTCTCTTTCTGTCTACTCTTTTCTCTTTCAACCTCTCTCTCCCTCCCTTTCTTTGTTCTCCTTCCTTCCTACTAAATCTATATAGCCTTTGTGTTCTTAATGAAAGGGAACATATATTCTGCAGAAGAAGAGGAGAAGATACTTTTAAAATTGTATCCATCCTTTCCACTGGTAGTTTTACCTTCTACATTTATACTCTGCTTAGTAATGTGAAAATAGTACAAAGATAATGCGCCTCTCTCTTCAATCTTTGCTTTTTATATTGAAGTTTAGTCTTAGAGACACGAGGCATGGATTGGTATGAAAACCTTTCCTTCACAGAAGACACAGTTGGTCTCAGACATCCCCCTGACTCATATTAAGAATTTCGAGTCAACACTTCTAGGAGTCAATTCCTAAAGATGTCATTCTTAAAAATCTACTCTGGCAGAGATGTCGCTCTGTCCACTAGCACCACCTCCCTCCCAGGATCAAATTAGCACATAATAAAAGGACTACAAAGCAATTATATACAAAATACATCTAGCTACCTTTGGTAGGATGCAGGGAAGTATGTAACAGTAGAAGCATATGCAGTATTTTGAATTTTTCAAACACAATGTATTTTGATCATATTCCCTATTAGTGGGCTGTGGATCTAGGTAAAGATTTAAAGCAATGAGGCTTGTTTGATGGAAACCTATGTAACTTAATGAGAATGCTGGGCTCCAGAATCACAGCTTGTGGTTACCTCAGAAAGACTTCAAGGGTTAGGCAGAGAAAGATACTTCCATTGTGCTAATTCTAGCTAATCTAACTCTGGATGCTTTGCCAAACTTTGTGGTAGGGGAAGTGAGGAAGGGAGCAGAGGCAAAGAAAGGAAAAGAAACTAAGCAGGTGACAGGAATTTTAAGTCAAATTTTTCTTTACATTTAAGGATTACTTAGTTTTCATCAGAAAGGGTAGTTAGTAGAAAATTCTTAGTTATTAACTCTTAAAGATAATTAAGGTCCTCAGTGGGACTTTAGAAGTAGGTGACTTTTGAAAAAAGGACATTAAGATAGCTATCTATAAAAAAAAAACTTATCAGTATTTGTAGCATATACTATAGTAGCAGTTTTACTTCAGAACTGAAACCTTATTATACAAAGGGGCATTAAAGTATACAAGGCTTGGGCCCTCCCTGTTGGTACAACAGGTTGAAGCATGGCACTGCAAGGTTGTCTGCAGCCAATGCAGCACCAGTTTGATCCCCGGCTAGGGAGCTGACCCACATGGTTTGGCAGACCTCTCCAGTATCTGCTGCTCCCCTCAACAGTGTATTTCAGTCAATCTGCCTGTTCTGCTCCCCACTGTGACTACGGTGAATCCTCTCACCCTCATATCTCTGGCCTGTAACTCAGTTCTTGTATTCATAAATAAATATAAATAAATCTTATATACTTAAACAAAAGTATATAAGGCTTAATCACCTCATTTGACATATGAAGAAAATACCAGTGTTCACAGGGATTAAGTAAAATGGACCGGAATGGTTACACTTCTTGGATACTGGTTAGTTTTCAGAGTTGTGAAGTCCTACTAATCAAACCCTACAATAAATAAATAAATTAAAAAATATATATATATATATTAAAAATAGGCATTCTTAGAAATCAGTTTTCATGTTTGTTTCATTTTTTCCAACACTTTTGTTTCACTCCTTTTAAATCTAATCTGCAGAATAATATCTGTTATAATCTTTGTTTTGGGAGAAAGATGTAGGTTTTTGTTTTGTATTGATTACTTTTTAGTCCTTCTGCTCTAAAACTCAAGTCATCTTGATTTTACTTTGAAGTATCTCTGGTCTGTTTGGTATTCTCCATTCCTCCCCTGCCCTAGATTAACCCTTAATCTCTCTCCTTGGTCTATTTCAATTTTGTTGTTTTTTTAACCTGGAGGCTTAGGTTCTTTTGATCATTCTAATCAAATTCTGGCACTATAACAGACCTTCTGATGTCTTCCTGGCACCTCATAACAAACAACCACATCATTTATATCTGTACTAACTTAATTGTTTATTAAAATGCAGATTCACTGCTCATTGAGCAGTTGTGGGGACAGGAATCTACTGTTTTATAAACCCGCAAGTGGTTTGTAAACATAAAAGCATAACCATTGCAGCAGTCATCCCCATTATCACTGAATACATTCTAGAAATAGGGGATCTCTAGATATGCTTGTTTCTTTCCTTTTGCATGTAGCCGTGGAAACAACAACACTAACAACAGCTCATATCAGTTACTACTTAAGGATTAATAGCAAACCATTACTTAACTCTCTGTCCTTAGTAATTCTTTTGTTTCAGCCATCAGTGCACTGACTACAAAGGAGACATGTAGCAGCGAACCCATGGGTAGACTAGTTGGACTTTATAGTTGGCACATGAATTTTGAGAAGAACCCCAAATTTCCTCAACTTTGTCTTCATAATAACACTAATTTCTGTTTTGGGGCGGGATTTACTTTCCATTTTCTGGACATGCTTAACATGAAGCAGCAGCATGTTCTCCTGCTGTGGCTGCTCCAAAACTTCCTCCCTTTCCCCTACATGCAAAATAACATCAACCATTGTATTAGGCTCCTTGTTGCTTATATAAGGTAGAGGGTTTTTTTTTTTTTTTAAGATTTATTTATTTATATATACAGAACTGGGGTACAGGCCAGAGGTATGGGAGGTGAGAGGATTCACCAGAGACCAGAGTGGGGAGCAGAACAGACTGACTGAAATGCACTGCTGAGGGGAGCAGTGGATGGGTCAGGAGAGGTCTGCTGCACCAATTGGGTTACTCCCCTGGTCTGGGATCCTACTTGTAATGCAGTGGCTGCAGTACCTTCATAGTCTGTACTTAACCCACTGTGCCACCAGGGAGGGCCTAGGTAGAGGTGTTCTTGGGGGTAGACACTCATCCTTGAGGTCTCCCTGGTTCTTTCTGCTATCACTTCAATAAATTTCAGCTTCTAAGTCAACTGTCACAGTTAAGAGTCTCCATTTCATTTTTGAATGAATAACTCAAAAACCCACTAACACTGTCCAGTAACATCTGCAACATTATTTCTCTCAATTTTTATCCAGCATAACTCTTAACCTCTGTTCCTGTTTCCTTAGCCATATTTACCCATCCTATATCATCCAAATACACTGTGGATTCTTTCACAACCACCTCCTTCCTACCTCTTCTCTGTTTCAACTTTGCATTTCACAGCTCTGTTCACTTAGAGACAAACTGCTTTTCTTTCCATACCAAACTCAAAAACTACCTCCATGAGAAAATCTTCTTTTGACATTTCTTGACCAATGCTCCATTCACGGTGTTTTGCCTGCATTTTGCTACAGAACTAATCTCACTGGAATATTATAATAATAAATAATATTAATAATATATAATAATAAAGCATAACTCTGACAAAGTTTCTGGCACTAAAATATAAAAGTCATCATCCCTGCTACCAAGAAAACCATTCCTCAGCTTTTCTTAACTAGAATCCTCATCTAAATCACAGAACAGAGACAATCACTTGAACTACTTTCCCAACATTTACTAAGGTAACAGATAGCCAGCACTCTTATATATAATGGATGTCTTTATGGCTTAATTTTGAGAAACTCCAGTTGCTCATACACTGCAATTAAATTATAGTAGCACTTACAAAATAAAAAAATAAACAAAACAAGAAAAAAATATAGTGGTGTTTGTTTTTCACCCTGGGTAACAAAAAGCAAACCCTAAATGGCTATCGTCATGGGTTCCATCAAAACTTAACACCTAACCCAAACTGCAGCTTCACCTTTCTCATCTAGCAGGAGTTTCCTGGTTGGCAACAATGAGGTAATCTGCATGAAAAAGCGCCTCTGTCTTCCCCTAAGGGAAGGTGGCTTTGCCAGATATATTCCCTTTTTTTTTCCTTTGCTATTAACCTTTTCCACCCTTTCTGATTATAAAAAAAAAAAAACCTTCTATTTTGTGCAAGTCCTTGCAGTGTCTTTGTACTTGCTAGAAGGTATGCGTCCTGATTCATGAATCATTTAATAAAGTCAATTAGATCTCTAAATTTATTCTCATGAATTTTGTCTTGTAATAGTAGTTC
Organism: Condylura cristata; assembly: GCF_000260355.1. NCBI lineage: Eukaryota > Metazoa > Chordata > Mammalia > Eulipotyphla > Talpidae > Condylura > Condylura cristata. The sequence continues at coordinate 11,346,604 of NW_004567121.1, read as the reverse complement.
AGGGAAACATGAATTGAAACAGCAGAATAAGGGAACATAATTACTTATGTGTTTATTTCCCCTCTACCATGTCTTATTCTTTTTCTATCCTCACTTAACATCTAGTATTTGGGCCAATTGCATGGTGGTGATTAAATGTACACTTTGTTGAACTAAAAGCACTGGAATACAGTTTATAATTATGTGTCACTGCAATCTCGCCAAGGCAATGAGATTCATCCATATTTGTAAACGTAGCATCGATGCAGGCTTGAGACATAGTTGGCACTCACTGAGGGTTTGGCAAACATATGAACACATTTGGAAGCATTCTTACTTGAGGGTTGTAAGTACTACTTAAAGGAAAACTAATGTGACTATGCAAATCTCTTCTATTAAATTACACTTCTGTGTTTCTCATTTCAAATTTAATTACTTCCTGTGTTACCTATATTTCAAGAGAAAACAAGTTAATTAAATGTGCAAATGAAGTAGAATCAAGTGAAAAAAAGGCTATATTTTTCTGGGTATGGAAATACAGGAAAGAGTGGCAATTTTAATTATATTCTACCCTAATAATGCCAAAGAAATTTAGTTTGATGGTTTTCAAGAGGAAGTAGCCTCTAATTACAAAATGGATTTGGGGATGGAGAATATAAAATACCATAAAATTCTGGTATTCTAAAGTTTGTACTAATCCCTTCTTCTACCACAAAGTTTGTGATCTTCTCTCAGAAAGTATTGTCTTTTTTATAAACACCACTAAGTGCACATTTCACATCGTTCCTAGGATTGACAGCATTTCTTTTAATGACATTTATGTCAGTTAATGGAATCTCTTGTTCATCGAATCAACAAAAAATTTCAGGCCAGTTGTGTTTCAGTTTATAGAGTGCTGTACTTCTTAGCTACCTCTAGAGGCTCTTATTAAAATTCTTGTTATTAAAATTCTTGTTGCAACAGCAGCATTTCCCTAAATGGTTTTTTAAGGCCTCAAATTCCCAAATGTCTAATTTATACCCAAGGTAGATTTTACCTCCTTAAGGGCATAGCCCACTATATTACAGAACTGTTAACATGTAAATAAATATAGGAAATCTGTTTAAGTTAGCAAATTGTAGTGAGGTAAAAAATCCATATGAACTGTGGCCTAAATAAAAAGAGAGTACATATGGAATTCAGTGTGAAAATATTACCATGCAAAAATGATAATTAACCTAAGTAAACCTGCACACTGTGATTTTCAACATTTTGGCAAGGGAAATAATTTAGCTATGAAAGCAGTACTCTAAAAATCAAATAAAGGTTAGAAGACCTAGTTTTAAATAGTCATTAAAACATACAGGAAATTTACTTTAATGATCATGGGCTTATATCCAACTATTTCAGAAGCAAAAGCTTATCTCTTGAATAGTAAGTACGACTCATCCAAGACTGTATTTGTCTCTAAATTTGGATTTGTTATGTGACAGGCTCTGCCTGTATCAGGTTAGCTTAACTACTTTCATTATAATCAAGTGAGAAGATCGTGATGTCCATTCCTGGAAAGAAAGTTGAGCTCTTCCATGGGCTTAGAGGGAATTGAGCCTGGGAGGCCTTCCCTGTAGTCTTGGCACTTTGAGATTTTGAATTTCTGGCTATAAACCTAAGCTTCACTACAGAGCTACTGAATTGTACATAGTTTTATGTTTTAACATCTCAATCCATATCTAAGTTGCAGCTGATGTCCACCTCAATTGGCATGCTTTAGTGATACATAAATGTGCATTTTATAATCAATGATGTCAATAAAGTATAGTAGTAGAGGTATAGTAGCTTGATGATTTTCAGATTTTAACTTGGCTATGAATTCACCTGGGGATTTTATTAAAATATAGATTTTGATTTAGTAGGTCTGGGTAAAAACATGAGTGTTTTCATCTAACAAGCTTTCAGGTTGACGTTGCTGGTTCATATCTAGATGGTAAATCCCTAAGTGGGTTTGCATTATTGACAGACTATTTTCTTTTCTTTTCTTTTCTTTTCTTTTCTTTTCTTTTCTTTTTTTAAAGATTTATTTATTTATTCATACAGAACTGGGGTACAGGCCAGAGATGCAGAGGGTAAGAGGATTCACCAGGAACAGAGTGGGGAGCAGAACAGGCAGATCAACAAAGTTCACTGCTGAGGGGAGAGGTCTGCCAGGCCATGTGGATCTCCTCCGGGGCAGGCAGGGATCAAACTCATGCGGAATTGGCTTAAGTTTCTCAGTGCAGTGCTTTAACCTGCTACGCCACCAGGGAGGGCCTAGACTATTTTCTTTTAACAACCTAAAATCTACAACTTTTAGCTATAGGACATTGCTTTGAAATTTAAATTAGAATTAAACTCTGTCATTTATATAAATGTACTGATTAATATATAATAAATTAAATGATTATATAATACCATAGGTAAAGTTACTGAAGGACAGATTTCAGTATCCGGTGACCTTAATTTTAGCCTGGGCAATGTGGGGAGACACATGTTCACAAATAACATGGATTAGCTATTTTAAAAATGCACTTAACTCATAAAGCACAACAACTGCTTTTGAAATCAAATGTTAATTGAAACCTGATGATGACAGTAATATCCTTAAAAGCTTCAATAAACTGATTATAAAAAATAAGCGACAACTATTTGCCTAACGATTCTATTCCTCAATCATCTTTACTAATATCTGAGACACTTGCTACATGGGAGGTGGCTATTATACTTTAAGAGAAGATGGCAAACACACAGGGTTTGGAGCCAATAACAGAAGTTTTCTCCTGACTTCTTTTACATATTAGTAAAATGTGGTCTTGATAGTACTATGGATTAATAAATGTGATCTTGAAAGTATTATGGGCAATTTGTGATCTCCAGATTAAACTATTTTTTTTTTCTTGCAGAGCAATTAGAACAGTTACGTGAAATAACTTATATGTCATGGTAATGAGTACAAAGTCTTATAAACTATCAATATTCATTCTATGATGGGGGCCAATTCAAAATGGAAATGAGGGCTCCTTGTTCAAATGTTATTAAGAAGTTTAAGTTGGCAGTAGGAAGAAGCAGTATGTGGAGTCCTGTGTGACTGCATATGTCCTATGTGCATGAAGCAGGCTGTTTTGCAATTACAAATAAACCTAAAGCTCACCATTTATTTCTATATACTATACAACACTAAATTTTTCAAATAACAGTGTCTATAAATGCTTTAGAGGGAATAAATATGGTTGACTGTGTAGACATATTAAATAATCCTTTCTCGAATCACACAGCCATTGAATCTAAGAGGTCAGGATTTGAACCCAGGCCTGTTTGATTCATATTAACTAATTCAATGTTATACCAAACTTTAACTGATTATTATGCCCATTTGATCCATATTTAGAAACTTAGGCTCATTATGGCCACAATTAAAAGATGTAAGTTGGTCTAATTGTTTTATAATCTGGTATTTAACAGGGAGCCTGACACATAACATATGATCACATAATATATATAAAAATAAATCAACCACAATAAATCACCAATTTCTTTATGTACAAAATATATACTCACCATGATAAAACTTTCATTTCCCTAACATCTAAACTCACATTATTTTCATTTTAAAATAATTAATTTGTTTAAAATATTTCAGTAGTGATGATTATTCTAAAAAAAAGAACACTCACTACACATAGGAATAATTTTCCTCAAAACATCTTCCTTGGACCAAAAGGAAAGACAGAGAATATCATCATATCATAGAAATTAGATGAACTTCAAAATATTCATTTTTTTTTGGACAGATTTCAGATTTTTTAAATATGGCTCACACATGGGCCCTCCCTGGTGGCGCAGCGGGTTAAAGCACAGCACAAAGAAGTTTAGGCCACTTTCACATGAGTTCTATCCCCGCTTGCCCCAGAGGAGATCCACATGGCGTGGCAGACCTCTCCTGACCCGCCCGCTGCTCCCCTCAGCAGTGTACTTCGTCCATCTGCCTGTTCTGCTCCCCACTCTGTCTCTGGTGAATCCTCTCACCCTCCGCATCTCTGGCCTGTACCCCAATTCTGTATGAATAAATAAATAAATCTAAACAAAAAAAATATGGCTCACACCTAGTAAGGTACAAGCTTGTGTTTATATGGAGCATTGAAGCACTTATATGGAGCACTTTATTTTTCTGTGTGATATATTTTCTAACCATGTCATTTTCTTTATTCCTTTCCAATTCAAAGAGTGGAAGTAAGCACTGTGCTACAATCCTACAATCATGCTCATTACAGAGTCGAGCAAAAAGTGACAGAGGATAACTTAGATGACTTTGTCACCTTCTCTTTCAAAGTATCTTGATTTCTTCCAGCAGTTACACTTCTTCTGTATTTCTGGAGTGACTTTTTATATCTCACTTAAGGAAGATGTAATTTTCTTTCTTTCTTTTTTTTTTAAATGAGATTCTCTTTCTCTTTTTGTATTAGCTATCTATGTGTATCCAGAGTCTAGTCAAGAGCCTGGCACATAGTAGAAAGAGATTAAAGTTGATGAAATGAGTGTACATATGCAAACATTAAAATGTAAGTGAATGGAGTAATTTAAACAAAATACTTTAATGGATGCTGAAATTAAGAGGAAATGTTCAGACACAGACAACATTCACTATTGCTTTGAGCTAGGCTAGACTGTTTTATATTCTATAAAACATATCAAGTCCTCAGAACTAAGATGTCATTGAATTCTCTACCAAATCATGTTATACTAACTTGATATTTGAAGCACAACAATGCATTATGCCAACTGCTGATATAGTTCCAGGCTATGGGACATTTGCTGAAATGGTGTGAAATAAAAATATGAGGGTCCCCTCAAAGGGAGGTTGCTATGTTCAAAAAGTTGAATTCCAGACAAGGGTTCACCAGATGCTTTGTAGACTAAAGAGCTGAGTTCCACTTCCTTGGGGACCTGAGCAGATGGGACTCCCTGAATCCAATCTCAGAGAGTGTCTATGGCAATATGCCTCATTTCTGCTCCAATTGCTTATTTTCTCTGCCCCTGAGGCTACAATGCATAGAAGCAAACTTACTCTAGCAATGTATGAAGCCAGTATTTTATAGAAACCTAGAAAGTACTTCCAAACATGATTTTTTGTGCACTCCTGTTCATATGGTTGACTGTAAGCAACAGAAATTTAAGACAAGCATTATCTTATTTAGCCCTTTAAAGCATGGGGATATACAGGTTACAAGAGTAGACAAAAAGCTCATGGCGATAACATCTTAGCGCCAATTAGAATGGGAACAAAAACAAACTTGGAAGCTCATGTATAATTGGACATCCTGGAAATATTTCATGTCCCAGTCCTCCCCTTAGATACCCCTTTTTCCAACATCCTGTTGATTTAGACTACATTTTGGGATTATCTTTTCCCCCAAGTTTCCTTGAAAGCTCATTCCACCTTTATAAAGACATTGAGAAGAAAGAAAAGGGGTATTATACTATAAGTAGAGGAAATGACACACGACTCTCACATAGATAAAAGCAAGGATTCTGAGATCACATTTGGGTTCAGATTTTGTCTCTGTTCTTTAGAAATTGTTTTCTCATGGTCCAGTTACCTACTTTCTGTTTTTATGTTCTCATTTATCATCTAAAGACAGTATTAATATATAAGTATCACCATGCTCAGAGTATTACTTAAGATACAAAGTAAGCTTAGATAATAAAGCATTGGAAGAATGACAACACACCATCTCTTTAATTTTATAAAAATATTTCTAAAGGTAAACTCTCTCAATCTATCAAAAATGTAATTTTTCCCCTCCACGGTTCCCTTCTGCTATGTAATACAGCATATAAAATTATTTCACATAGCTTCATAAATTTATTTTTAAAAAGCAAATTGTGGCCCTCCCTGGTGGCGCAGCGGGTTAAAGCACTGCACTGAGAAGCTAAAGCCACTTCTGCATGAGTTCTACTCCCGCCTGCCCAGGAGGTGACCACATGGCGTGGCAGACCTCTCCTGACCCGCCCGCTGCTCCCCTCAGCAGTGTACTTCATCGATCTGCCTGTTCTGCTCCCTACTCTGTCTCTGGTGAAGCCTCTCACCACCCCTGAGCCTCTGGCCTGTACCCCACTTCTGTATGTACAAATAAATAAATCTTTAAAAAAAAAATTAAAAAAAAAAAAGCAAATTGTTACTTTATCTACTGGATAACTCACTGAATGTAGTGAACACTATATGAGAAATTGAAAATGCTTAACATTGCATTGATACTACTCTGGAACCCACTAATCCTCTTACCCTTCTAGCAATAGACCTGACTTTTACTGTTCCTTTGTATAGTTCATATGATCATAGGCAAAACTAGATACCAGTTTATATCACTGGGGTTTGTTTAGATGAGCTGATTCAGGCAATGTGCTTTACTAGTAGGAATAAACAACACAGGGATGGAAAATCAAGGGCAAGGTACAGTCACCCTATGCACAGGCATCTGCTCAACTGAGATCTCAGGGTTCTTTGCTTGCGTAATGGAAGTTATTGGTATCATTACCTTACATGGTTTCTGGGAACACATTTTTGAAAGGAAAGGGGAATTTCTGATTTAAAGAAGCCGTGGTCTGCTGTCCTACAGATGAAAGGAGACCAGGGTGATTGATCTGTTTGCATATTTAGTACTGGCACCTTTATTACAGCAGAATAACCAAAACAGATTTCAGTGTTTCCAAGTTTTAGAAGAAATCAGGCAAGATTTACAACATATCAAGTTAAGGGGATATTTAACATTTCCAAAAACTCCATCTTGTTTACTCTTTAAAGTGTCTCAAAACCAAACTACCCTCTTTTGTGTTAATATATATAAAGAAAATTTGTTTCCTTTCAAGATCTCCAAAACATTACAGGCCAAGATATTTACTCTCCCTCTGGGCTAACTAAACCAGGCTCTCTAATGAACCACTAGGCCAAGATCCTGCTTTGAGGAAACAGTCCAGTGTCAATGCATGAATCCTTATATAACTGGGATAACTTTACATTTTCTACCAGTCTTCCATTTTTTAGACATTAGTAAAATCTATACTAAAATGCCTAGTTTAAGTGAGAACATTTTACCAAACATATTTAAAGTAGTATTTACTACCCATAATAGTATACTAATATAGTGAGTAAAAGTATATTTTCTGTATAGAAAACATCTGGAAGTAGTGAAAGAGGGATCAAAAAGTAACTTTCTTCCTAAAGGATTAAATTAAGCATGTGGAGAGGTCAATATAAATTAACTTTGAACTTCCACCTAGCAAGATATAGACATAGGGAGGAAGGTAGAAAGTGTCCAAAGGTATAAGAGACCATTATAAGGGAGGCACTGGAGAACCTAGGAGGAAGAACCTAGGAGGAAGGTGTTTAATCTTGACTGGAACTCATAGGAGTAGAACTTTCTAATTAAGGAAGTCCTTCTCCTTCCCATGTTTCATCATTTACAGACATCTGTAGAGACTGATTTATCCTCACAAATTCTCAACCAGGTCACAAAGTATTTATTTCCCCCTGATAATCACATCCTGAAACCTAGTGATATAAATATGCATAAATCCAACATTGCAAGTCTTGTGCATAATCCTTCTCAACAATCCAATTTTGTGTACTATATGTATCAAAATGTATACATTGCCATATAATGTAAAAATAAAGAAATCTAGGGGCCCTCCATGGTGCCCCAATGGGTTAGGATGCAGTACTGCAAGCTAGCCGCAGCTGCCTCAGTGTGAGTATTTGATCCTGGCCTCAGAGGAGACCCATATGGCCTAGCAGATCTCTCCTGATGCACCTGCTGCTCCCCTCAGCAGTGTACTTCATCGATCTGCCTGTTCTGCCCCCCACTCTATTTCTGGTGAATCCTCTCATCACCCCCGCAACTCTGGCCTGTGCCACAGTTCTGTATGCATAAATAAATAAATCTTAAAATAAATAGTTGGCATGGCCAACTATTCAATTGGCATATCAACTATAAAACAGAAAACAAACCTTGAAAATAATCAGAAAATAAATTGCAAATTCTGCTATGAATTTCTGTTCATACATGTAAACAATAGGGATCTTCTTTCCTTTTTGAACAATGAGGGAAACAAGAGAGGAAGAAAGCTGAGGACCCACATTTGATGAGCTGGATTTACCATAGAAAAGGATAAACTGAAAAGCCTTCATTATTTTATAAAGTTCTCTATTGTCCAAAGGAGTAGAGATACAATTGAAGGAGTATTTACATGAAGGAAAGATTGCGCTTGTGCTTCTGTCCCAGTTGCCGGCCTCGATACATTGCAGGAATAGTAAGTGCTACAGTTAGGCGGATGGTGCTGTGCTGACGGTATATGGGAATCAACATTTTTTTTTTTTTTTGCAGTGGGGGAAAATGCTTACATAAGAGAATCACTTCTGAAGCTCATCTACCTTATCGCTTCTTCCAAATTTTCAGTGCTAAAAATTTCTAAATGTAATTAAAGGCTGAGTTGATCTAATTAGGTTGATGAACTTTTCAGTAGGGATTTAATTCCCCCTAGCATTTCACTGATTTTTCTTTCCCCCTGAAATCCTTCCTTACATTCATCCTAGCAATTTTTAGTGAAAACATTTTAAGCTGCTTCACACAAACAGCATCTCCACTCAAACAACCAATTGTAAAACCTCTGGCAGGTACAGATGGATAAGAACATACTTTAAATAAATGAATTCCAGGTTGTTTTATCCTATATAATCCTGTCCTCCTTTCTCAGCTCCATTTCCATACTAACAAACTACATAAATGATCATCACTCTGCAGGTTGGAAAAACATTGTTTCAAAGTATTTCAGAGACACAAAGAGACTAAGAAATGCCTAATACCAGGAGTTGATTCTGAGGCAAGATTAATGAGGGAGGAGCACAACCCTCCTGGTTAGTCATACAGAAGACCTCATGGTCAAAACATTGGGATAGAAACACACATGAGTAAAACTATTATTCTTCTTTGAAAAACCTAAAAAAATATGCTCTAATGAGCATCTTAGGACTCAACCACAATAGCTTTATACAGAAAAATGTTTCCTAAGTAGTCTAAGTTGAATATCAGGGTTATAGAGTCTCAAATAGATTTCAAAGATCTCACTTGAGGCTGTGATTTACCTTTCCCAGAATCCTCCTCTCCCCTCTCCTGTTGTAGCAGTCCCTGAAAAGCTGCTTGCCAGAAAAGTTAAATTAAATTTAGATGGTCAATAATTTCGAAGCAATATGTATTTCAGCTTCTATACAGTATCATTAAAATGTGAAACTGTAAATAAATGTTTTTGCCAATGCATGATTAATGTTGCTTTTGTACAAATCATATTTAAAAAGCTTATTTTAAAAGGCCTGTTATCCTCTAAAATTTCATCTGGGCTGCATATAATGGTAACTCGTCATTTACACTATTTCCCTTAACTTTTTTCAAATTTGTAAACCAGTCATTTTCAGTGAGTTCAAACCCTTTCCAAAAGCTTTTTGATTTATTAATGATGAAAATATAAATGAAATTTTAAAAACTACTTTGTTTTTAAAGACCCCTCTTATTTTGAACAAAGTACTATATGATGTACAAGTAAGATTTTCAAATTGTGTTTAATTTCACTTTATATTGAAATTTTATAAACAAAATTTAATAACTTAAAGTGAATAATTTTCTTAATGAATTTGCTGGTTGTTCTACATGCAACCTAAGTCTCATTTCACACAGACATAATCAAATGCCACACTATGAAAACACTAGCTTCATCTAATGAATAGTAGATTATGAGTTATTTTTCAGAGTAATTTCATTTTTACTTTAAGTTTTTTAAAGAATGAAGATGTGAATCACTGAAAATGGTAAGTCCTCTCTATTTTTGCACCTTGAATGCCACTGTTTACAATGAAACAGCCATTCAATGCTATATTTTAACTGGTAGGATGCTATGTTCTGATCCTACTACCACTTAATTGGATTTGGATGTTCAAATAACATTGCTAGGTCTACTTCCCCATTTTCAAAACAAGGAAGCCAGATGTGAAAAATGAGTTCCAGGCTCTTAACACTCCAAAATGTTTCTGTTACTTCAGACAAGGTGTTATTGGTATCTTCTCTGCAACTACTCATCCTAGTAGGGATTATGTACTAGACTGAAAAGAAAAATTGTATGAGTCATAAATAAAAACAAAATTAAGTCTTTGCAGTCACAGCATGTTATAGGTCAGAAAGTCTCAGCCAGAGTTAAGGAATGCTTACTTGGGCTTAGTGTCAAGAGAGGTGTGGTGAAGGAACTAGGGGATGTTCCTCTTTTTTTCTAACTACAAAGCTTATGTATCTGAAACAACTTGATTTAACTCTGTTATGCTACATTGTCACTATTTCATTTTAGTAGTAGGAGGATTAGACAGTTCCATATAGAGAGCAATTTAGGCATGAATAGAACATAACCATCAAAAAGTCTTCCCAGTTAGGTATGTTTTGATATAAAGGTAGCTTCTGCCCACATTCTTCCACCTCAAGTATTTCAGATGTAAATAAAGTGGAAGAGATTGCACCACGAGGAATATGGTAGGACTTATTCCAAATACATGACTTGGAATAGAAAAGAGAGACAAGGAAGTGCCCAACCAATAAAGAAGAGCAATTATGCAAAATCTATAGACAGGAGCATGAACAAATTCCTATCTTATGGACTCAATACCTGCCAATTAAATGTTACAGGCAGGCCATCTGACCTTTTTCTTGTCATATTATATGTCTTATCATATGACAAGTCATTATGTTAATATAAAGTACAGTTAAATATGAAACTAATTTCAAATTAAGGCAACCAACTGTAGTTTCATAGGTACAAAAAGGTATTTCACTATGCCGAAGAGTCAGAAGACAAAGCGACTCAGTGAGCTCATGTATTCATGTAGAATGCCTCATGTGTTCATCAACTGAGCCTCACTGTCTCAGAATGAGGTGTGCGGTTGAGGGTGTGATTCTGCATCTCCCTCCCCAATTCCCATCACCAGAAGGAGATTTCAGGCATCTTCGTATTACATCTAACTAGTATGTCTGTTTCCCCTGTCCTGATATATATTTTCTCTTGCCTGTCTATTCAAATAATCATCCCTCAAGACTCTCACATTCTTGCTTGTCTATGTGTCTTCCTGTATACTAAGTATCTCGCTCATTTCACTCTCTTCTGAAGTAATGGGATTACTGTGTCATATAATACCTCCTTCCTCAAAGTCTATTATACAGCTCCTAAAACTGCTTCCATTTGTCATAAATTTGAGGCTTTGGACAATGTCCTATGTCTGGGATGCTAACAAACATTTATGTTGGGACACTATGTATTAGGTTTGCTAAGAACACAGAAGGCTCTGAAATCAGACTTCCTTGATCGGGTTTTAACACTGATTAGTTGTGAGACCTGTTCAAACAACTTACCTGCTTTAAAACTCAGTTTCCTTGTCTGAAAAGTCAGATAATAAAATTACTACCTATCTTATAGAGATCCCTGTAATGCTCTTAGCACAGCATCAGCCATGAAATAAGAACTCAGAAAATGTCAGCATGATTATTATAATGATTATCATTATTTTTATACTTAATACCATAATTGTCAATAATAAAGCTATTATTTTATCATCTTGTACAGAACTTAACACAGACCTGCATCATACTACTTACTAGTAAAAGAGTAAAAGTTAGTCTCTGAGAGGCAATCATTCCCACCAGAAAGTATTGCTAGATTCAGCCTTTCAAAATTACTTTAAGTTCACAGCACTTTAAAATTGCTCTTAGGATCTATATAAATTCATATGCCAGGCAATATAGCACCAAGTACATTCATGTAAGTGGGGATAGTGACTACTTCCAACAAATAAATTTTTTGTGATTCTAAGATTTTTTTAGAATATCCCAAAGTATGTTAATGCTTATCAACAGGATCTATGCTTATCATTAAAAAATAAATTATTCAATATGACATTTCAAAGATATACACTATAAATATGCAGCCATTTAATTTACTAGGAATCTCTGGTCCTAGTGGTCAAAAGTAATTGGATTATGCCAAAATGAAAATAGGCATATTTGATGGGGAAATGTTCAGAAGGCTAAAATTCAGACTTGCTAATCTTTCTATTCAATGCCCCAACAAATTCCCAAGAATGAAGAATGCAATTATTATCTTTTAGCCTGATGATTTTGCTTAGGAAATATCAAATATACTCATTAGATGACACATGAAATCATTTTACTTTTTTTCAGAGCATATTTAAAATACATGAACAAAATCATTTCACCTACACTCATTTTGATATTGTTTTTGTTTTATATAGTTTTTCTTCTGTAAACTAGATTTTCCCCACAAAGCTCAAATATGGTGCCACATAACCCCTAAAACAGGAAGAAAGTGAGCGAGGTATTTAGTTTAACTCTAGACCCCATATCTCTTAGGGTTTGACTTTCTTTTTTAAAATTAATACACCATTGTCCATGCAAATCTGAATTGTAAATTATTTACAGCTTGAAAGAAGAGGAACTTAATCCCTTTTTTAGCCATCTGTGAGTTAACCACCTCTCCCCAATCTTATGTAAACAACAGTAGAATACAGAATTTATGGATGTGCCATTTGACTCTGGAAACATCAGGTCTTCAGCAAAGGTGCTTTCAGTCTGGATCTGAAATGATGAGATCATGAATTAGGGATGACTCTGGTGACAGTGATATTTACCTCTTTGAGACAGCCCATAAAGTTGTTACTGACTGGTGACCCTGGCAGGTCGGCTGTGCTGGGACTGCCTCCAACATAGAAAAAGTCATCAGACCCCAGCATGGTATAATCTTCTTGCGTGTAGCCCGTTGTGGTAAGAATCCCATCCACTGATATTGTCACCTAAATAACAAAGCACAGGGAAAGGACACGCTATACTCAGACCTAGATACTGTAATCCTGGGATATGCCTGTTTTGTGTTTTGTTTTGTTTTATTTTTCATTTTGCTTTTTGCTTTTTTGCTGTTTGTTTGGTTTTTATTTTTAGACCTATAGGCGGAACCCATTTTCATGTCTGTTTGAGGTTTATTCTTGGATTCTATTCAACTAACCCTAAGAGAACTAAACTAGTTAGAAAGTTAGCTGATTATTGAGCTATTGTCAGCATCATCCCTAAGCAACTCAAAAGTTATTTAGCAGACACAAAAATGGTGTTAGTAAAATGCTTCCTAGGTTAGTTTGGCTGGTGTACATATTAGTAGAGTTTAGTCGTCTGTTATTAACTGATCACAACGTGCACCTTGTTAACATAAAAGGCACAAGCTATTTCCAGCAACGTCACTGTTTGCACTATTGAGCAGCAGTTGTTCAGCATGCAAGTGCCTAAGTCCATGCCAGAAGGGAAGAAAGGCAAAACAATCAGTGAAGCAGCACAAGCTGCGGTGCACATGCAGGAGGTACAGTACAGTTTAGAGAGGAAAGGAAAGAAAACGGGGAGAACCAAAGGGAAAAACAACTGCTCGGTGATGACGTAAAGATGAGTGGGTGTGGCATCCCAACATGCCCAAATCAAGTGTGCATGCCATGCATCATGAATGGTTAGAGACTGGCTGAGCCTGCGGTCACTCAGGCCAGCCACCATTTGTCTTATCCCGTGTTAACCACAGCTGGATGCAAAAACGTTCGAAACGTTAACGATGCCCCTACAGGTGAGTTGGAAAACAGAAGTTGACAGGAACAGGTAAAAAATAAGAAGGTCAACAACAGATGAAAAGAAGGAGGTCAAAGTAAGCAGAAGAGTACCAACCGCAGTTCCTCTTTTGTTAATGATGTCTACAGTTAAAAGAAAGAAAGAAAACACACGGCAAACCCAAAATAAGAAACAATTAGAATGATATCTACCGAACAATGTAGTTTGTTTACCATAGCGTGTCCAATGCCTGAGTGCTTTGTGGAGAAGGGGGGAGAAAGGAAATTAAAAACTGTGAACAGAATAACGATCGTTACTTAAAAAATATGATGGTCTCTACCATGTTAGTACATTTTTTGATTCAGGTAACGGTTAGTAGAATGAAACATTCCATGAATGACATGTTAGTTATTAAGCATGTTAGTAACATAGAAAAAGGGCAAAAAAATTTTACAAGAAAAAAGCAGACTAACAAATAGGCCTCCCACAGAGGTAATATTTTTCCTGCCAGTATTGTTTATAACTTGCTATTAGACAGAAACAGACATATGGCAACGTTCCCTTTGTCTCCCTGAGCACATCTGACAGACATTTAAAGTCTAAAAGGGATTCAAAGGCCTAAAGCTCATCAGCTGACCACTGCCACCTTTTCACCCATAAGCAGTCCCTCCCCCACCCTGGCCCACCCCAGCCCCAGCAAATTCATAGGAATTGGTTGGCATTGCCCTGCTACTCAATTTTACAGCATACAAGGACTCCTCCTCAACTCCAAAACTTCCTTCGGTCATATTGATGGACTTTAGGGTCACAGTTTACTGCAATGAAACAAAGCAAAGATCCTGACACATAGAATGAGTAGTATGGATTTGTTTTTAATCTGTCCTGCCACACATGCACCCCTGCTGTATCACTAGTTTCCTTGGAACTATCAATTCAGTTTGTTTTGTAACCTGAGCAAAGGCAAATCTAGAAAGTGGGCTCCGTAAGTCCCACCCTTCCTTCTTGCTTCTCTCAAATGAGCCTCCAGTCTCTTGGTGAATATCTGAGAGAAAAAAAAAAATTAAAAAAGGAAAACCAAAGAGACAGACTTAGAGGAACTCTGTGGTCTATAGTGACATTGATGGTGGGTGGCTATCTCCCAAGGTAGGTGTGAAACATGCAGAGCCCCTCCCTTGCCAACAGGCCTGGACAAGATTTTTTTTTTTGGGGGGGTGAGGGGGTTCTTAAGTATCCTTCAGTTTTATTTATCTGCCTTAGACTAGATCTATCCTCCTAAAATTCCTCTTTGCTTCTAAGTTCAGCTAGTTTAAGCCTTTCAGAAGCGGGAAAGAAAAGGTTAGACAGTTAACAACTCAGAAAGAGAGGGCTATTTTAGTAAAGGAAAACCAGAGACAATCCAGTCATTCTGCAACTGTTCAGAGAAACAACAAATATGTTAAGGATATTAGTTTGAGATCAGCAGGTATTGCAGAAAAATTAGTCACTATCAACACTTAACAAAATGATACATTCTTATATCATTAAATTTTAAATAATAACCGAAATCTAAAATGTTCAATAAAGGACAATCTATTCATGTTCATTTATATACATACATATGTATATATGTATATCCTATATCAGTTAAAAAATGCAGTATATGTGGACACACAGATTTACTAAAAATTGTTATTTCCCAAGCATATAAACTCTTGTAAGAAAATTTTAAAAATACAAAAAAGGAATGGGCACCTAAAAGGTAATTTGGGTCATTTGGTGTTTAACTTAACTATGCTACAAATAAAGTATCTTCATAAACAGACTCTTCAGAAAAATTTAAACCCCTAAAGGTATTTTCCCGTTCAGGGACTTATCTCGACCCCTTTGCAAAGGCGGTGTTAGGGAGAGTAAGGACTGATACAATCCCGAATCTCAAACACGCTGTTTTGTGACTACAAAAAAGGAACTGTGATTTAATGACCCCAATGTGCATGCTTCCAAATGATCACCATGAAACTATAATTTAAAATCAAACAAACGGAAAATCAAAAACACAACAAAATCACACATATCACAGGAAGGGCAGGTCACAGGGATCTCCTTGCATCCCTCTGGGAAACTGTTCTATGCTGCTGTATCAAAAGAGCCTTTGGGTCCCCAGAACTTTCTAGATATGCCCCTGCTCAAGTATGGCAGGAAGATTCATCTCAGAAGAAAAAACTAATTTGTAAGCAACTCCTCTATCATGTTGTTAGGGTTTTTAAGTATCACACACACAGCTGTAGCGAAAAACAAAGCGAGTTACTCTCTTATCCACTGCGCTGTTACCTGACGCAGATTCCTGGTGACTTTCACATCATGCCAGGCATTATCATTAAACTTTCCATTCACAGGCTCCACTAGTGCTTCAAAGGCCCCTGATCCCAAATTAATGACCAGAGAGACAGCTCCATTTTTCAGGGCTAGATTGACATAATCAGCTGATTTCCCGGTGTGAAGCATCAGTCCATTCCTCTGAAGAGTTTTAAAGGACAGAGTTATTTCATCACTGCTGCTTTGAATGGGGTTTTGAGACAAGTCGTAGCAGAAGTATTCAGATCCCTTGAAAGTTGCAATATATTCTTCTTTTCCTAGAGGAAAACAGATAAATACATATATAAGTAAAGAAGTAGTACTGTGTAAATCAGCAGGTTACATAGTTATACCTCTGTCTAAAATTCAGGACAAGAATCCTGTCAAAGAGAGTACTACTGGTAACATTATATTTTTAATAAATGCACTCACTTATTGGACCATTAACTACAGTGAGTAAGGCTGACATTAGTGAAAATTCAATTAATTTTTAAGTACCATTGAAAGAGATTTGATCAGAATAAGTAGATCTATTATATCTGCAAGGCACAAACCAGGTACTAGAAATGTAGATTGGATGGTTCTTCTCTGCTGGCCACAGTGGATTCAGACATACTTGAAACAATTTCTCCATGCAACTGAGATATTATTTTAATTTTCATCATGACATTTAATATTCAAAGACTTTCTCAGTGGAAAGCTAAATATAGTCTTTACTGAGAAATCATAACAAAATATCTAATGAGGGAAATGTAAAGAAAAAAAAAAAACAGAATTTTGTCTGGGAGGAAATACAGCTCCTATAGAGTACATGGATTTTTTCCTTTCAGGACAGAGAAAGCAGTGACAGAAAGCTTAATGGACTCAGCTTGATCATTGATTCACTCCCTGGTCTCATGAAGCAGATAGTAGCATTGGCTTTTGTAAGACTAGCAAGCATCAAGCATTCCTAGAACACCATCATAGGGATAGAATGTAAATGAAGTCTCAAAATCTTATATATATGTGTGTGTGTGTGTATCATATATATATATATATATATATATATATATATATCATTCTTTAACACACATAGAAGTAACAATGTAACAATGTGTATTCCACAAGATGCTCAAGGGATCAAACAGAAATGTGGCTCTTTGGAAGGAGTAGTCTTTCTTTACCCTCTAATGAAGTAAGTTTAATTAAAGGAAGAGTGTAAGCCAAAAGCTCCCTCAACTTCCTAGGCAATGCTGACATTGCTCTAAGAACAATGAGACAGTATGGTTTGTTTTTACTGTGATAAGCAATGAACATAGATTTATGAGCGGTGTTGTGCAAACTTTATTTCACAGGCAATATAGCTTCTTTACTATGTTCACTGGAGGATTCACATACCACAAAAACTCTCTTCCTACTCTAGTAATAGGTTTTTTATCTCAGAGCTAGTTCTATTTGATAATTAAATAACTCGTATTTTTGCATCAACATTTTTAAAGTTTCAGCTCATCAGTACTAAACCTGATTTTTGGGATACAGAAAGGGCCCTAAGTGGCTACATGTAGCCAAGGGATGCCACGGAATAAGAAAGCACCTAGGATGGGTCCTTGAGAACAGCCACTACCAAGTGGTGACTTACTAGCAATGAACAATAGCATCTCAATGCAATCATGGATAAGCCCATCCACACTAGAGGGTTACTCCCACTTAATCACTCAAAATATTGAATGAGACTGCATAAGTGTTCATTTACATTCACTATTTCTTTTAGGGATAATGGAATAAACAACATTACTTAACAAGTGCCACCATACAAGGAGCCGCTCCTTCAGGTACATAGTAAAGCAGGCCAAAGTACAAAATTCAGATACTAGTTTGGTCACCTGCTAACTGCACCGGGAGCAATTATGTATCTTTTTAAAAATCAGTTCTTGAAAATGGCTAGTGTGGTTAGTGATAGTCATCTTTCAAGAGAGGTATGATATTACAATGAAATAATGTGTAGATAGACATCTGGCAAAGTTGGTGGACCCTAGAGAAGGTAGATGTCTTCCTCCCTGACTGTGTAATGTGTTAAATATGTTAGATGATCTAAAACAAATTGCACATGTCATACTTTATTGTAAAATTTAGGAATAGTCTCTTTAAGATCAAGAATTAGAGCAGGAAAACATGTGAGAAGTGTAAATATTATAAGTCAAAAAACACAGCATATCAGCAAATATATAATAAAAAGAAAAAAGATCTTCAAAAATTATTTGGATTAATGAAATATTTTAGGAAAATTGCTGATTTCTAACTACTAAGGATAATCAATAATTTAAATAGATCTATAATTCAATGAAATGCCAATAAAAATCTCACTGCACTTTTTTAACAAATGTGAAACGCTGATTCTACAAGTTCTGTGGAAAAAAGAGAGAGCCCAAAATAGTCAAGAAATGTCAAAGAAAGATGAGGCATCTTTCCTGTGTAAAGTTGCACATTTATTCTAATACATTAGAATAGACAAAGGGAAAAAAACAATAAAACTAAGTATCTTAAACATATATGAAAATGATTTATATCAAGTCAGTCACTGCAAGTTTAGTTAAATATGCTGCTGAAACAACTGGTAATCTAAATGAATAACATGGAATTGGCTCTTTGTATCACTTTATAAGCATCGAAATCAAGAATTAAAGTAAACTTTGGGAAAAGGGTTTTTTAATACCATATTACTGCCAAAGGATGGGAATCTAGGATCTACAAAGCGTTCTTATAATTTGATATACAAACGACAGTAAGATGGGCAAAATAAATGTACAGTTGCTATTAAAATATATGTACATATGAATGTCCTATAACTAAATAACTAGAAGTTCAATCTTATGTGTCTTCAAAGAAGACAAAAATCAAACTGGATATTATTTCATAGCCATGAAATTAATAAAAATAGCAAGAAAAAAACTCCAAGTTTGGAAAAGCAATAACCATTCTTATCCACGAATGATAAGAATGCTCATGAGGAAAAAAAAAAAAAGTTGACCAACTTCAGCGCTATTTGGCATGTTGTAAAGAACTTAGTGCCTCAGTCCATATAAAGTAGCACCACTGTCAATAAAAAAATTCATTTCATTCTGGGGCTCCCTGGCGGTGCATAGGTAAAGTCTCAGCTCTATCAAACTATTGCCAACCATTGGGTATGAGTTTGATCCCCAGCCAGAGAGCCGACCCACATGGTACAGCAGACCTTTCCTTCTCAACCCACTTCTCCCCTTAGTGGTATATTTCACTAGATCCATCTGTCCTGCTCACAACTCTGTCTCTGGTGAGTCTTCTCACCCTCTGCACCTCTGACCTACACCCAGTATTTGTATGCATAAATAATTTTTTAAAAAAGATTTATTTATTTATGCATACAGAACTGGGGTACAGGCCAGAGGTGCAGAGGCAGTGAGAGGATTCACCAGAGACAGAGTGGGGAGCAGAACAGGCTGACTGAGAAAGTACGCTGCTGTGGGGAGCAGAGGGAAGGTCAGTAAAGGTCTGTTGAGCCATGTGGATCAACCCCGGGGCTGGGGATCGAACTCATGCTGAAGTGCTTTAGCTTCTTAGTGTTGTGCTTTAACCCACTGCACCACCAGAGAGGGCCCCAGAATCTGCATTTTAAAAGACTCCCCACCTCAATCATTTCAGTGCAATTTAAATTATGAGTCCATTTTTATAACAGATTTTAAGATTGCCCTGATTTAGAATATCTGCTAAGAAATGCAAGGATCCTCTTTCTCTCTCTCTCTCTGTGTGTATCAAATCTGAGTTTAGTTTTAAAGAGAAAATATTTTGATATCGTAACACTGTTCTCAAGGGAGAAACATCTAAATAAACTACCTTGCATGCTTTGATTGGAAAAACAAAGCCCAAAAAATATTTTTAAAAGGAGAAATCTGATCACTGTATATGTGTGTCGTATCTATTTAATGTGCTTTCAGGAGAGTGTCTAGCTTTTAAATCACTGGAGGTAATCTCTCAATTCTTATTCTCAGTGTGTTTCACCTTTAGGCAACATTACAGTAGAATCCTCTGTGGGTTTGGAAACTTAATGCAACTCTTCTGAATAAATCTAGAGTCACTATCTCCTGGTGCAGTCTAACAAGGTGTTATGAACAATTACATTTAATGAGGCTCATGCAAGTGCATTTATGTTGCTCTGGAAATACCTTGGTTTGTGCTCTGCTGCACTGAAAATCAACTAGTGTGCTTTCTGTTTATCACCTTATTCAATGAAAACTAGTAGGCTTGAGAGGGTATATTTATTAGCATGACTATGAGCAAATAAAAGTGGTTAAGTCTGAGCTTCCTCAACCTTAGTCATGCAGTATACCACACTTCCCAAATGTATATTTTTAAAGACTTTTTTACTTATGCATACAGAACTGGGGCACAGGCCAGAGATGCAGGGGTTCACCAGAGACAGAGTGGGGAGCAGAACAGGCAGACGTATGAAGTACACTGCTGAGGGGAGCAGCGGGCAAGTCAGGAAAGTTCTGCCTCACTATGTGGATCACCTCTGGGGCGGGGATCAAACTCATGCTGAAGTGCCTTTAGCATCTTAGTGTGGTGCTTTAACCTGCTGTGCCACCAGGGAGAGCTCCCAAATATTTTTTACAGGATGATCATTAATAAAATGAGTACAGAATTGTTATTGCTATTCGTTACGACAAGAATAAGTTTATGCCTGAGTTACACATAACTAAGAGAAAATGCCTGAGCTAGTCAATGTCGATAATTAGAACACTAGGGTTAGTTCCTTCAACAGCAAACCTAACTCCTCCAAAAGGCTTTCAACAAACCTCCCAGCAGTACTTCTGAGTTGTTTTCTGTTGACAGGAAGTGAACTATATGGAACATCATAAAACATCTCTTATCCTTCTTTCTGCCAGGACAGTACCAGCCCAAAGACTATCAGCTTCAAAGAAGTAGGAGGAAACTTTTCCAGGAAGCAGGAACAACTGAATTATGCTGACCGAGTGGTGGGAAGCCAGCTTTCCCCAGTTACAGTTTCCCCCCAGTTTTTCTTAACCTCCCTTCATCCCAACTATCACACCGGTGTTGAAAGCATCACAAATCAGTGTTGTCTAGCAATCTCAGCATTACTCACTCCAAGTCCGTCCTCTGATTTCAATATTATTTCATCAATTCTCCCAAGAATCGTATAACTAGCACTTTTCCATACATATGAGAAAAGTTAATTCATTTTGAACAACTGGACTCCTGAGGTTTTATTCACTTCCCAGATACAAGAAGAGCTCTAGATTAAGTGCAAACACATACGTTTTATTAAAAAGATTTGGAGGTAGTTCACAGAATAGAAGGTAATGTTAAACCACCCAGTCTGAAAGGAAAAACAGGAAAAACGAAGCAACTCATTGTACTCATTGTGCTGGTCTCCTCTGTGGTTGTATCACTTAGTAACTCAACAACAGTGAAGCTTATATTCACAGTAATTCTTTTCAAGTCCTGGAACCCCCGAAGGCGATAAAAATTAATTATTTAAATTTGTGCTATAAGTCTCTGCTCCCAGTTCAGACATTTCTGATTGAAATTGGGAAATGGGGAAAATCATAAAACACAGACATGTGGACAATATGAAAGGACTACATGTAGATCAACATCAGAAGGGTCCATAAATTGGTGTTGGGATCTAATACTAGAAGGGAATCCATCTTTTTTAGATTTACCTATGAGTGAATCTCAGGCCTTAGGGCCAATGTAAATAATGGACACTGGCTGATATACAACTATCTTTATTTTAAATCATGAGATGTTATCAGAAACCTCAATGATCACAGAATTGCAGAGGCTAGAATTAGAAGGAGGCCCATGAAGTTGAAGGGACCTCTGCAAATATAGTGAGGCATAGGCAAAACTGGGATGAAAGGGATTGGACTTCTGTTATTTCTGGCGTGAGCACAAATGCACTCTCCTAATACCAATTATGCTGTGAAGTTCCCCACAATGGGGGAAATCACAGGTGTCTGAACATCCAGAGAGCAGTACATGAGCCTCTCTTGAGAAAGCCACCTTGCTTATCATGGTATCTCTCTGGCCAGGTAAATATAAAGGTATGGGTTTTAAGATGATATATCCCAAAGACCAAATCACCTGGGTAACTTTACAAAGCATATTTCCAGCATCTATTTCCATAAGCCCTACTTTAATAATAAGCCCAAGAATATTTACTTTTGACTACACAAAACAAAAAGACACTTCACTGATAGAGAGAAAATTTTTGCTCACATTAGTAATGGTAAAGGACTGATCACAAAGATATACAAAGAGCTGATGCAACTCAACAAAATAAAGTGAACAACCCCATCAAAAAATGGGCAGAAGGTCTAAATAGACATAACTCCAAAGAGGAATTGTAGACAGCCAGAAGGCATATAAGTATTCAGCATCACTTGTAATAAGGGAAATGCAAATCAAAACCACAATGAGATGCCATCGTACACCAGTGAGAATGGCACATATTATAACAACTAGCAACAACAAATGTTGGTGAGGATGTGGAGTAAAAGGAACTCTAATACACTGCTGGTGGGAATGCAAACTGGTCCTATCACTATACTTACTAATTTTTTTTTTAATTTCCCAGTTAATTCCAATAACCAGTTCCACTTTAAAACCATTTTTTTTTTTTTGTAAAGTACTGGATCCTCCTTCTCCTCACCTTTCATGAAGAGAATCCATTTCTTAATAATGAGCACAAAATGTACAATAAAATAGACAAAAATATTGACTAAACAATCAAAAGGCAGTGTACATTCTCACTTTTTAGTTTCAAAGTAATTTGAACATTCTGGTGAGAGAACATTCTGGACAGACTGAAAAATACCACCTCTTGAATCAGTAGCTTTAATACACAATATGCCATTCACTTCTCACAGCCAGAGTCCTTTGGTCTCAAGGACAGGACACATTCACAAGCTGCAAATGCATTTCTCCTTGTTTTCATTCAACTAAATAACCATGCTAAAATAGGCTTTTCTTACTAAAGGACATGTGCTTTGATAGTATGACAAAAAATACAATACATGCTTGAAATAAGTTGTTTCTACCTTCATTTCCTATACTATAGGCCTTCCCCATGAGTGATTCCCAAATTATAAAAGTTAAGAGATCTTTATATTCAAGGGTTTTCAAAAGTTCTTCCCATTCCCAAATTTCCCACAACGTACATTGAATTACTACATGCAGTGCAACCCTCCTGTTTTTTTAAAAACAGAAACAGCAGATTTCCTTAGTTGATGTCATAATCTGGCACTTAAATTTAAAAAATACTGATTTGTTTAGGCTTATTGTATTACAAATAAGACAGCTAAGTCCCAGGGAACTTAAAAGACTTGACAAAGCTACTGAACAAGAGTCTCAGACTAGCCTTTGGATCTTTAACTGAACACTTCATTCTTTCTACTATTTTCTGCTGCATTTATAATGGTACTTTGTATAGATTTAAAGGACACTTCCAGTTTCAGAGGGAAGAATATACTCATTTTGAAGAACATAGAACAGTCTTTTTATTTTATTCTTTTAAAACATGGCAATCAATCAATCCTAATGTAACCTCATTCTCAGAAATCTTGGTTTGTAGATTCTAAAAAAATACACAAGATTATAGCTTTAATATCACCAAATAATACTTTTTTATTACAATTTCAAAGTGAAGTAATTATCTCAATCACTTCACCATATTTTCATAAATTACATTAAACTTCTCAACATCAACATCTCATTTGGTAGATTCCCTCAATATACAGCATTATAATGAAATATTTTGATTCTAAGCTTCAACTTTTGCTATTCAGAAAAAAAATGCATTTTATTTTAAATTGATGGTACTACTCATGGTGTAGAAAAATTCTGTGTTGTTTTATAATGAAAAAATAAACATCCGGCCCACCCTGGTGGCCCAATGAGTTAAAGCACAGCACCATGAAGCTAGCGCAGCTGCTTTACCGCCAGTTTGATGGGGGGAGGGGTGGGGGCTGGGGGTAGGGTGGGCCTGTAGCAGACCTCTCCTGACCCAACTGCTGCTCCCCTCAGCAGTGTACTTCATGGGTCTGCCTGTCCTGGTCCCCATTTTGCCTCTGGTGACTCTTCTTACTCCTGCACTTCTGGCCTGTACCCTAGTTCTGTATGCATAAATGAATAAACCTTTAAAAAAGAAAGAGTAAACATTAACTGAATACATGTAACTACCTTGGTAATCGAATTACCTGGTACTTAAGTATTTTAGGCTGAGATGATACAATCAAATTTTTAATATTTACAGTGATTCTTGACATGGCAAAGAAATCACCTAAGGAATCATGAGAAATGTTGATCCCTGGGTCCCGATGTTCCAATGTGAAACTAAAAATGGGATTTTTAGAAGTTGCCATATATTTTCTGATTCTGATACAGAGAAGATAGTGAATCAATGATTTAGACAGATATGACCTAGGCATTTCATGTATTATAATTAATTGTGCCTCTGTAATTATAGTAATTTAGTTGAAATCATGTGACAAATTTTGTAGTCCTTTACAATATAATTTAGAGTTTAGGGCCCTCCCTGGTGGTGCAAAGGGTTGGAACACAGCACTGCAAGCTAGCTGCAGCTGCTTCAGTGTGAGTTTAATCCCTGGCCCTGGAGGTGACCCACATAGTTCAGCAGACCTCTCCTGTCTTGCCTGCTGCTCGCCTCAGTAGTGTACTTCGTGGATCTACCTGTTCTGCTACCCACTCTGGTCTTTGGTGAATCCTGTACCTTTGGCCTGTATCCCAGTTCTGTATGCATAAATAAATAAATCTTTTCTATATATATATAGAGAGAGATAGATAGTTATAGATTATATAAAGATATATTTATATATATTTTATATTTATAAATAAATATATAAGACTTATTTATTTATAAATATATAGTGTACAGTTTACACACTGTGTAAATTTTAGCCTTACATTTACATATTGATTGAGTAATTAACAGGTAGTCAAGCATGTTTTATCTACAAAGTAGGAACACAAATGCATTTCCACTTTACCCCTGGACTGTATAATTATCAGACTGACCTCTGAAGCATCTAATTTTAAGTGGCAGTGTTCTTTTTAATGGAAAACCCTTATTAAAACCATCTGAATGTGTATTTAATCACTTCCGATAAAGTGAAAAGTTAAAACCTATGGTGATATGACACATCTCCTTCCACAAGGAACTATAATCTAAAAAGTAATCTAGAATTATATCTTTCTATAGTCACAGTCATATTTGCTGAAATAGAGAAATCTTCAATTGGCTAAATTCAATTATTTTTATTTTTTTATTTAAAAATGTTAAATAACTCATTTTATAAAACTCTCATTATCTAAAGATTTAAGTATTTCTGGCAAAATCTAATGCAAACATTCAAAGAAGGCTAAGTTCCAAATCTGTAAAAGCCTATTCTGGCAAGTACTCTTTATTTGCTGGCTAGGATAAAACTTGAAGATGATAAAAAGAATGTGGATGCTAAACATTCCACCATGAACATTAAAAACAAGGATATTCTACTCTGCACAAAAAGTTATGGATGGAAGTCTTGGGACAAAACAGATGAAACTCAAGGAGCTAACCTAGAAATAGTTAAGGAGAAAGGCCACATTTTCTCTTTGATAGGTCAGCATTTTCTCTTTGATAGGTCAATGTTCCTTTAACAAGCTGACATGTCCGTTCATACAAGCCAACAATTTTAAGTATCTATCCTGCTCTAATAAGACAAGCATGTGTGTTGTAAAATTATACCGATCATTGCTTTTTTGGTCTTGAGTCATAATAAAAAATCAGCTCAAGATTTTAACTAAGTCAAATGACGACTAAACGCCTCTTTGCAAAAGCTTTTTTTTTTTTTTTTTAAAGATTTATTTATGTTTACAGAACTGGGTACAGGCCAGAGGTGTGGTGGGTGAGAGGATTCACCAGAAATAGACTGGGGAGCAGAACAGGCAGACTGAGGAAGTACACTGCTGAGGGGATCAGGGGGCAGGTCAGGAGAGGTCTGCCGCACCTTGTGGGTCAGCTCCCTGGCTGGGGATCAAACTTGCGCAGCAGTGGCTTCCGAGAGCTTCATAATGTGGTGCTTTAACCTGTTGCGCCACCAGGGAGAGCCCAGCAAAAGCTTTTAATAATGGTTTGTTTGTATTTTCTTTACATGTATTTCAGGTTGAGACAGAAGCTTTTTCCCCCTTTCCTTCACATATTATTCCTTGTTTAAATAATTAAAAGTCAGGCTACATGAATGCTGAAAGAAGAAAAAATGGATGAATGGGCAGATGGGTCAAGATGGAATGTCCCTAAGTCTGGTGGGTCTTATGATTCTCTTCCTTGAAACAAAACTTTTTCTAGTTCAGATTCAAGGAAGCACAGAAATAGTCCTTCAGCCTTTCCAAGTTGAGGTCAAAGTCCTTTTTATACTTGGCATACAACCTAGACACATCAGAATTCTGTACAAATTGGAAAGTTTTACGTTTCCCAGCAATTCAAGTGCATTCTGTGGTTCTTTCATCCGGTGGGCTGCCTTAGCAGATTTGAGGCATCTCTGAGGACAAAGTTTGAAAGCTTAGGTTTGAAAGCTTTGAGGTTTTCTTGGCGACCAAGAAGAATAATTTGACTTCTTTTGGAATAAAATCATGTTCAGCAGAAAAGATCTGCTGTGCTCAAGGTCATGGACCTTGGCTCTGTGGATATTCAGTTATTCAGCAGAATAGCCACTCCATGCCTTTAAAACACTCCAGGTGCCACTGGCAGTATTGCTTTTGAACCTCCTGACAGCAGCTGATTCTCTGCACCTGCATATCCCCTTCTTTATAGGGTCTGGTCTGCTCTCTAATGTCCAAAGTCCTTCTATTCTGAACAAAATGCCTCCAAGAATCAAGATTTGTATATAAACAATTAAAAGAAGGAATATAATTTTTAAATTGATATATTTCAAAGTTGTAAGTTAAGTATTATTTAAGAATGAGTTGTTTGCAAAGTATGTCATAGGAGCCCTGAGGAATTATCGCATTAATTGAGAAGCATTAAATACCTACTATGTGTGAAACAGACTGCTAATGCTTTGAGGAAAATAGATGAATTAGAGAGCTAGTTTACAAGCTGTTAACAATGCAGAGGATGCAAGGCATGTAAAAACACAGCAATTAAAAAGTAGAAATTTTTCCACAAAAGTTTTGAAATATAGCTCATAAAGAAGATAAAATGTGTATAAAAAATTGAAGAATGGTGGATTTGAAATTTAAGGGATTTAGAGGAAAGACATTCTGAATGAAAAGATAGAAATGGGTGACATTTTTGAGGTGAAAAATCAAACAATGATATTTGAATAGAAAAAAAGAGGCATGCTGAAGAACAATGACAAAGTGAGGAAGTTTGTTGAGTCTGAATCAAAAATATCTTCATAAAAGGAAGAGGCATTTTTATCAGGAATATCTGTCTGCTCATAAATGGTTAATTATTGCTTGTTATGAATTTCAGGTTTTATACAATTCACTCTTCTATATTTTTTGTGTGTGTTTGTGAAGAAAAACTCAGGTAGAGACCAGAGGTGTGTTTGTGTGTGTGTGTGTGGGGGGAGAGTTGAGAGTATTCCCCAGAGACAGATTGGGGAGCAGAACAGATGGATCTATTGAAATATGCTGGTGAGGGGAGCAGTGGATGTAATAGGAATGGCCTGCTGCTGCTCCCTGACTGGGGATAGAACTTAAATGCCTGCCACAGTGGCTGCTGATAGCATCAAATCGCTGAGACTTAATCCCTCACACCACCAGGGAGGACCTCAAAAAAAAAAATTTGCTTTTGGCTTTATTTTTAGTATTATTTAATTTCTAGAATCACAGGAGACATTAACATTTCATTTTTTAGCCTTGTGATTAGGGGAAGTTTATGGAATCTTCTAATCCTCCATTTCTTCCTTTCTTAAATTAAAAAAAAAAAAGGCAGTATTTACTCAGAGGTTAATGAATTTATGTTTATAAAATTATTAGCATAGCTGTCACCCAGTTCTCTTGTATACAATTTTGGTCTGTTTGTTCTTACTTTTTTCCATTAGAATGTCACTTCATGTGGTAAGCAGCTTTTTGTACTTGCTTACAATAACATGCCCATTCCCCAAATCTATAAAGATATTTTCTACTAGGATTTTATAATGTTGCAATCTCTCTATTTATATGAATGGTATGTGAAAGAAACCTTTTACTTTTCTTTCCTACATGTATAGCCAGTTCTTCCAACAATGTCTATTAAATATTCTATCATTTCCTCATAGTTTTTAAACATCGTGTAATCATAGATTAAACTTTATTTGTACGTGATCAATTTCTAGACTTCATTCTTTTCTATACACCAGTTTATCTAGTTCGGTGCCACAGTTACACTACTTGCTTTGAATTATAGCCATTTCATAGCACATTTTGATATTACATTGGTAACTTACCTAATTATCTTTCTCAAAAATTAGCCTTTCATGAAAATTTATATAAACGCTATAGTCAATTTGTTAAGCATCCAAACCCTGTGCCAAGTTGAGGTTATGAGTTAAGTGGTAATAAAAATATAACGTAATATAAAGCTTGAGTATTCTATTCAGGCACACAATTTATTATTCTACTTCTTTTGGGCTCTGTCTTATATCCTTCAGTAAAGTTGCACTAGTTTCTTTATGTGAATCTTGCACAAAGACAGTTCATGATATTTTAGTAAGCTTTTCACATTCCTAAAATCATTGTGCTGGCATTAAAAAAAAAAACAAAACAGTGATTTGAATATCACTAATTTAATAGGCATAATAATTTGAGAGAAAATCCTAATCAATTTTTTTTGCCTTCCCACATTAGTCTTCTATTCTGATTATGCTAACTAAAATGTATTACTTTTGTGAATCTGCAAAATGATATCTTTTTTTAGTCAGACATATATGCTATCCTATTTGTAAATTAAATTTATGTCAAGGAACAGCTATAATTTTCAGAAGAAAACGTCAAAAGCAAAGAAAAATAACTAAGAAACATAATTCAAATGGAAACAAACAGCTCCCACATGGTTAATTTCCATGACCCACAGTCAGAAACTAAGAACTAAAATTATATTTAAAGTATAAATATAAACCTTCCTCCTGCAATTTCACTTCTGAGGTCTAGCATATTATACATTAACTCAGGAGATAAAGGTGTTGCAAGTTAAGTCAGTTCAACATTCTGGGTTTGTGTGTGTGTGTGGGGGGGGGGAGAGTTGAGAGTATTCCCCAGAGATAGAATGGGGAGCAGAACAGATGGATCTATTGAAATATGCTGGTGAGGGGAGCAGTGGATGTAACAGGAATGGTCTGCTGCTGCTCCCTGACTGGGGATAGAACTTAAATGCCTGCCACAGTGGCTGCTTTTTAAAAAGCACAGCTATATAAATTACTGGATTTTGATGTTGAAATACCATGTCAACTACAGGTGTATCAAAATGTGACTCAAAATAAACATTCAAAACCACTTCCCAGGAAGCAGGATTTTTCTACAAGCTATAGAGAAAAGTGTCTCTTGAAAAAAAAAATAATAAAAAAAAATGCTTTCCCTGGAATTAAAAGCACTGCATTTATCAGTATATTCTTCAGTTATTTATTAATTTTTTGTATATACCATTATCATTAGTTTAGTTATAAAATGTTTACACATTGCCCACTAAAGTGTGAACTCCCTGAAGATGGGAGATTTTTGTTGTCATGGTGCCTGTTTATACCAAGACTGTGCCCATGCCCGGCACCAAGGAGACACAAAATAGCTATCTGTTCATTGAATTACCCAGAATTATTTAATTTACAGTATACACATGAACACAAGATTAAAAGCCATCCATACAGATTCAAATGTTAATGAAACTTTGTCATAATCTACCCTTTAATATTTTACTGTGCTTAAAAGTAAAAATCAAATGTGATAACAGAGCTATAGGAAAGCTCATGTGTAAGTGTGATTTTAGGAATGATTTTCACTTCCATGGCATCCTGTTTAAAGAGGGAAAATAAATCTTAGCCACATATTAAATAAGTCATTCATTGCATTTGTTCAAAGTGCCATCAAGGAAGGAAATTAAAAATCTTGCTTGAGGTGGGATACTCCACTTGAGGACTTCCCTAAAAAGGAAAGCTCAGTTGCTGGAGTTGAACAAAAGGCAAGTGGAAAGGGCAAGTATAGTCTAGGTACCCACAGGGATCTCTAAAGAGTTCTGAGACCAGAAAATTTTTGGAAAATTCTAAAAATTATGAGAAGGAAGACATGCTAGGAAAGAATTAGGACTGAACAGGTAAAAGACAGTTATTCTGGTGGCAGAATTGCTTGCACAGAGCTAGCTAGCTGGAGTCACTGGAACTTCCCTGAACTTCCTTTGCTTCCAGTGGCAGTCTGTCCTCCCCCAAGATGTGTTATCAATAACAAGTGAAATCAGGAAATACTCTGAAATTGGTCAATTTGTCTAGTGATGAGGGTAATACTGGCTGGTAGAAAAAAGGGCATTTTGGTTTCAGAAAGCTTGAAATTCGTTTGATTGCTTTCCAAATTTCAAAATCATACTGTGATATGAAAGCACAAACTGAGAAGAACCAGCTCTTTGGCTCCAGATCTAAGATCTTTGTGTGGAAGCACAAAATGAAGCCAAACCTCATCGACCTGTTTTCACACGATCAACACAAACTAGATTCAACTATTCAGCTATGAAGACTAAGTTTTCCTATTATTAGTCCAATGCATATTTTTGCCTGCCTCTGTACTACTTCTTTTTCTCTGACTTGTCCATCTAGTCAAATATTTCCATAATCAGCTCAAGCCCCTTCACATTAAGACTTCCTCATGTGAGCCACCACATGGCTTCCTATTCGAGCCATCATTTTTCTGATGTCCACTCTTTTATCATTTATTATATAATTCCTTCTTCAATAGGAAAAGATTCCTGAAAGGGGAAGGAAGATGGCCAGAGAGAGGGGACGGGATAAAGACTACACACATGAATAAACAGTATTTATCTAGAAGGAAAATTTCCAAGAAGAATATAGAAGATGAATTAAAGATCAAGTTTATATTCTTTGGAAGATGGTCATTCTATTTGGGCATCCTGTTTGAATCTCTATAGCATACCTATACAAGTAACAGGAGATACTCTAGAAAGTACTTGCTAAACAAATCGTATCTATAAGCATATCTCAATTTTAGACATGTGTTCTTAGATCATTCTCTGGTGATTGCCCTGAGGAAGAAAAAAAAAATGGAAATTTGTAAACAGTATGCCAGAGAAAAATTATAAATTATTTCAGTTACAAGTCTATTTCATGGACCTAGTTTTCTTAGTAGCTGCTTAGGATAAACATTTTAAGTATAAACTCTTCAATACTATTAAAATCAGTTTAAAAATTATTTGGCTCTCTGACAGAAAAATTAGGCAAAAAACAATCCATGGAATTAAAAATTAATAAACAATATAGCTATGAAAAATCATACAACTTTAAAGGCTTTCACAGAAATGCATAGGAAAACAAAATAGAAGTGTCTTTGTATTTATGTTATAATAACTACCCCGGCTGGGTACAATAAGACAAGTACTCTGTCTCCAATAAGTGGAAATGTATTGTGGTATAATCTATGGAGAATATAAATTAGCAATGTGTTTCAATACAGAAAGAAAAGTACTACCCTTTTTTTTCCAAATAAATCTGCATTCAAAAAACACATCAGAAGCATGAACGAAAATTTGTATACCAATATATCTATCACAGACTAAAAATTCAATAGTAAATAATTAAAATATTTGATTACTGGGAAATTGTTAAATAATTTATAAAACCACATTAGGATGGAATATTTTGCCATCATTAAAAATCACACTTTCATATTCCAATGTTCAGGAAAAGTACTCTCCACATAAAACTAACGAACTAAAGATTGAATATACAAATTTATTATAAAGTATGTGATACGCAATTATGTGCACAGGTACATATATCAGCACACATTTATATATGAATACATTTCTGGGAGGAAATGTTACCAATTCTATGTAATGAGTGTTCTTTCTTTAATTTTCCTGTATTGTCCGAATTTCCCATCATGAGTATCTTTTACAATCAGAAAAGGTTAATAATATTAAATGATTAATTTAGATTCATTGTGCCATGTGTATGAACTATTCTTCATAAATAGCTCCCTTGTATGAGTTAAGCCAAAGTGATGCCAAACCATATTGGGTTCTTCAGAGACTCAATTGCCAACAATGACATAATGCAAAACCTCCCACAGAGACCCTCTTCTCTTTCACACAGCACTATTTTTTTTTAACAAGGCTTAACAGTTGGAAGTGCTGAGAAGCTACAGATGAGATCATTAATAGAAAGTATTTTCCATCACACTTTTGTCAGGGAAAATCCCTTAGTAGATCTATTTTTGAGTATGTTTTTACCCAGGCTGACAAAATTTAAAGTGGTGTACATAAAACATGTTTTGTAAGCATTCTCCTCTACCAAATGGAATTCATTTAGGCCATTATACTGATAAAGATCATTTGTCCTGGGCTTGTCCTCTGCATGACCTGGTATTTGGAGGTGTGAGGAAAGACAGTGAGTGGTCAGGGGCTTAAAAAATGGCACCTGAGCAATCACTCCTTCTAAAATTGACCAGAAATATCACAAAAATAGTCCGATGGCGTTTTGCAAGCCTTTATAGTCTGTAACTTAAGCAGGTTATTTATGCCTAGCTAGCAGAATTAAACTTGATCAGCAGAGTTCATAAAAACCCCTAACAGACTAGGATTCAGCATGCCCTCATTCCTAATATAACCATTTTTTTTTTTTGCGCTAGACTGAGGAAGGCAGGACTTATTAAAACCGAGCAATCCGTTCTTTG
This sequence comes from Condylura cristata, assembly GCF_000260355.1. Lineage (NCBI taxonomy): Eukaryota > Metazoa > Chordata > Mammalia > Eulipotyphla > Talpidae > Condylura > Condylura cristata. The sequence continues at coordinate 11,313,692 of NW_004567121.1, read as the reverse complement.
TATATCTTTTTGATCAATCCTTTATCACTTGTTTTGTGTGAGAAAAATTTTTCCCAATCAGTGGGATGAAGTTCAGCAAAGATAAACAACCCCATCAAAAAATGGGCAGAAGAGTTAAAAAGACAGTTCTCCAAAGAGGAAATGCAGATGGACAACAAGCATATGAAAAAAATGTTCAACATCACTTGTAATAAGGAAGATGAAAATTAAAAGCACAATGAGATACCAACTCACACCAGTGAGAATGGCACATCTTAAAATAACTAGCAACAACAAATGTCGGTGAGGATGTGGAGAAATAGGAATTCTGCACTGCTGGTGGAATGCAAACTAGTACAAACATTACGGAAAACTGGAGGCTTCTCAGACTTCTAAAAATGGAGTTTCCCTATGACCCAGCAATCCCACTCCTAGGTATCTACCCCAAAGACACAAAAACTCTGATTCAAAAAGACACCTGCACCCCCTTTTTTATTGCTGCTTTATTTACAGTAGGAAAGACATGGAATCAAACCAAATGCCCAAAAGTAGATGACTGGATTAAAAAGATGTGGTACATATACACAATGGAATATTACTCAGCAACAAAAATAAATAAATAAACAAATGCATGTCTTTTGTAGCAATGTGGATGGAGCTGGAAGGGATCATGCTTAGTGAAATAAGCAAGAAAAGGAAAAAATACCAGATGTTTTCACTCATAGTAGGAGTATAAAGGTCCAGGGGAGAAAATAATGATAATAATGAACAACTATATACCAGAGACATTTTGTGGGGGTGGAGTGGGGAATGGGATCAAAAATTGGGAGGGGGAAGTGAACTGTACTATAATGATGACACATGGGTGAACTGGTGGTGGGAAGCTGACCGGGATTCCAACTGAGATGGGAAAAGGCACAAAATGAAAAAAGTAAACTATTATATTATTAAAAACAAACAAACAAACAAACAAAAAAAACCTGAGCAATCCACTTGCCTTATGGAAACGCTAGCCCTCACCTTTATGGGAACATTTATTGTTGATATCTTCTCAGGGTCTGCTTTCTCTTATATAAATCTATATTTATATAAACCCACAAAATTCATCATGTTTTGTGCATTTTTGTTGAAATTAATCTAAAATTCTCCTGCCTCTGATCCTAATACTTCTATGCTGGCTCAGGTTTTCTCTGCTTTGCCTAACAGGGACTTCAGCTTAATTTTTTTTAAAAGATTTATTTATTTATGCATACAGAACTGGGATACAGGCCAGAGGTGCAGGATTGGTGAGAGAATTCACCAGAGACAGTGGGAAGCAGAACAGGCAGATGGATGCAGCACACGGTTGAGGGGAGCAGTGGGCGAGATAGGAGAGGTGTGCTGTACCATGTGGGTCACCTCCGGGGCAGGGATCAAACTTGCACTGAAGTGGCTGTGGCTAGCTTGGAGTGCTGTGTCCTAACTAGGGAGGGCCTGGAATTAAGCTTAATTTAATACCCACTCCACCTGAAAGTTGCTGTTGTTGTTTTATCAATAGCAGCACATTCATTTTTTTTTTTAATAGTTTGAATAGTATACTATTTTAATAGTTTTCTTTCAAGGAAAATAATAGGGATTAGAGACACAAAGAAATCTGCAACTAAATTCTGGGTAAAACAGGTATCCTTTTTCATGAGATCTTCAAGTATTTACTATAATATTAACATAGTAACAATTCCAGGTTATAATTTGGCTACCTCTTGAAGCCTACTCCAAGAATTTCATTAAAGTCTGTAGCAAATGAGGAACCCTGGGTTTTATGGGGAGAGAATAAACCAGGAACTTTTTGTTCAGAGAAACTGGGTCATTCCTTTACTTGACAGACTGGTTTTAACTTTATTGTGTGTCAGTCTTTCTTTGCTTGGTGGGAGAAGAGGGGGTTTCTGTTTCTGCTACAGATATTGTATCTTTGACTAAGTACTGAAATCATATAAAATGGATTAGTAATGCACATTGCATTACTTGATTCTGAGAAGATTAAATGTGGTCAGAATGAACTGATTTTATACATTATGGTCTGAAAATTCCTACACTAGACAATAATTCCTTCAGGAAAGGAAATTTACCAATCTCCTGTCTCCCAGGGACACACAACACAGAATCCACTGACTAGGAACTGACTTGTTGGACACAGGGGTATGAATATCAGGTGCCATCATTGCCCTTGCACTGTCCCAAAAGGGGACAAAAATGAAAGCTGTCGTCGTTTCTGGCCTTACTGTCTACTAGCCACAAGTGATCAAAATCCAAGTTAAAATAAAGCAGAAATACAATAAAACCTGTATTTCTCACTCAGCTGTTTCTGCTTTGCAATTTTCCCAGCTTAGAAAATGTACTTATTCCTGAGGTAGTTGAAGAACTGCCTCAATTGCGCATTATTCTCTGAGTATGCAGATGTGATATGAATGTGTGTTGTGATGATATATTGAGGACATCACTTTATCTAAGGGATTGTAGATAGTAAGGAAAGTGTTTCAGACAAAATTCTGAACACATGCTTGGTGATGTCTGCTCTCCACTTTACTGTTGATATATCAATTGGATAAAACAGGATTTAATCAGACCAATAAGGTACATCTCCTGACATCATGGGTAACCACTGCCCATTTTCTGTGGAGACATCAACACAGTACTCAAAGGCTGATTTACTTTCTGGTTCTACTTTATCTTTCCAAGGCTCCTCATACAAAACTGCTATGAAACTTAAAACATCGAATAAAAATGCTTTGCAACAATTAAAGCAACAGTAAACATACTAATAAACCTATAGGAAACAACCCAGTATTTTATCCCTGTCTTTAATGTCAGGTTGCTTTTTTTATTTCAGAGGTCAGAAAAACAAACACTCTCTGAGCTCATTATGTGCTTGCCCAAACAAGCAGAAAAACAGGCGCCTTTCCAAATGCCAGACAGTGAAACCTAGGATTTTTCTTTGTATCTCACTGTAATTCGGGTGATAAAACACTTGCTAATACAAGCTATTAAAACACCAACAAGCGGAAACCAGTCTCTCATAGTTTATTTTAAAACCCCTCACTGTGTTCTTAATTAACTGCTGACTTTTAAACCAAAAATGTCAGTCAAGAAGTACAAAGTTATCTTTATCACTGCCTAACTAAAAATTTTAAAATCCTGATTATTTGAAAAGTGGAAAAAAGAAATAAGTAGTCAACACTTTGGAATTAATTTTAAATGGTAGAAAGTCACATAAAATGAATTTTTCAATGGCTTCCAGTTATCTAGTGAGTTATAGTTAAGTTTATTATGAGGCACTCTTTTCAGACATTATTAGTTAATCAAGAAAGATTTATTTTTACCCTTCAAACAACTCTTTCATGTTACAAGGTCATTGCTTCTAGAACCCAGTTTTGTTTTTGTTTTTTTCCCTAATCTACAATTTAGGTATGAGATATATGCATTATTATCAGGATATGTTTAGAGAAATTTTTATTAATAAAATCATAGCCAGTCCAACCTTAAGGGTGCAGTGCTTGTTTGTATGCAAAATAACATTTAAATGTAACTAAAAGCTAAAAAAACTTTGCTAGCGTGACTTACTATGAATGGTATGTCTTAGCATCTTTTGGGGAACACAGTACTTGTGAATGAGGAATACTTGGTTTTTATTGTTTGTTTATGGTTTTGTTTAAAAAGGAGGACAGAGGAAAAAAACGAGGATAGAAGACCTAGCACTTTGGGACTTTGAAAATCAGGCCATCATGACTTACTTCCCCACTGTATAAGTTAAGTTAATGTATATTATTATTTTTAAGGTTTATTTATTTATTTGTACAGAACTGGGGTACAGGCCAGAGATGCGGAAGGTGAGAGGATTCACCAGAAACAGAGTGGGGTGCAGAACAGGCAGATTGAAGTAGTACACTGCAGAGGGGAGCAGCGGGCGGGTCAGGAGAGGTCTGCCGCGCCATGTGGATCACCTCCGGGACAGGCAGGAATCGAACTCATGCGGAAGTGGCTTAAGCCTCTCAGTGCTGTGCTTTAACCCGCTGCGCCATCAGGGAGGGCCTAACGTATATTATTTTTTGTACCCGTATGTATCTCCATTTCTTTATAACATTACATATCTACACAAAGAAAAATTTTCAAGAGGTAAAATTAAGGAGAAAAAGAAAAGGAATTCTTAGACCAATAATTATTTAAGAGTAAACTGATACAGAAATGTGGTGAATTAAACTCAAACCACTTTTCAATCTAATTATCCATACAAAGTGGGACGGCATTGGCCTGTACACTTCAGAAAGCTTGGAAAAAATCATTACTGTTCTATCACTTTTAGCATAAAGATAAATCTATAATTTAACTACTTCTCATCATTTTCATGACTGCCACCCTCATCTGAGTCAACAGTATCTCTCTTGTATTTCTGAAATAATTTTCCAACCTGGTGTCCCTAAGTTCACTTTTACCTGCCTTTACCCTTCCCATTCCTACCTCCAGCAATTAAAGTGATAGCTCAAACCTGAATATCAAATCATGCCACTCTTTGGCTCAATCCCTTCCTCCACCATCACCACTATGGTGATGAGAAAGATGTTAAGGGCTTTTTAGAGGTAGAAGTTGACGATGCTTACAGTTAAATGTATGTAATGCCTATACTCTAAGTAGCAGCTAAGTCTGTACTTTTGAAAGATTAGTTGCAGCAACAAGTCATAAAACTGATCTGACAAATTCACAAGGACAAGATACATAAGTGAAGTAGTTTATAGGGTTCTGAACTTACTGAATATTTCAATTTTTTTGTTCCACTTAAATAAGTGTACTACAGTTTGTAAGTGGAAAGTGAAATTAATTTATTATCACCTGACCCCTCACCCCCCATGCCCCCTCCATTCCATACACATTCTTTGCTACTTCATTAAAGTTGGAGCCTAGTCCCCATTTTTACTTTCTTAGCAAGAATATTATCTCTCTCACACTTGAGACAAATATCTTCACTAAAAGAGATGCCACAATTTAATGCTTTGGTTGAAAATACAAGACTATCCCAAAACATGTTCTCTCTCTCTCTTTTTTTAGGTAACATTGGTTTACAACATGTCTATAATGCATTTTGTTAAATGCACTGGAAATTAAATGGAAGGCGGTTTACAGTAAAATCCAGAAATAAACACTATTAATGCTTTGTGTGAATTACGTGCCTTATTTTATCTACTACACAGGATGTATACATTTTCCTATCTCATTAAAAACTCTTTAGAAGCATAAACAACAATAAAGCCTTTCATGATTTCCCTTTCTCTCTTAGAATAAAAGCTAACGTGTTCTTAGAATAGTCTGTAAGTTTGACCAGTCCTGCATCTGAGGGTTCATTGACAGTACTGCCACAGGGCGCTAAGGGTGCTAAGTGATTATTCAAGCTATACATTTCCCTGGACCACTGCCCTTCACTGGCACTTTACTCTGCCTGGTGTAGTCTTCAACCAGCCCTAATGCAAATCCTAGTACCAGCACTACTTAAATTTGCTGTCCCTTTCTTCCTTTATCTTTTTCCACTTGCAAACTTAATAAAGGCTATAACTAATGCTTAAGCATTTGTTGCCTCTCTCCCACAATGGAATTTATGCTGCACAGAACGGGAGTCTTTAGGTTTTTGTGTGGTAGCATCCCTAGAATTTAGACCGAGGTTAGTCTCATGGCAGGCAGTCCTCAAATGATCATTGTGGCCCCTGTGATTGCCTGTCAGACATGAAGCTGTGAGACCCTTTCCCCTTCTAGAGGAGTGCTGATGTCTCTGCTTCTTATTGAACAGAGCTCTGTCTGGACTGAAGGATAGCCATGAGACAACGGTTCTGTATTCTACCCTCAAAAAGAAAAAAGAAACTGAATGTCTTTTTAACTCTTTTATGCTGAAATTCTCATCTTCCTTAAATCACAAGGATAATCTGTTGACCCTTACAACAGCTCCGAGCTATTATTATCCCCAATTGAGAAAGAAAGAAGCTGTAGAGTTTATTGAGGCCCTAAGTGGCAGAACCAGGACTAGTAAAGCATGTTATTGGATTTTCCCTTCTATATAGTGACAATGAACTGCAGCCACACCTCAGATAACAGCAAATTAGCAAAAAGACAGAGGTGTGTCCTTTTGACCCTCAAGGGGGACTTTTAGTTCGCAGAGTTAACTTCTGAATAAAGATAGGATGACTATTTTGTTGATAAGGGTTCAGCAAGTCTTAGTCATTCTTTAATTTCTATTGTTTGCCAGGTTTGTTTTGTTTCAATATGAAGATGCTTACCCTGAATCTTCCTTTTATTTTATTCTATTAAATAAACCCTACCTCTGCATAGCATGACACAGGGTCTAGAAATCACTCTCACCTTATCCATTTAACTCAGTCTAAAACAATACCAGTTGAGGTTAAGAGGGGGTAGGTTATATTTTTAATTCAGATGCATGAACAGCTTGTCCAGTGTGACAGAAGTAGTAAGTCTCAAAACCAGCACAAACATACAGATCTTTGTAAGTATAAACCCAATGTTAACTTAATGGAAATGCATTCATTGTTTTTGTTTTTGTTTTTGTTACTTGGGGACATAATTATGTGATGGAAAGGAATTGATCTAAATTACGCTTACACAAATGTCTTCTACAAATATGACAATTTTGAAGTTAAGTTCTATTTCCCTGCAGCTATTCTGTCAGTATCACTCCCAAACATTGGCTCTTTGGAAGTCCCTTCCTGTTCCTTTACCAGCTGTCTCATGATTTCCCTATTTCTCAGCCTTTGCTGCTTCTCTCTCTCTCTGTCATCCTAGCTCCTAGTGGAACATTGCCAGGCTACTATTATCTCCTCTTTGGTCACACTAGTAAAATCTTCCTTCTTTTCCAATATGCTGCCCAACTTTGAAGAGCTTTCTTCCCCTTTTTAGACTTGTGTAGGATTTCTGGGTACAAGCTGTACAAGTTAATATTATTCAGAATACATTACAGAGTAGCACCTATAATAGTGCCTTGCACACTGTAGGCAAGCAATAGATATTTGAAGAATGAATCTTGAAGTCAAAAGAGAGTCTCTGAATTAATAGGGTGGTGACATGAAACGTCAGTTTGCTTCTCTTCACCACTCATCTCCTGCCCTCCTGGTTCTTCCCTGCTCCTTCATTCCTCTTCCCACGTATATGTCACATACATTCAGGATGGTGAGTTATGACTGGTTCCTTAAAGAAGGGTGAATGCTAACTGTATCGATAGCACATTATTCCCAGATTCCACTGGGCTGTAACTGAATATATAAGCAATTGTTCTTTTGCCAACACATACATTTTCAATGTAGCAAACTGGTTTTCATTTTGCTAAACTTAGAACATCTACACATTGCCAAACTCTTTATTATATTTAATATGAATATTTTCTCCTGTAAAAGAAGCATGTTCATTAGTAAATGGATGATTGACTAAGTCATTTTACTTTAATGTAGATGTTAGCAAATGTCTTTCAAAGAAAAAATCTAAAGTAATTTTGATTGAATAATCTTAAAAATCTTTTCACAGTGAGAGTGCAGCATATTGATATAAAGTCAGGGAGTAAGCTTGATAAAGTAAATCTTATTTTAAAATAATCTTGTAACAAATTAGTGACAAAATTCCGGGAAAACTAAGTAGTAATTTAATAAAAAAAAAAAAAAAGGCATTTAATAAAATGCCCCTGTCTATTTCCTGCACTTCTGTTCTTTACCAGCCTTATAAAGGATATACTTTACCTATCCTCTAACCCACTGGATTAAAGGATACAATTCAATGTATTTTTTAACATTCACAGGCAGGACTTAGAGTTTAAATGCTATTATAACATTACAAACATGTTTATTTTATTTTCGGCTTTTCCCACCCCCTTTATTGAAGCGACAATGGTTTACAATACTGTACTGATTTATGGGCACGGGGTCACACCTCCTCAGGGAGATCACCCCACACCCCAGGAAGCACCTACTGTCTTTTCCTCTAGCACGTGTGCCACTCCCTCTGTTTGTCCACCCCTGCCCTTTCTCTCCCTAATTTACTAGCCTCAATTTGGGGCTCATACTTCATGAGTCTATTTTGGTTTAGTTTTGTCAGTTCCTTTGTGGGTTATTTTTGTTTGTTTGTTTTTTCCCTGTGTGTCACATAGGAGTGAAATGATCCAGTCTGTGCTGTCTTTATGAAATGATAACAAGGTTAGCCCATCCTTCAGAAATAATTTTACTTTGTCATTGAATTTAGAACATACAATAGCATTGCTCTTCTGATGCATCATCTGAAAAGTAATCCAGATACTATTATATTAATTAAAAAGCAAAATGTTTGACATGCATACACTGTAGTAGCTGCCTCTCCCCAGGAAGACCTATTATTGTATTCACGAAGTGCCTCCTGAAGCCTTCTTGGACTTGAAGAGACTAGGAAACAAATTGTTTGGTCTGTCCATCACTGCAATTCCTCCTAATTGTTATTTGTATTGTTCCTTAAAGCTTTCACTCCCTACAGATTTTGTGACAGTATTGATATTTTACAATGTGGATAGCATATATTTTTCAAGACTCTGACAGGGCTATGTATAAAGTCTATTTCAGTTCTTTCCAACAGGTACTGAAATGCTACAAACTGAACAGAATGTCCTTACCACAACTTGCATAAGTTAGAAAAGTACAATCTCCACAAGGAAAAGCTGTTTGTTTTATTTTACCTTCAGTAGATGGAAAGTATACTTCCCTGCTATATTCAGGGCTAGATCTCTGCACAGACTTAGTGGCCCCCTACTCTGTGTGTTTTGAGTTCCAAAGAAATGTGTTGAACACATTGTCTCATTTAATGCCTCCAAAATTCTACTTTCCTCTTCAAATTCCAGCTAAGAAAATTATAGATGGCTAATATTTCAAGAGAGTGAGGGGACTGTCCAAAGGCAATTCCTATGAAAGTCTATTATTTCTCTAATTAGCATATTAGAAGGATTTAAGATATTGAACAGCAAATTTTGATTCTTTGGTTTTTGACACAAAAACTTTGATCAAGGCAATTTCTACGTAGGCAAATACAGCCCAACCCAATGGAGGCAATTATCTTGAAAGGCTTAGATTCAGGAGTTCTCAACTTTTGAGAGGCTATACCTCTCTAGAAATTGTAAAGACATTTATTCTTCGATCTCATGCTCAGTGGTTCTCATTCAGTATACGGTGGGTGACACTATGAAGCTTAAATTTTAAACAAACAACGAAGTTCTGATAAATCATCCATGCGCATAAGCCAGTCCTTGATAAATGATGTCAAGAGATCATAAATAAAGACACAGGTGATGGAAGTTAGAAGGAAAAGACATGTCTAAGTCACCTTTATCTACTTTACAGTGTGTCCTAGGGCTAGTCTTGCTAAAATGCTCTTTTGATTTAAACTGCTCACCCTGTAATCTTGCTCACTGAAATATCATCCATACACCATATTTTTTTCCTGTCCCCAAAAGAAAAAGAAATCTTTTTTTCCCCCCCAGTCACTTAGTCCTTTTCAGCTTTGTTCCTTGTTCTCATATCTCTTTGTCTTTTAGGTTCTAAGGTTTTGACATGATTTCTGATTCTTTCAGGTAAATGAATCTTTGGCCTCTCTGTTCTACTTCTCAGAAGTTGGCTTTTGTTCATTTTTAGCTTAGCTTCTTCCACAGTTTTTAGTGCACTGATCTCCTAACCATGATTTCTGGTAATAAACTGCCTATTAAAACCTATACTTTTTTTTAAAGATTTTTAAAATTTATTCATACCTGGGGTACAGGCCAGAGATGCAGGGGTGGTGAGAGGATTCACTAGAGACAGAGTGGGGAGCAGAATAGGCTGACTGATGAAGTACACTGCTGGGGGAGCAGCGGGCAGGTCAGGAGAGGTCTGCCACACCATGTGGATCACGTCCAGGGCAGGGATCAAACTCAGGCTGAAGTGGCTTTAGCTTCTTAGTACTGTGCTTTAAACCCACTGCACCACCAGGGAGGGCCAGTGCCACCAGGGAGGATCCACCCTTACCATTTTTTATTGTCTAAGGTGACAGAAGTTTAAATAGTCAATTTTACATAAAAAAGAAAAAAGATAGAAAACTAAAAACATAAGTTAAGATTATTTGGCTTAAAATTACCTTTCTAATTCCATTTTGTTTGAGCTAATTCTGTAAACAGTTGCATTCCTTTAGGACATATGGCAGTTGGGGAGTAAAGGTGATCCAAATACCAATTTTTGGCTCTAAGAAAAAATTACTCTGGAATTTTAAAATATGTATGCATAATTCATGTATGTGTTATGCAGAATTCACAATCTATATTTGTAACAATACATGCATTAACTACTTCACTCTTGTACTGAAAGCATAGAAAGGATTTTTAAAGATCCCATAAGACATGGACAGAGAGGATTAAAGGAAGGCACTGAGCTTTCAAAATCTGTTTTGGTGGTGAAAACATGTCCTAGGATTACCTTGAGGAAGAGAGGCAAAGCTTTTGATTCTTTTGGAAGATTTAACAGGAAAGTGTCTGCAGTTAATTTTGACTCATACAATGTCCTTTGCTGTCTAACCATGGAGATGTAGCCACCTCATCTCAACCAGAAACTGCTTTACCTTCAGAAAACAAATAATATACTTTGATATTCACTTTGGAGCAGAGAGAAAGCTTTGGTTCACATAACAGGAAATGGGGTTGATCTTCCTAAAAAAAATTGAAGCTGTAGAATTTATTTTGGTCTTGTTTTGATATAAAAATAGCCCAATGCCACCACTTTTTGGTAAAGAACAATATTTCTTAATAAAAGGCAAAAAGATGTTGATTATCAAATAGAAACTCTTATGTCATTTTTGGTTCTTTCACATGTAAACTTTTAAAGATAAAAAAAATCATGTTAAGCTTTACAGCATCAAAAATGATTAACTGAAAGCATAACTAGCTTTGTTCTTATAGCATTACATGGTTACTTTGATAGATCCCAGCATACTTTTGTCTCTACAGGCCACTTCCTTCTCAGTAGGTATAGATGAATAAAGAGATTAAACAATTTTTGTGACCTACAGTAAGGTCAGACTTTAATTATTATGCTAATTCCATGCACTAGATTCAGTGGATTTACTACTTTTCTACTAGTTAATAAAACAGTTAATAAAACATCTGTGATATAAGAAAGAACCCTCTAATACCTTAAGATAGTATGCATAGATACAAAGACCAGTACAAAAGATTTTTCTTTTATTATTGATCATCAGTCTTCCAGTAATTTCCAATTAGAAATTATTGAATGCAACTACATCTCAATACTCTATATGTTATTATTGAAGACTTCATTTTTATTAATTTTACCTACTAGTTAAATAGTCAAATCAAATGACTGATCTACTGGTAATCTCCAAAAGGCTAGAATAAAGTGATCAAGCAATATGCTTACCACTTAAAGTCAGTTAGCATTTGTGCTCTCTTCAGCAATCTTGCACAAAATATTTTAATATTTTAGTAAATCCACACTTTATAATATAGGAAAGGTGGTTGATTTTTGTTGCAATTTTGGAGCTCTGTACAATCAAAGTGGGGTTCCTTTCTAATAATATTTTAGAATTTAATCAATTTAAAATCCATATTTGGCTAGATCTTATAATTTAAAATCAGACTTTAAAGTAAATGCTGGTAGTACAAAACCAAGGACCAACACCTGGATTCTGGTCATAGCTTCTCTAGTAATTAATAGCATCTCTCCACTCCTTTCAGAAACACCTTAAAAAATGTTGATCTTCTGTATGCTTACTTTCATAGATTTTGGCATTTAGATACACTCATAAAATTATCTCATGGGAATATGAGTTTTATCATTTTATGTTATGCAATTATATTTTGCATGTTTTCTTCTCTTCACATTAGTTTTGACAAATCTTATTGTCCAATCATGGTAACAGATCCCTTGAGTCAATTAGGGCAAAGGTCACTTATGTGGAAAGAAAAAAAAAAAACTGAGCCCATACTTAATTGCCCAAGCAAATAATATGTACATGCAAAAAATAAAATTAAAAAGCACAGATCATAGAAATAAGAAGTAACATACCAGTAGATAAAAATCTTAAAAGTGTATGATTCCCCAAAGATTATACCATTAAAAATTATTTTCATTAGTATCAAGTGATATTAATTATTTAAAAAATTCTAGAACTAATAAGTCAGTAATCCCGGCCAAACATGACAGACAAAATCCAAGTTTCAGGAGATAAGACAATATATATTTTGTGTGTTTGATGAAGTTTCAACAAATTTGTAGATTCTAGCTTTAGAGTATATGTATGTGTCATGGTTAAGATATGTAAAATAAAGCTAGTATGAAATGACTTCATTTTGCTTTTGAATAGCTAAAAAACATTTTTAAGTTTACTTTAAAGTGATCTGCTTTACTATAAATACACACGCAATTCCCTCTTCAGAAGCAATTGGGATTTTTTTTTTTTTATGAAGGTGTGCTTATTCTTTAGAAATAAATGTGAAGGGCAAAAAATCCAGACAGTATTTTTATGGCTTCATTTTACTTTGTTTTTATTTTCTGTTAAGTTAAAAATGAATCATAACACTGTATATGATTCAGAAGTATAGGTTCATATGTCTTTTCCACAAAAGACCTACACCAAGGCACCCATAAACTCCACCATACTGTTTGGGTCCTTGCCCCTCTTTGCTCTCCATCAAGATAAGTTCTTCCCTTGTTGGAAATTTAACTCTGTCAAGCAAATGGCCCTTTCTTGTTCTGATGATGAATCTTAATTGCATGTTATCAGCATAGTCTTCTATTCATCAGGAACAATTTCATAATTGCTATCTTCAGAGAAATAAAATAACAGAGGGCTTCTTTTATTAACACTTAGTAAAGTGTTACAAGTAGCACTGGATAAGTGAAAGGCTCTGAATTATTAGAAAGAAAGAATATGGGTTGTACATGTCTGTAGAATAAGATACATTTTTACCATTTCAGTTGCCATGAAATAAATAATATTCTGTAAGGACTGATGCATTTGTAGGATGTGTGGCTAAAAACACAAATAAAATGTCACATAAATGGAGCAACCAAAGTAGTTTGTAAAAGAGTGCTACATCGAATCTGAGCTCTGAACATTTCCCTCATATCCACCCTAAAGGATCAATTCAACTTTTAGCTTTGTTGAGGAAGTTTCCTTGTTAACTCTGGTTATGAATGATGATTTCTTTCTTCAAATGCAGCATTTGGGTCCTCCCTGATAGTGCAAAGGGCTGGAGCACAACACTTCAAAGCTGTGGCAGCAACTTCTGTGTAAACTCAATCTCTGACCCTGGAGGTGACCCACATGGCACTGCAGACCTCTCCTGACCCACCTCCTGCTCCCCTCAGCAGTGAACTCCATCAATCTGCCAGTTCTGCTCCCCACTCTGTCTCTGGTAAATCCTCTCACTGCCCCTGTGCCTCTGGCCTGTACCTGATCTGTATGTATATAGAAATCTTCAAAAACAAATAAATAAAATGCAATACTCATTCTTATCTTCACCACTTACATGTCTCTAATGGCATCTCTAGCTAGCCTTTTAGTCCTAGGTATTTTTGAACTTTCATGTATCTTATCTATTCTGTTACATTAAAGGTTCCCAGAATTCTGAAATTATACTCCAGAGTAGGCTACTTTCCATCCATAATGTTAACTATTGTTGCTGTTATTTATGGAATATTTTGAAGAAAAAAATATATAACTTTCTAGACATTTTCGCAACAGACATGATCTCTGGTCTAATGAAAAGCTTTGAACCAAGTTAAGAGTTGTAATATATGACTCATCAAATGACAGATTATCCTTGCATAGTAGAAAACGCAAAATTCTGTGAATGGTATTTCAGTCCTACTGACCAACACAGTATCTAACATTTTTTTTTTTAAAGATTTATTTATTTGTACATACAGAACTGGGATACAGGCCAGAAGCTCAGGGGAGGTGAGAGGCTTCACCAGAGACAGAGTGGGGAACAGAACAGGCAGATTGACGAAGTACACTGCTGAGGGGAGCAGCGGGCGGGTCAGGAGAGGTCTGCAATGCCATGTGGTCATCTCCAGGGCAGGCGGGAATCGAACTCATGCGGAAGTGGCTTTAGATTCTCAGTGCTGTGCTTTAACCCGCTGCGCCACCAGGGAGGGCCACAGTATCACATATTAATCTTTCCTCTTCTGTTTCAGTTGAGGCTCAGTTTACTGTTACTGCACCCATATTTAATTCAGTGTCTTCAATGTGCTTTCAGGGAGTGTCTACTAAACCTATTATATTTTAGAGAATAAAATAAAAGTGGTTGTCTGAAGTATTCCCTGCATAATCAGTGCCAGTCTGTAAGTAGATGCCTCAAAAAGTTGAAAGGTAGAGTCAAATGTGGAAATATGCTGTTTCCTTATTTATGAACTACAAACTTATTAAGCCACTATTGCAGGATATTCTCAAGTAAATACTGGCATCCCAGAGATTAATTTAAAGACAAAATTGCATATGATGCATCATGGAAAAGGAATTATATTGCCATTAGAACTGGAGACAAATTACTGCCCTTTAATCTGATTGTGTAATTAATGCAGTGAGCTGAAAGCCACAGACAAGTAGGCAGTTGTGCTGTGGTATCAATCTCTATCCTGGCAAGCTTGATATACCAGAGGCAAACAGTTTCCTGTTTACTACAGTGTTCATTTCAAATATAATATGTTCATGGATATCAAGATGAGAAAAAGGTTTGAAATCATGGCAATTTTGAGAGCATAGGGAGTTACCATCCTTCTGGTCACAGAACATAGCTAACTTTGGCCTCATGACTTCAAAATATGTCAGCATGGAATAGGGATTTCAGGAGGGAATTTTATAATGAGGAGTTTTTTGCAGTAAGAGAAAGGGAGGAGGAGGTAAGTGGAAGAAAGATCAGATTACAAAAATGGGGATGCTGGGTAATGACTCCTATAAGATGTTGTCTTCCACAAATTAAAGCTGGTTCAGGGGCCCTCCCTGGTGGCAGAATGGGTTAAAGTGCAGCACTGCAAGCTAGAGGTGATCCATATGATGCAAGCAGCCTCTCCAGTCTCTGCTCCCCTCAGCAGTATACTTCATAGATCTGCCTATTCTGCTCCTCACTCTGTCTCTGCTGAAACCCCTCACCACTCCTGCACCTCTGGCCTGTACCCCAGTTGTACATAAATAAATAAATAAACAAATACATAATCTTTTTAAAAATAAATAAAACAGGTTCAGTATGAGTTACAGATTGTTGAAGAGAGGCAGAGACTGTAAAAGAAAGTAGCAGACAGATGGGTACTGGCCATCCTTTACCTGGGAGTCCAGAATGGTAATATTTCCAAACCTAAGTGCACTGTTGTGTACAGGGGATGCAAGCTGCATTTTTCAGTGTAGAAACAGTGAATATTGATGACTGCTGTCTAGGGGATGCAATGCCTCCAGGAGACTGATCTTATTGAGGTACATGGGCGCTGGGGAGAAGGAAATACAACCTGGAAAAATGTGCAGGAGGGATTGGTGACCATCAGTGTGGGCAGCTTATCTGGAAAAAGCACTTTCCTGGGCAATGTTATTACCTTTATACTAACAATATGCATCACACTTGGATCACAGTGGAATTCAGATGTTTATTAGCTAAAAGGGCAATATACTATTTGAAAAATTTTTCAACATGAGTGAGATTGAGTTTTATTTTGTTTAAGTCAGTGAAATGTCCCTGAAAGGGTTCTAGGAAAACAAAAACAAAACAAAACAAAAAAACACAGTTTTTATTTCAGAAATAATCATTATAATAGTACTAGTAAAAAAAAAAACAAATTGTATAATTTATAAAATATGTATATTTAACTTTACATTTTATATTTAAAAACTATGAATATAGGCTCTCTGTGGTGGTGCAAGGAGTAAAGGCACAGCACTGCAAGCTAGCCACAGCCGCTTCAGTGTTGATCCCTGGCCGGGAGCTGACCCACATGGCGCTGGCAGACCTCTCCTGACTGGCCTGCGGCCAGCCGCTCCCCTCAGCAGTGTACCTGTCTATCTACCTGTTCTGCTCCCCACTCTGTCTCTGGTGAATCCTCTCACTGCCCCTGTACCTCTGGCTTATACCCCAGCTCTGTATGCATAAATAACACATCTTTAAAAACAAACAAACCCCAAGTATTTAAAAAATACAAATTATAATTTATAAGGGGACTTGATTAAAACACTGTATAATGTATGTAAATTCCCTCCTGATATCCCTATTCCATGCTGACATATTACAAAATCCTCAAGTCAATGTTAGGTATGTTTTGTGACCATGAGGATGACAGCTCCCTATGACCTCAACATTTTCATATTTTTATATTTTAAATTTTACAAGATAATTTCATAATCACCATGTACTGCCCTCATTTGGAGATGTAGTATTAATTTTAAATAATAACTATATACAGCTAAAAAAATCAGATAATATGGCTATCACAAGTTTCATGACAATTATTTTGGGTAAAACAATGCCAGTTGATTAAAAACACAATATGATATTTTATTTATTTTAATAATGATCTTTAAAATGTTTTTATCCCCTCATCATCATCAAACTTGTTACCACAGTTACCCAGAGTAGAAATATTGTAAATTTAAAGATTAACTTCAGTTTAAGGGTAAGAAAACTAAAACACAAATAGCTTTTCCACTGAAAGTATGATGGCTTGCCTACAGTTACTAAAAAAGCATCTGAATAAACCATACTCCAGTTAGGAACAGTAAATTTCCGAAAAGCTCAGGGCTATTTCAAAAAGAAAAAATGACATGAATTCAAATTTTCAACACGAATTACTATTTTTTCTGCATTAATTTTAAAAACAACTTCATACTACAAAAGCCAACACCACCTTACTGTATTCAGCTATTCTTTAAATCCCATCTTAGTGCATTTATTCAAGGAAATATTTATTTTAAAACAGCATGTACCATAAATTTAAATAATAAATACAGGTGTTTTTTTCACTCTTCTCAATTTCTAAACATTAGTGCAAACTAAGAAAATATCAGACCTGTTCAATAAGCTCTTTGTAAGAGCATATAAGAAACAATTTATGGGCCCTCTTTGGTGGTACAACGGGTTAGGACACAACACTGCAAGTGAGCTGTAGCCACTTCGATGCTAGTTGGAACCTCCGGCCCCAGAGGTGACCCAATGGTGCAGTGGACCGCTCCTGTCTCAATCACTGCTCCCTTCAAGAGTGTACTTCATTGATCTGCCTGTTCTGCTCTCCACTCTGTCTCTGCTGAATCCCCTCACCACCCCGCTCCTCTGGCCAGTACTCCTGTTCTTTATGCATAAATAAATCTTTTTTTTTTTTAAACAACTTATATGTGAACTGAGTTGTCACTTCTCTATAATTAAAAAAAGGGAAAATTAAAACTTTAATTGTTCTTTCAAACCTCAATACTATACATTTTTTTCATTTTAAAATATATCAATGAGGCATGGTTATATTTTGCTTTTATTATACAGTATAAGTAACAATATAAGAATGAATGACTTGCTTTATTTTTTTTTTGCTTTGAAAGTAATTTTAGATATAGAATATTTGCAAATACAGGACAAAAAATTTCTGAATTTTCAGCACTCCAATTCCCCTTGTATAACTGTATAACATTCCACAGAAAAATTATCATAAGAAAGTAAAACTGAAGTAATGTTATGAATCAGATTACATACTTATTTGAATTTGACCAGTTTTTCTATTAACATTCTTATTCTTTCCCAGTATCCAATTCAGATACTTCACTGCATCTAGTTGCTCTGTCTCCTTAGTCCCCTTAAGGGAAATAAAGTCACTAACACTTTAAGAGTACATTGTCTGATCACACATTTTCTGGAATGTTCTTCTTTTTAGTTTTGTCTGATGTGTTATTATGCTTAGGATACACGAATAGCTTTTTGCAAGAATAATCCAGAAGTAATTCAGCTTCCTGAATGCATTATATCTGAAAGTAAATGATATTTTTATTCATCATAATTGGTGATCTTGACTTGACGATTTTGTTCAGTTGGTGTCTGCTGTGATTCTCCACTGTAAGTTATCATGTTTTTCCTTTGTAGTTAATAAATATCCTATGGGAGATACTCTAGTTATGCAAATATAATTTTTCTCTTACATTATTGCCTACTAATTATAGCATTCATCTATGAATCCTGTCTGCTTTAATGATACTTTTAGTCATTCACTGTCTATAAACGAAACATATCTAAAAATACCTGACTACATGCATTTTCTTCCCTGAAAGTACAAATAAATGTCAGGAATTTCTCAAATACAAGACTTTCCAAGAAACTATAGAATTTATGTAATGATGAAGAAGATCAATAACATATATTATAACATATATAACATATATCCTGTTTACTACATAAGAACTTAATAGATTTTTAATTTTTAATCTATGTGATTATTTGCATAAAAAACTATGTATTTTTCCCATGTTGATAGCAAAAGATCAGATTCTTCTTGGAATACAGTGAACAGATATATTACATTAAATTCTTAATTTAGATTATATTAAAAATATTATTTTCAAATCATTATTTCTCATGGTGATAAAATAATCATTACAGCAAATTTATTAAATATTCACTGCGCCCTGTCACATAAATCAATTTTTGCTTATTGTATGCAATGAAATATGTTATCTATAGTAAGAACCTGGAGTATAATTTGTTGTTTTAGAAACTGTAGTTACCATGGGGTAAAGCTTTTGTATTTTCAATATTATATTGCACCTTATATTGTATTATTTTGTATTATATACAAAATAAATGGTTGAAGTAGAGTTTTGCTAATTTGGTAGCATATATCACTATTTTGCTGTTGTGTTAAACTAACCAGTAATAGATTACCAGGAAATCCATGGAATCTACAGATGTAATAAACCTGGAATTTTTCTTCCATTTTCATGGTAAGAACAATCCAGTAGAAAAGACAATAGAAAATGATTACTAGTATTAAATCTCTATCTTCTACTATTAATGCATTCTAATACTTTGTACAATCCAGTTCTACATTTGTTTTAAGTGTTTAACTTATCTCTACATGTATTCTAAAATACATGTAGACGTCAGAAGAACAATTTCTTACAATGCTTCATGATGACGTGTGCTTAATTAATTTTGAAATCATTTCTAATCACAGTTTACTAAAATGGCCATTAGACTACACTGACTATCCATAACATATCATAGTAACTTAAATAGACTCTTCAAGCAACAATTTAAAATGTTCTAATTGCTACCTTTGATCTACCATCAGCTATAAGCTATATTGTCATTAATAATGTTGAAGAAATATAAACCAAAATTATTCTAGTACAAATTTCTTGTGAATATTTTGTTTTCTTTTTTAAGTGGGATGTAACTATTCTGGTTAATCAAAAACATGATTTTACAACATGTCTACACTTTTGTTCTTCCATGGCCCCTTGGCTTTTAATGCTGCAGTCATGTGCTTTTTTGAATTTGACATGTTTTTTGAAATAGAATTTGAATCACTAGAGGAGCACAGTATTCACTAGAGGGGTTTCAAGACAGGCAGTAAAATCAGTAGTACAATTTTTTTTCTTCTGAAGTTATATTTCGCCCTTCATTTCAGCTTTTTTGCTTGTTTGTTTTTTTGTCTAAGAGTTGTAATAGTTCATTTAATAGGGTCTTGTGAAAAGTGACTAATTGAAGCCAAATGGCATTCAGCTGAATTTCCAGTTATGTTATGGATGATGTTCTGGATACCTTCATTGGTACTCAAAAGAAAATGTTTTAAATATTATTATTTAAACTTATTTGTTACATACTAGATGGCCATATTCAGTGAAACCTTTATATGAGGTCTTCTGAAATGGAAGATCTCTTCTAAAAATGATTAAATCAAACAGATTTTATGAGCATTTCTGACCTTACAAATCAAATATATCTTTAAACTGGCAAAAATACATACTTAGATCATATCATTGGGTTGTGTTTTATTATAACAGAAAATTTCTATTACTTGTACTTCTTTAACCTGTATATACATGTACATGTACATATACTTATACATGTGATTTTTGCAGAGAGCTGCATAATTAAAACTGGGATTAGATCTTAAAATACTCTAACTTTTTTTTTTTTTTTTTTTAGAGCTGCATAATTAAAACTGGGATTAGATCTTAAAATACTCTAACTTTTAAAACTCAGATTTATTGATTTATTTCTAAGGCTATATGCTTAAAAGTTCATATTTATTGTAAGCCAGAAGATTATGCAGATACATTTTTAATCACAAAATGTTAGTTGAAAATGATATTTTTGAAATGCATTTTAAAGAAATGCTTGAAATTCATTCATTTTTCCACTAATCCTTTAAAAGAAATGTTCCTTTTGTGCAATTGTATGTGTATTTGAATAAAAGTAGTTTGAAGCCTGTAGTTCTGGAGTTATACTTTATAGTAGTGCCTACTGTATAATATTCAAAGCTTTTAAACTTTACTTTCCAGGCAGAAATAGATATGAAAACATTCTCAGCTTTCTCATGTTATGCAGAATACAAATAATTTAGGAGTGTTCCTAAAGCTATACCCCTGCTTAACTGAATCCATGAATGCCAGTCCTACAGACAGTGAAAAGCCCACACATGTGACCCTCCACATAGTTCAAAACCATAGTTCAAGGGTCAACTATAATTACATTTGAGTCTTATGAAGTGTGGGAAATGAAAGTGAGGCAATAATGTGAGTCAGAGGAATGCTGGGAGGTGATTATCCTACTTCTGGTGAGGAATGGTATCTGTGGCCATAATAATGACACGGAGAGGTGGGGCAGAGGGTGAGACTTGAGAGCACTTGAGAGCAGAAACAACACAATTCTGTGATTGCTTATACATGGAAATGAGAGAGAGATTAAAGTGAGAAACACTTGCAAGTTTTTGGCAGAGATGAATGGTGGCCCAGTTAACACAGGGAGGAAATAAGGAAGAGAGATATATTTTGGAGCAAAGATAATGAGTATAATTTTAGTTGGGATGGATTTGAAATAAAAAAAGACTAGCTATGGGTGAAAGAAATGAGATACCCCAGCAGTCATATCATCCACAGATGTTATTTTGGGACTCAATAGATTTTTAATTAGCAATATATGTGTTTCTAATGGGCTGCCCAAGTTTTTTTGAGTTACTATCAACACCAGAAACAGATTTCAAGAATGACTTACTTGTTGTATTAGACTACCACTGTTTTTGGTAAACACTATCTGAATGTGTGCTGTATCAGGAAATCAACTGGATTTGTCTCATTTCTATAAATAAGCTGTACAATTAGGAAAATGTAAGCATTTGCATTTGGCCAGTGAAGTGATGATAAACTGTAAGATTCCTTTTGGGACAACAGTGAAATATGTTCACTCAAGCTATTCCAATATGATGTAAACAAACAAAGTTTATACTTTATCTCAATTAAACTGAATGATTTTTGTCATGATGCTTATTCCTATTTAAAATTAACATAGCATAAGTAATTTTTTCTTGCTAAATTCAGTAATACAGCTCAGATACATCTGAATTTAGAAAATATTATAAGAGCAGTAGAATGAATAAAAGTAGAAAGAAGAAAAACAAATATATTAGCTAATAGTACCCATAATTATAAATCAAGTATGTGTCAGTGACCAAGAATATGGTTAGCTCAATTAGGGGCAAGTACAAGATGATTGTGAATTAAGAATCTTAAGTTAGAAGAGGAAGATATAAGGCAGCCTTCATTTCAACCCCTCCCTCCCCATTAGTAACACTTGATTCTGCTAGTTACTAGTTACAGATAGTGGGCAAGTTACTTATCTTAGTCTCAGTTTTATTATCTGTACAATATGATATTTGTATCTATTATTAGTGACAGTTAAAATAGATAATATGTATAATGTGATTAAGGTGTTTCAATGTACATGCTAACAATTCAGTGTTATAACTAATGTGTTGCTGTTGTTGTTATTAATATGCCAATGAATAACCATTTGATGAGGATATGCCAGTGTTATAAGGAAAAATAAGGTTCAACTGGATCTGGGGCATTTAAGCCAAGCTTTTCGCCTTCAAAAATGGGATAACTTTTGTAAGATGAAGAATAAATAAGAAGTCATTATAAATCCCTGTCATAACTCACTTATTCAGCATTCATTCATTTAGTTCAAACTGCATGTGAAAACATTGAATAATGATTTGATACTAGGTTAAAATGCCATGAAGTGGTAATGTGACTAAAGTAAGGGTTTGTTTTGGAGACCAGTGAGTTATAAATAAATTCATAATAAAGGGCAGACGTAGCTCCACCGTTGTCCTTATTAAAGCAGTCCTTTGCTACCAGTATGCATGAACTGAATTAAGGTAAAAAAGGGCCTCGTAGCTTATGTGCCTCCTTCAGTTTTTTTCAAACAGTCTTATTAAAAATCTGTGCCTTTAAAAATAGTACATTCTAGACAGGAAAAAGCACAGAGAACAGCCAGTTTGGGACATTCCCACAATGCTTTTTGTTCTGGCTCTGTGAAGAATCTCATGGTCAGAATTTCAAAGAGTTTTTTTTTTAACAGTCAAGTATAATAATACTCTTCTCCAGAATTTAACTTTGGCCATGTGTATATGCTGGCTATTCAAACACTCTGGAATAAGTTTGTCGTAATGTAACTTACAGATCCAAAGGTCTTAAATTGGCCTGGCTATTTCCTGACACTCTCTAAGAAACTATTTTTCATTCTCTTTTGCCAACTCAAGGTTTTTGTGTTGCTTTCATTTGCAAAGTTCACTGTTTTGACCAAATTTACTGGCCTAATTCAGTCATACAGCCAATCAGTTTAGTTAATTCAATTGCTTTGGAGAACTTTTCACTGAATTGATTGATTATTTTTTACCTCAACTGGCTGAGTGATTAAATTGGATGTCTGGGAATGTATGTCTCTGAGTCTATTCAAAACAAACAAACAATTATTTCTTTGCTAAATCCAAATATCTAGGTCATGCAAATTTGCATAGAAAACAATTCATATAGGACACAAAACAAAGCTATAAATGAGTATTGTCTTTCTCAGGTGAGTATTTTGAAAAGCAGTTTCTATCAGTCTTCTATTCTCAACCCTTGCTTCATGCACATATTATAAAACACAACAGGCTTACTATTATTTGTGCTAACCACCACCCTTTTAAGTATTGCCTCAATAATACTTTAGAACCATGGTTATAGAAAGATAAATTCTACAAGACATACATTCATGAATATTAAATTTTCATTTTTTTAAAATTCTGTCTTCTTTAGTATTCACAATACATTTTTAGCAAAAGGTCATTTGAGTAAGGGTCTAAAACATTATCAGAGTAATTTGCTTCCATCCTCCCAACCACTAATGATATTTATTTAAAGCATTCCATTTTCCTTTCTTTCCAAAGAATCTAATTTTATCAAGTCACCATTCTAAGTATTGCATCTGCTGTTTTGTTTGGTAGGACAGCTTCGTGGGGCAAGTTCACCAACACATTATGATCAAGCATTGTTTGGATTAATAAAACATGAATATGCAAGCCTGCATTACTATTTAAATTTATTTCACATGCAAAAAAATGTTCTTTGTAGAATCTAAATGAATTTCATGATTTGTTATCAAAAATCTTTAGAAAGCATTCTATTATTCTAAATGACACCCTTGTAAAAATGCAGTGTAGCTGTCATGGAGAATTCGAATTATATAAAGGCAATTCCTTTTTGAGTAAGGATATATTCATTTTACATGTTTTCACTAGAATGAACTTGTGAATCTGTTTCAACCATTCACAGATCAGCACTAGAAATGTTTTTTCAAGTTTTTAAGCACCTTTTTCATTTGGAGCTTTGATGACTTGTTATCCCTATAGCTCCCTGTTCCTAAAGAATATTTTAAACCACAGATTATTATCTTCCTAATAAGAGCTTTAAATTGCTTTTTACTAGTGCTGGTGATATTTTTTCCCACTGTCCCTAATACCATATCGTATGTGTGAGTTGATGATGATGATGGTGATGGTGATGGTGATGGTGATAATGGTGACTAAGAAAAGAGAAAGTCAGTGAAAAGGCAGAGGCAAACACACAAGGTCCTGTCACAGTTTATCCCCTAGAGAGGCAGAATGAATCTTCTGTTTTATTAATCAGTACTTCCAAAGTCTATGAATCAAAGATTATTTGATCTTAAGAATAGCAAAGTAGAAGTACAATGACCTTAATTCCTTTTAAGAAAAATAATCAGAAGTAAATCTTCCAAGCAACAAAAGAATTCGTGGTCTGTATCTCATGCATATGGGTGTCAGGCCAGAAATAGGGTTCATTCGTTCATTCTGCCTTGAGGAAAAGAAACAAAAGGAACTGAAATATGGTAGCGTAAGTGGGCAAAAAATGACTTCTGGGAGTCCCAAGCCACACAGAAGGAATCAGGAATCAAAGAATTTGATTTCACTTGGGCACATGTGAACTAACACATCTGCTATGAACATACTAATGAATATATATGCAGGTAGACAGTAATAAGGAAAATTATTAAATATATATATCTTTATGTATCACCTTAGTATTAACTAATTTCAACCTTTCCCTCGGAGGAAAAAAAAATTGAAATAGGAGCATTTTTTTTGTTGAACTATTTATATGATGAAAATACACATTGGTACTTAGTGGTCATGCCATTTTCATAACTAATCAAAGCAATTAGTGATGTTTATATAAATTTGATGTATTGGTTGTGGTCACATTTACATCATGGCTAGAAATCAGCATGATAATTAAAATCGTGTTCTGATACATTAACTGTGTGATCTTGGGCATGGCATTTCATCTTTCTAAACTTCAAACTGCCTCATTATAAAATGGGGCTGCAAATATTATCAAGTTAAGTTTTTAAGAGCATCAAATGAGATGGTACATAAAGTATAAATACATTTCTTATCACAAGATAAGAATCAATATATGGTGTCTGTGAGCCACTAAATACAAGCCTGATTAGGTTAGTGTACAATGTCAAGGTTATAGGTTTTTACTCACTTCAATTAATTTATTTCCCTTTTTCTATCCTAAAATCATATGAAGTCATATAGATGTCCTGGGAAATTTCGTAGGTAGGATACAATGATTAAGAAACATTTTTCTATTTACAAAGTACCTTATATATTTCTCCAAGAAATATATTAATATTTCCACTTACATATACTATACAACTATGTCACCTTTAAATTGTTCTTGCTCAAAGTATATTATTCAATTTCTTTCTACTTTTTAAAGGAAGTTGAGAACTGACATTCAACGGAGTGCTGAAAATAGTTCAAAATTGTGGTGCTCAACTTCCTTGGTTTATTAAGATTAAATAAAGAAGAATAACATTTATTAAGGGCATTGCATGTTGGTTGGCACATGTAAAAGCATTAAAGTTAGAGTGATATGATTTCTCGCATTTAACGACGTTAAGCCTTCTGTCAGTTCAAAGGCAGAAAGGAAAAACAAACTTCAAGTCACAGTGACAAAATATTCTTGTATCAGAAGATAACCATTCTACTCTAATAAGCTGACATGGATTACAGTTTTCAGTAAACAGTATTTCCAACATTTCAACCACACCCAACAGCACATACCAAAGCACTCTCAGTGGTGCAGAGGTGATTTTAACAGAATTAATATATTAAATTTTATTAACGTAAGTAGCTGTACTAATTATGAGATTTCTGGGAAAATGACTTCAATATTTTATAATATAGACTGGTATACAGTGATACCTTTTTATAGTATGTATACAGACAACAGTTAGCAACTAAAGACATACTTCTTTATCAACAATTGAGTATAGTCCATTATTATGGAGGAGGCCAGTTGGCTTGCTCTGAGCACAGGAATTGCACATGAAGGTATCTAACCAGTAACCCGAATTTCTTATAATACAGGCAAGATTTAGGAAGTATCTAAAAGCTGAAATGATAATTAATAAATTCTGCTAAATAAGTTATTCACATTGCACATGGATATGCTTTTTATAACCTTTGTTGTAATTCTAGTAATCTTGACACAATTCTCAGTTTTCTGCTTTTTGGCATCACAGTCAATAGCAGTTCAGAAGGAAACAGTTGTTCTAGCATGGAAGCAGTCATTGACAATAACAATAAGCTATCACTCTCTTAATAAAGAAGTCAGACTTAAAAATAAATTATAAAAAATGGACCTAGGAACTTAGACAGTATGGCAGCTCAGCATGAGGGCATAAAGCTTTTCACAACTCAGCAGCTACTATATTATAGCACAGTATAGTGACTAATGTTCATGATGATGACTTTGCTTTATCAAAAAGAGGTTAACTTGTGTTAACAGGCTCCATTTTACAAGGTAGGAAGTATATCTTACCTTCAAATGGCAAAATGAAAAAGGAAATTTTGTTGCATACAACAGAAAGCATCAGTTATCTGGAGAGATCACTTTTATAAAAACAATCCTCTCTGGGACCTCCCTGGTGATGCCATGGATTAAAGCAAAGCACTAAGAAGCTAAAACCACTTCAGCATCAGTTCGATCCCCACCCTGGTGTTGATCCACATGGCGAGGCAGACCTCTCCTGACCCGCCACTGCTCCCCTCAGCAGTGTACTTCATCAGTTAGGCTGTTCTCCTCCCCACTCTGCCTCTGGTGAATCCTTTCACCATCCCTGCACCTCTGGCCTCTACCCCAGCTCTGTATGCATAAGTAAATAAATCTTAAAAAAAAAAAAAGAATGCTGTAAGTATACATTCTTAAAAGTTTAGACAATTGAACAGACATATATAGTATTGGTTTCTTTTTTTTTTTTTTACATTTATTTATGTATGCATACAAGACATGGGGTGTTGGCTAGAGGTGTGGGGAGAATTTGCTAGAAACAAAGTGGAGAGCATACAGGCTGATTGATTGAAATAAACTACTAAAGGGGGCAGCAAGGGAGACAGGAGAGGTCTGTTGTGCCATGTGGGTCAGCTCTATGGTTGGGGATTGAACTCTTGCTGCAGTGGCTGCTGACAGCATTGTAATGCTGATATTTAACTTTTCAGGCACCAGAGAGGCCCTATATATTGTTGGTTTCTACATTATTATAGTTGTGTTATTTTCCAGTTATCACTTCCTGACATTAAGGCAGCCATGAATTGATACATACTGACAATTCCAATGTGAACTCTTGGATCATTTAATATATGCCAATATGTAGAATGTGATACACTCAGAGATGTGATCTTTGTGCAGATTCCAGTTTTATGCCACTTTTATTAAATTATTAAGAAAAAAACCCTTGAAATCCCTCTTTCTATTTCAAGTTCCATCAACTTTATTTTAGAAAAGGATGAACTGGCATTTTTAACTTTCATGAAATTGCAAAATTAAAGGCTTACCTGCTATTTTTTTTTCTCTTAGAGAATGTTGGGCATCCTTCCCTATCTTTGTTGACAAATATGAACAAGAATATGAATCAGAGAATTTGAACTTTGAATATTATATGGGCGCCAGACCAAAAAACGAAAAAAAAGAAAGAAAAGCACTAGAAATGGAAAGACATGATTGTTTTCCAAATATAATTTTCTAAAGTTGTATATTATAAATCTTTACAAGTGGGTTTAATTTCATTTGCTTCCTTCTAAAGATAAATGAAAGTCAGCTTTTGATGTTCCAGAAATGAGCATCCAATTTAAACAAGGCTTATTATATTATTACATTAATTTACTTTCTTCTACCTTAATTTATAAGATGTTAACTTGGCTGTGTTCGTTGTTATTGTATTCATTCTTTTGTGCTGGAAGTATTATCACACAGACTGATTTCTAGACTTATCCCTTTCCCTTTCTCTCCGAACATTAAGAATATCATTGAAGAAATGAAATCAACAGACTGAGAACTACCCATTATCCTTGACTTCACTCTCCTCTTTACCTGGTCTTTCCTGGCATTTATGTCTAGATATTCTAACCTTTTCTAACTTGACAGGTTGACAGGACTCAAATTTCAACCATTTTTTTGGTCTCAAAATTGTTTCTTAACACACTAGTGTCTCCACTGTCACAGTTTCAAAACTTTGAGTTATTTACATCTGTATATTCATTTATATACTAAATATTTTTTCCTTTGCATATATTTCTTATTTCAACCTCTTAACCTCTATTCTCAACTTTCTCCAGTTAGTATAGGAATTATTAATTTCAGATCTATGAATTACCATAGTATTCTCTGGTGTCTTTTCTCCTCTCTTGAGATTAAAGTTGATCTTCATAATCTTTCACGTCTACTACTGAAAAACACCTGAAGGTATTTTGTTTTCATATTGGTGTTTATTGATCTATTTAGAGTGGTTTACTTAGATAATATAGTGTTTTAAAACAATAAAATGGTTGCTGATACTTATGAATGTTAGGTTTTCACTAAAAATTTAAAATTCCATTTTTTCTTTAAAATGTAAAACATCTAGATTTGCTGGGTCTTCATTCCTGAAAACAGAAGTGACTGAATGTCTATGGAAAGTTTGAGGGAGGAACAAACTCTGATTCACAGATTTAACCCTTTCAACTGTTGCCATCACTAAGTCAGCTTCACACAACTCTTATCACCTATGTGACATTTGCCTTTGAAACAGCTTTTTGATTCCATAGGTCATTTACACCTTATAAAAAGCATTATGTGAACAACTTTCTTCAGTTTTTGGTATACTAAGATGGAAAAGCTTATGATGAGGTTGCTAATATTTATAGAAAGGGGGAAAAAAAGACTTGGGTCAATAGTACACTCTAAGAACAGACTGCCTTGGACAAAGAAAGCAATTATGAAACATTTTACTCTTTTCTGAGGTTTAGCCCTTTAACTTTGTCTCCATTACAAGGGTTATGCCTATATTAGAATATTTTTTTAAAAAGATTTTTATTTATTTATTCATATAGAATGGGGGTACAGGCCAGAGATGAGATGCAGAAGGTGAGAGGATTCACCAGAGACAGAGCAGGAAGCAGAACAGGCAGATCGATGAAATACACTGCTGAGGGGAGCAGTGGGCGGGTCAGGAGAGGTCTGCCACACCATGTGGTCACCTCCGGGGCAGGCGGGAATCGAACTCATGCGGAAGTGGCTTAAGCTTCTTAGTGCTGTGCTTTAACCTACTGTGCCACCAGGGAGGGCCCTATATTAGAATAATTTAAGAAAAATTCTCTTTCTAAATTAGGTTATGAACAAGCTGAATAACTGCTCTGCTGAAAACAAAGAATAATCAAAAAGTAACAGAAAACCCTAGGAACCAAAACCTAACTTATAGGCCTTGGAATTATGTCAGTTTAAATTTTCAGTATGAATAGAAACAATGTATTGTTGTCTATATGGACTGCATTGAGATGCTACAATATCTCATTTCCCAGAGTCTACTGTTAATCATCTCATTATATGTAACCAGTTGGACTGTTAACTGGAAGTTGCTGAAAATCCCTTTCATATTCCTCAAAGAACTTGTTCCCTTGTGGGGAAATAACATTTTATACAGATGAAGAACATGCCAGCCTGAGTTGGAAAAACATCACCCCACTTGTTGTTGGGTCTTCTTTTCATCTTTACAAATACTAATGCATCTTATTTAATAAATGGAAAAAACGCAAAATAACCTATAAAACGCTATACAAAAGCACATTAAAACTGTAAGTAAAAATGAACATCAAAAAATCCTGCTTTCAAATCCAATTTCTTAGAAAGGCCTTGTTCTGTTATGCCGACCACATCTCAATTTCTTCCCTAGGGAGAATATAATAGCTAAAGGTCACTAGTAAGGACTTCTGCCAAGCCAATGAGACAAGGACTCTCTCTATTCAGAGATGCATCAAAATGCACAGTGATGTGTTGATTAGGTCAGAGCATCTTTTGTATTATGCATGTAAATGGGAATTACTGTGACAGCAGCTATTTTGTTGAAATTGGTAAAAAACAAACCCTGTATGTTAACCCTCAAATCAGTTATCTGAAGTCTGGGTTGGGAGGAAGGTGCAAGACTGTTAACACTCCTATAATTAGTTAGTTGCTATGTGACTTTTCAGTTGCTTCAGATCAGAACTCAAAATGTTTAACAAGAATAAAAAGAGATACTGTTTTTCATTAGAGTTACTGCAGGTATGTTTTCTCATGTAACAAAATAACTGCCAAAAACCAGTGAATAGTAAAGCTATTTATGACCAAATTGCAGGAGAAAATCAGTAGGGTATTTAAAGATGAGATTAGTAACACTTCATTTACCTGGATATTTCCAGGGAAGGAATAGTTCTACAGAACTGAATTTCTCTTGTACTTAAAGCATATGATCATTTTAGGCTTAAATTTTGGAGGGAAATCTTTTTAAAATATATTAACCACTCGCATCCTGCCTTTGTACATAGATATCCCTAACTACAACATTATCGTTTTTTTGTTTTTGTTTTTGTTTTTGTGTCATAACTCAAAGGTTACCATAGTGAGCGTTCGTTATTGTATATTTACATAGTCATCCAGTTCTATGTCTACTATATAACTTTTTATTTCCTCTCTCAATGTCAAGTTTTTAACTGTCACTTTGTCTGTTACTATGCCTCTTTTCAGTTTCTCCTTTGCTGTTTCTAATCTGTGGTGGGCTGTGAAACCAGATAACCAGGCTCATTAAAAATGACATGCTGAATCAAAGTCAGTAAGTTCAGACAAGGCACTAAGAAATAAAATGGATATCTTTAATAAAGAGTTTCTGTGAAAGCTATTTTGGAGATACAGAAAATTTTTAATTCTAGATTTGGGAAAAGCCTTTTTGGGAGAGGCTGTTATTTGAATTAGAATATTTCCTAATTTACTTTCAAATTTTTTTTATCTATAGGCAAAACATAGTTTTAATAAGATACAGGCAAAGGGTGCTGAATAGTTTGCTAGCAAGGTATATTGCAAGGCTGGTTGCTACTTTTGTTTTGTGCTGTAGAATAATGCTGCATTTTATAGAGTTGAAACACTGGACCAAAGAAGACAAAAAAGTGCAGTGAACAACAACCCAGTTCTGTTTAGATTATTTTACCTCATAGTATATCAACAACCCTCCTTCACTTTAATCTATTTGTGTCCATAAAACTCCACAGGGCAACTCAGAGCTACTTGTATAAAAAGCCCTCCCTTTGCTATCTCACTGTGAGTTATAGTAATAGCCCTCAGCTCCATTTCCTACAAAGAAGAGAGAATATTCATTTGTAAAGTCTTCAAAAATATACTTAGTTTTATTTCTATATAAAGTTGAAGTTATCTAGATGGAAGTTATCTAGTTACCTTTTCAGCTGAAAAGCCTATAACTAATTTCCTATACAGATTTGGGCTGGCTTTAGAGGATATGTCATTGTATGAAAAAAAGAGAAAATAATATCAAATTAATTCACTACAAACCATCAAAAAGAAGATATACAGTCTAATCCTTACTACTTCCCCTGCTATTTTATTTTCCAAATAAGCCTAGTTAACTGAAAAAAAAATAGAAACATTATTTCATAACACATTATCTACATGATCCCCCATAAGAAAAGCAGGATATAATCCATGAATAGAATAAAAGTGCTTTTGAATATTATTAAAGACTTCATTATTATATCATCCTATTTGAAAAATAATTCCTTGCTATATTCTGGTTGTTTCTTTTTATTGTTACCTAGTGATACACACAAACATGATATGCATTGCATGTCAGCAGTGTTATTATGTGCTGTTTTTAGCTTGTTCTAGATTTATCTTTTCAAGGTCAGAACATTCTAGTCTGCATAAGAAGCAATTCTGTGAAATCTTTTTTTTTTTCTTTCATAACTTCTATGTCTTAATTCCCAGGCATGTTTAAAATTCTAATCAGAGTGTAAAGGGCCACACTCGAGTATGATATGACACAGAGAATCTAAAATCACTCATCTACCACTTTTTGTCCCTGTTTATTTTATGAACCATCAACAAAAAGCTATTTTTGCAATCAATCCTGTTAGACTTGCCAGCAATAATGACCTGAGATTAAAAACTAAGGAGAGGGGGAGAGGGTTTTTTTTTTTTTTTTTCCTTTCTTCTCCCCCACCTCCCTTTTGGGTAGTATGAGTCATTCGGTTGGTGCTGCATTTAAACAATTCCTCACACCCCTTCCCATATGTCCTTGTCAGTTTTTTCATGTTAGTACAACAAGAAAATCCCACCATCAATCACTGTTTCCTCAGCTACCAGTCAATATGTTCATTTTGTGAATATCGGACTGGCTTCTTAATCTGCAACAACCTATGAATTTCATATTTAACTGAAAAAGTCCAATCTGGAAAAGGCAGAAAGTTGCTGGTAGATTTTGTAAATGGAAACTACCAAATTATCAGAGGCAAGACCACAACCAATCATGAGTGGAGTAGAAAAACATCTATTGATGCAAAATCAGGGAGCTGCCTGTGTGCCAGCCTCTACACACTCCCCTAAACTGATACCACTGAATGCGGAATGCTGATGCGTGAATGGTTTATTATTCTTTTTCTTTTTCTTTTTTTTTTAAAGATTTAGTTATTTATGCATTACAGAACTGGGGCACAGGGGTGGTGAGAGGATTCACCAGAGACAGTGCAGAGCAGAACAGGCAGATTGATAAAAGACACTGCTGAGGGGAGCAGTGAGCGGGTCAGGAGAGGTCTGCCGCACCATGTGGATCACCTCTGGGGCAGGGGATCAAACTCATACTGAATTAACTGCAGCTCGCTTGCAGTGTTGAGCTTTAGCCCACTGAGACACCAGGGAAGGCCCACGTGAATGGTTTTTTATGGGCAAGATTTTTCATGTCAAAGTGGAAGGCAAATTTAAAAGGCAAAAGTTCTAAGGAGATAATACAAAAAAAAAAAAAAAGAAGAAGTTATTGATAAAGTAGATTCTTATATAGAAATTTGGGAGGAAAGAATTTTCACTAAATGCCTGAATGCTGTATATTGAACACTAATTAGAAGGGCATAGGAAGTAGACTGGAGGATTGAAGCTCCTGGCAGTGAGTCAGACATTAAACAACTGTCCCAGTTGCCTCCTGGAGTCACTTTGCTGTCCTTCAGAGATCATATATTTATTCCCTCTGTTAGGGTTGTTCACCCCTTTCCCCCACCTACACTTGTGTGCAATACCAAAAGAACTGGGGAACACAAAATATATGAACCGTTACTTTAATATAATATATAAATTAATGTATTAGACCAGAAAGAAATGATCACAGAAATCTGAGATGAAAAAAAGGAATCCTAACAGTTTCTTTTTCACAATATTCAATTGTAGGACCTGTGACATATTGTTTTATTGTCTGTGGCCTGTTTCCATTTTATGGGTAAACATATGACTTGGTTGAAATTCTAAGTTTTATAACACAAATAAATATTTGATATAAATTTTTAAAATCCTTGTAATTTGTCTATCAACGTGCCATATTATTGCCTTCTTTGTCTGTTTATTGAATTAATTATTTCTAAGTCTGAATATTGCTGATTTAAAAATAAATCAAATGGACTATTTTGTGTATTTTTCTCTATAAATTCAAAATCTAAGAGGTAGCACTTCACTTGGTTAAGTTCAACATGCTGGGGAAGAAAAAACAATTATATCAAAGGGCAGAAAAATTAATTAGGAAAAATTGGAGGTTCCTTTGTGTCTTATATGACTGATAGAATGAAATCATACATTCCTTTATTTTCAGTTTTTATACTTAATCCAGAAGAATGTTCTATAGAACATTCAAAAATAGACTTTATTCCTCATTTTAGCAATACAATCACTCTTTACAATAACAACAAAAAAAACCTGATTTATTTTTCTATGGGGTTTTCTAAATCCTGATGACTGCTCCTAAGTGTGTAGAAAGATAATTCCTTTATCTCATAGACACATCACCTTCATGCAAATTGATCTGAGAGTGCCTTTAGAATAATAGCAGCTTGATAGCTATCTGTGGGTCCAGTTTCCTAGGCTTAATTTTGATTTATAACTACTGGAATTAAATCAGGCATTTTCATTGCTTAAAAGGGTAGCTTTGATTTCACCAATCCAATAAAGAGACCATTCACTAGCATATTGTGTCAGTAACATTTCAATTAGGATAAGGGCAAAGAAAACAAAATTGCTTCTTAATGCTGATGTTTCTACTTGAGATTTCTTCAAAATACACAATTTTATTATCAATTGACAAATATGAGGATTGAATTGTCAAATCAGACTCAAAGGGACTAAAGATGTTATCTACTGTCAGGCTTTGCTGAGTAATTTCAAGGATATATGCTATCAAGGAGTTCAGATGAAACATATTATATTTGACCCAAAGATACAGTATGTGTGACAGGTCTCAGGTAATCAGTCCTGTATCACAGATACTGAGTCCAAATCACTATAAGTACCTTAGCCAGGGACATCCAACTAGGGTAGAAATAAATCTTTTCCTCTATCAAATATTATTATAAATTTTACCCATAGGTACAGTTACCAAGGAAACTAGACAGAATCATTTGCTGTTCTTTGAGAAGCCAGGAGAAGATATTTAACTTCTGTCTCCAAGTAATAATTTCATTATAACTATATGTGATCAATAATTTAATAACATAATTATGTTAGGATATAATGATGCAACAACAGTATAAAAAGAGAAAGAGAATTTGAAGTAACAGTTGTGAAATAACAAAGTGTTTTATCTAAGACACAGTAATACAATTCAAAATCAGACTCATTGATTGATTTTCTAGTATTTTCTAATATTAAAAAAAGAGCATGTGTGTAAATGTATGTAGGGAAGGTAGTTGTAGTGAGAGGAGACAGCCTAACCAGTTACTCTAGAGATTTTGAAAGACAATGTATAAAGTACAGTTTTGAAGATGAGGTAGTACACGTGAGAAAATGATTTTTTTTTTAAAATGGGTTCAAAATGAAACTTTATTCTAGATGAAAGTATACAGTCAAGTCTTAGTGTAGGTGAGTTCAGAGAATTGCTGAGTATTCAAGTTCTCACTTTACCCTAGTAACCAATTTATTATTATATTATTATTATAAATCTCCTTTCTTACAGGAAGAAATCTCTTTACATCTTCCCAGAACTGATACATGGAGAGTAAGAAATGGAAACCTAATGCTACAGAACACTTAAACATATCTCTACATTCAGCTAAATAATAATTCAGTTGAAAAGGTAATTATTAGATAAATGGGAAACAGGGAAGTCAAGGCTGAAAGACAAAGCAGGGAGAGAAAACTGCTTCGTCTTTCCTGTTCATTTTCCTCTTACTTCCCAGAAGATACTACTTTTATATCCTGTATCTGTCAAAGCAACTTTCAATAAAGAAGCCAACAAATCTATTAAGATCAAAGCTTGAGTTTTGGGTGATGATCAATGGATCTCTCTTGGGGTAATTTGAATTTAATAGGAAACAAAGATTTTATATGATTAAGCTAAAGAAAGAGTAACTACCAAATCTCATATATTAGCAGCAAAAATTGAGTAGGCGTTTTGAAGACCCAGTGCAACTTCCTGTCTCATGAATTCATACACTTGAGTAGCTACTTATTCCATCTATTACAACAAAAAGCCTGTTTGTATAAATTCTTAAGACAGAAAACTATCATTCTCCATTTCATCTTTTGTTTCTGGGTCTATTGTTTTAACTTATTCACTTAAATAACTCAAACTAACCTGGCTCATAAACAAACTTATTTTTTTATTTTATATTTTATTGGTAATATGATGGCACTAGCATCCTACCACCTCTCAGTCGCCAGTAGACAATGACATATTTGATGTGGATGGGAATGGAAATTAGAAAGAGCAATGGTAAATACACTTAGCATAATAATTTTGCAAAGGCATATATTTAGCCTGTAATGCAACTTACTATTAATCTTCATTTTAATATACAAGAAAAGTTGCTCTAGAAAAGACTAACCACTAACGGTAAATGAGGTAAGTTATGCTAAGATATGATTAATATGCCATAATGCCTAAGAGATAGGATGCTCATTAAAGTTCTAGGTGACAATAAGTTGAAAGAGTGCTAAGACCTTGGAAGATTGGAACATATTTCAAAGTGAATTTGACAAGTTAGAGAAATGGTCAGGTAAAGAAAAAGATTTTAATCAGACTAAGGAAAAAATTAATGCATCAGTTCTGTCACTTTTACTTCCACGCTGAATCTGATCACTGCCCATAGTTTCCTCTGCTGCCCCCAGGAAGAAAAACATATCTCTTATCTGAAACAGTCCCCTGAAAGGGGGGCATTTTTTTTTCCTTTCTTGCTTTTGCATAGACCATTCTTCAAGTAGTAATGATGCTCAGAAATGTGAATTAGATTATATTATTGTTATTTTCTTAAAATCATCAAATAAGCTGCATCCTGAGAGTGCAGATGGTGTTGCCTAGAATTTGAGTGCATGAGGGTATCAAAGGTTTGACAATGGTCAACAATAAAGTAAGTCCAGGAATGTATTTCACATAGCCAGTCAGAAAAACCTTAAGGCTAAAAACAAAGCAAAACCAGTGATGACTAAACTGAAGAAGATAAACATTGTGAATGATGAAAAAGTTCACAGAGCTTTTAAAGCTTTTGTAGATATACAAAAGAAACTTCTACATTTCTCAAAAGGCCTTTTTCTTGAACCTCTACAAAAACAGCTGACTCCTCAGCAGTGCCAGGAAAATGAACCAGTTACTGTTAACGAAGCTACAGAATTAATGGCTCAGTTGTAATATATACCCTTGAAGCATTAAAATAAAAAAAGAAATAAAAAGATCATCAAATAAAATTTAGATGAAGTGTTATCTAAATTTAGAACACAATAGAAATTTTAACCAAGACCTCAACTGAAAAGGATCGAGCTCCTATCTGTTACTCGCTGTTAATTTCTCTGTGTCTAGGTTTTTTTTTTTTTTGTTCCCTTAACTCTGACTTATTTTGGAGTCTTTGCAACCTACCACTGCTCTCTTTGAGTATGTTTTGCCTACTTTGCATAACTGAACTTCCTGCAGTTCTTCTTTAATGTTTAAGCAGACCTGTGTGATCAACCCAGATCTAAATCTCCTATAACTTACACCCACTTTTATAGGGATTCATCTTAACACTCATTTTACTTTCTTTCTAGAGATTGTGACTATCTAAAGTTGTATTATTTTTTGCACTAAAGGTCAGTCTTCTCTCATAAGAAAGTAAGTATTGTAAGGACAGTCTTTTTCTGTCTTGTTTACTCTGTTTTCTACCTTAAAATATGTTTGATATTTAGTAGGTATTCAAAAGAAATTTGATGACAATATGGGAAAGCCAATCCCAAAATGTTATCTAAAGTCTTAGCCAATATGAAAAATGAACAAAATGAGAATCATGTAAAAAAATAAAAAACATAAAAAGTAAGGGCTTGTGCTAACAGTAAAAAGGAATTTTAAAGTTAAATGTTATAATGACATATACATAAAATAAATTTTAAAAATCTATTTGAGTACTTACTGTATGCCATGCACTGATCTAAGTCTTTAACGTGAAATGACTTATTTAATTTTCATAGTTTATCAATGGTGGAAGCCAGGGCAGAGTCTACATATTTAGGTATTTTTTATCAGAATATGTAGTAAAATATAAAAATAAAATAAAGTCTGGTTGCCTATTTGGTGAACCTTTGAATACCAAAGGCCAAACCATTTTTATTTTTCACAAATATACAATGGTGGTGTTGAGAGGTTATAGAACAAGTATTACTACAACACATTGCCTATAGATGCAAAAATAAAATTTTCAAAGATGTAAAACAATTCCTCTCTTCTCAATAAGTTGTTTTAATTTAGAAACATAGTTATTTATTGTGTGAAAATAGAATATTTTAATGTATTAATAAGTGAGTTTTTCTGTTGGTAAATATTTAAATGTTTTCTTACCCACAAATTGATATATACATACATATATATGCATAGCTATATCTTTAGTTTGTTAATCTATATTACTCAATGACCAGTTTCACAAACCATATTTTGGGGAAAATTCTATAAAGTTATTTGCTTAGAAACATGTTTATATTTATAATAAAGCACAACAGTTAGTTGTATTTCTCATGCATGTGTTAAACAAAAAAAGCCAGACATAACTGGAAAGGAGCCAATTTTTCCTTCATAAGTTTCAGAAAGAAACACATCCTCATTAGAAATTTTCTCTATGCATATAAATGTATGTATAGTTTTTTCTTAAATTTGTAATATTTTTACATCCATAGCTCAGACTAAAGAATTTTAAGTAATAGCCCATTATGTTTTCTTGATTTTAAATGTCTTAGGCAAGTAAATCACTGGAGGGAGATTCTATGATTGTTTTTTAGTTAACTGCTCAAAAAGCCCACTAAAACTGTGACCGATATATTTTGTTTCTTTTTATTTGAATACTCTGTCCTGGAAACATATAAAAATAATTGATCATTGTCAGTTTTATAATTATTTGCCAACAGTGAAGCAATCACTCACACACACAATCTTTTCAGAACTCTTTATTATTTCTGACTGAATGTCCCCACCAAATGCCAATCTTGTCCCCTCTCCCCAATCCTTAACTACATATGTACAAGAGATAACAATTAAATCTCCAGTGGGATGAAAATAAATTAAAATCTACCAAAAAGGAAAAACAACAACACCAAAATAAAACAACTGTGACATTCTCAAATGTTTTGGTAAAGCACTCTATTAATGTTAAGATTGCCCATTTCATTTAGTTGTAAATAAGGTAGATTTTAGAGCAAAGCAAAATAATGAGCTAAATCTTCCCAAGGACAAACAGAATGGCTATTCCTCAGTGCAGTCAACTAAGAAAAAACAAATAATGAGGGATATGGTTAGGAGGTGGGATGCAAGACTATAATGTACCTGTCAAGAAGCTGGGATAGGTTTAATAAAACCAGGAGTTATTTTCTGATGGCTACAGTCATGCACAAATGTAAATTCTCTAGTAGTTCTATATCAGGGTTGGCAGTTAAGAGAAGGAAACATCTTGTCTTAAAAGTTTTATTACAGTAGGAAAAAGGACAGAAATGGGTCAATGTCTTTTACAGTATTTGATCATACATTATAGTTTGTGGATATTTCATGTCAAATCTGTTTTGATGATCAATACTGATGGGTGATGAAATAAGATCTTTTCTAAGTAAAGACACCTTAGGAGTCACATAAAGATAACTTGGGCTTGGCCCTCCTCTGAAAGAAGCCTTAGAGTAAGTTAAATAGCAGTTTAATTTAGGTCAGAACTCTGCAACAAAGATGGCAGCTAATGATACGCCTTAGTCGGTGTAAGGTTTTATGCTAGAAATTTAATTGAGATTATAGTTTTACTGTTAATCTACTTTAATCCTGTGGATAGTACCATGGCATATATTGTATTCATTTTTTTTACAGGAAAGAAAATTGAAGCAAAATGAGTAAGAAATGTGCTGTCATTCATATAACTGATACTTGATACTGTCTGAATTCAAATGCAGATACTGGATTTTTGCTTTATTGTCAAATTAAACAAAATTTTAAAATTAATACATATCTACTTATAGACTAAAAGACCTATGGGAGCAAATTTTGAGTTTTATATATGTAATTTCAATAAATACTGGTGGTTCAAAGAGAAACCCGTGTACAAAAAAGCCTGATCATCTACATATAGTGAATACAAATAGGGAAATGTGCTGTGGATATGTGGATATGTGTCTACTGAATGAGATTCTAGAAGAGTTGATGATCAGCACTGGATGTGTGATCATCTACTAGTACAATGGTATGTGCTCTTTTTAATTATCATGGACATAAAGTGGGTTATAAAATATTTCAACTCATACACATGTAAACCCTCAAATTCCTAATAGAGAGTGTAGAAGACAAAGCAGAAAGGTTGTACATAGAAAAGAGGAAAAAATTAGTAGTTAAATTGATTCATGGTAAAGTACTAGAGTGATCCACAAATTTATTTTAGATGCAGTCAACTTTCCAGTTGCTGAAGTCCCTCTTGTTGTCTATAGAGAATATCAGGGTCTTATTCTATCTCAAGGCTAGGACGCATAGCTATTTCAGAAACACTATAACCACAGTTTTCTTCCTACCTTTGTCAGCCCATCATTAAAATAACATAAATGGGGCCCTTCTTGGTGGTGCAACAGGTTAAAGTACAGCACTGCAAGCTAGCCACAGCCCCTTCAGTGCAACAGCAATACCAGGTCCCAGAGGTGATCCCATGGCGCAACAGACCTCTTCTGTTTTGCCCGCTGTTCCCCTCATTAGTGTACTTCATCAATCTGCCTGTTCCTCTCCCCACTCTGTCTCTGGTGTTGTCTCTCATTGCCCCTGCACCTCTAGCTTGTACCCCAGTTTAGTATGCATAAATAAATAAATCTTAAAAAAAACCAAAAACATAAATGACCACTGTTTCACAACAGAGAAGCCTACTAATTCCAAGATACTTTCTGTCTACTTGAAGAATTATCCAACCATTGCCTGTTCTGAACTTGAGAAGACCATTAAGGATATGCAGCAACAGGAGGGAAGGGAGACATTTTGGTATAGTTTATCTGAAGGGTTAGCACACATATTAGTTAATGACAGGGAGACTTTTACTTGAGTAAATGATAGTTCACTAAAAAAGAAAATTTTTAGAGCAATTAGATAATCACAGGTTCTTTAGTTGGTAATGACACCTTTGAAAACTTTGTTCAAGATGTACACTTTTTTTTAATACTTATTATATTTAATTATGCATAGAAGAATTGGGGTGTAGGCCATAAGTTTGGGGCTGAGAGCATTCATCACAGATTCTGTCAAGTGTGGAGAACAAGCAGATCTACTGAAATACTCTGCTAAGGGTTATAGAGGAGAGGTCTGATGTGCCATGTGGGTTAGCTCCCTGGTCAGGGATAGAACTCATGCTCCAGTAACTGGTAATAACTTGATTGCACTGAGACTTTAATTTCTGTGCCACCAGGGAGGCCCAAGATGTACACTGTTTTGTTTGCTTGTTTAAGATTTATTTATGTATGTACACATTGCTGGGGTACAGGCCAGAGGTGCAGGGACAGTGAGAGGCTTCATCAGAGAAAGGGTGGGGAGCAGAACAGGCAGTCTGACAAGGTACACTGCTGAGGGGAGCAGAGGGTGGGTCAGGAGAGGTCTGCCACATCATGTGGGTCACCTCTGGGCAGGGATAGAACTCATGCTGATGTGGCTTTAGCTTCTTAGTGCTGTGCTTTCACCAGCTGCACCACCAGGGAGGGCCTGTACACTGTTTTCTAAAAGATATCTCTATAGATAATAGGTATATACTTGTGGTTCATGAGAAACTGATAACATTATTAAATGATTTAATTATTTTGATATTCTTATATTTATCTACATTTAGTCATGTATTTAAAGCTTACATGCAGTTTATAAAATGCTTTGTAGAATGGATTGTTATCGACAGTTATATATTTAATCTCAGTATAATAGAAGATGAGTCTTAAGTTGTAAAACTTAAAAAAATTAAAAAGAGGATTTTTAAAAAATATTAAGATGCA
The DNA here is from genome assembly GCF_000260355.1 of Condylura cristata. Classification (NCBI taxonomy): domain Eukaryota; kingdom Metazoa; phylum Chordata; class Mammalia; order Eulipotyphla; family Talpidae; genus Condylura; species Condylura cristata. Next base: position 11,272,100 of record NW_004567121.1, on the reverse strand, counting down.
ATTATTACTCTATTTCCCTTTTCAGAGTCTACCTATTTTCTTTCATTGTTTAAAAAAATAAAGTCTTCTACTTTTTCTTATAAAGTTTTAACAACCACATACTGGTAGTAGTTAGTTTATCTCACAACAGATTTCAGATGAAATTGTGTGTCATTTAGACAGGTTAAAAATGGCAATTGTAATTTCTGTTGTGTATATATGACTGACTCTCATGTTCCCGGTTATCAATCTTTCACTTTATTGTTTGAATATGTTCTAAGGAAGGATAAAAGGAAAATAGGTGTGTATGTGTTTGCTTGGCTTAACTTTGATCTGTCTTGCTGGTTTTCATCACCTTTGGAAGAAACTGCATTTCACACTTAAGTTGTTCCACTGTGGAATGATAAGTGATGACCAGCCTGTGGATTTTCACACTGTACAAAAGACATCCAGGTGCACCTGTCTTTTGAATCAGAACCCTGTTAGCCCCTCTCACATTTACAAAATTGCTTTTGGAAGATTCAAACCTGGATGACTTCCAAGCTAGTTAAAAATAATTCTGGAAGGAAAGTGCAGTGCTGGCTCTTGGCAGAAGAAACGTGAGTAATGTTCAACTGCAGCAGATTCCTTTCAGACAGTTCTGATACCCATTTCAACTTCCAAATTTCTCACAGAAGTTATCGTGTACTTTCAGCTTTCGTCTGATAAACATATTGAAAATGCATTTAAACAGCTTTTTATCATTTCAAAATTCAAGCTCAAATTTAATCCTACTGCCCTATGAGCCAAAGAAGCTGTAAGGGCATTTTCATTATATCTAAACCTGAGTGCAGAACTCCTTGTCATTCTTTAAAAATCCGACAGCATCATTCATTTAGAACAATGATCGATCCAGAAGAGCCACTGGCAATGAACTCTAGGTACTCATACAGAAGAGAATATGCTATCTAGTTGAAAAATGTTTCCCTTTTCATTCTTTGCCTAGAGATAAAATCTCTCATCACTCAGATTTTAGGTTCTGTTAAGTCTTACAGATTTCCCTATATTGTATTAGCTGTGCTTGCATTGAAATGCCAGTCATAAGTTATACTTGCATAATCACCAGTGGACAATGTTAGAACTGCCTATCATTACTACATACCCTCTTCCTGCAAATGCAGATTACTAACTGAACAGTTTGTATCTTATAAGAACTACAGGTGTTGTAGAAAGCTGGACTACTAATCTTTGATTTATATAGACATATCATCTACATATAGTGAATACAAATAGGGAAATGTGCTGTGGATATGTGTCTACTGAATGAGATTCTAGAAGAGTTGATGATCAGCACTGGATGTGTGATCATCTACTAGTACAATGGTATGTGCTCTTTTTAATTATCATGGACATAAAGTGGGTTATAAAATATTTCAACTCATACACATGTAAACCCTCAAATTCCTAATAGAGAGTGTAGAAGACAAAGCAGAAAGGTTGTACATAGAAAAGAGGAAAAAATTAGTAGTTAAATTGATTCATGGTAAAGTACTAGAGTGATCCACAAATTTATTTTAGATGCAGTCAACTTTCCAGTTGCTGAAGTCCCTCTTGTTGTCTATAGAGAATATCAGGGTCTTATTCTATCTCAAGGCTAGGACGCATAGCTATTTCAGAAACACTATAACCACAGTTTTCTTCCTACCTTTGTCAGCCCATCATTAAAATAACATAAATGGGGCCCTTCTTGGTGGTGCAACAGGTTAAAGTACAGCACTGCAAGCTAGCCACAGCCCCTTCAGTGCAACAGCAATACCAGGTCCCAGAGGTGATCCCATGGCGCAACAGACCTCTTCTGTTTTGCCCGCTGTTCCCCTCATTAGTGTACTTCATCAATCTGCCTGTTCCTCTCCCCACTCTGTCTCTGGTGTTGTCTCTCATTGCCCCTGCACCTCTAGCTTGTACCCCAGTTTAGTATGCATAAATAAATAAATCTTAAAAAAAACCAAAAACATAAATGACCACTGTTTCACAACAGAGAAGCCTACTAATTCCAAGATACTTTCTGTCTACTTGAAGAATTATCCAACCATTGCCTGTTCTGAACTTGAGAAGACCATTAAGGATATGCAGCAACAGGAGGGAAGGGAGACATTTTGGTATAGTTTATCTGAAGGGTTAGCACACATATTAGTTAATGACAGGGAGACTTTTACTTGAGTAAATGATAGTTCACTAAAAAAGAAAATTTTTAGAGCAATTAGATAATCACAGGTTCTTTAGTTGGTAATGACACCTTTGAAAACTTTGTTCAAGATGTACACTTTTTTTTAATACTTATTATATTTAATTATGCATAGAAGAATTGGGGTGTAGGCCATAAGTTTGGGGCTGAGAGCATTCATCACAGATTCTGTCAAGTGTGGAGAACAAGCAGATCTACTGAAATACTCTGCTAAGGGTTATAGAGGAGAGGTCTGATGTGCCATGTGGGTTAGCTCCCTGGTCAGGGATAGAACTCATGCTCCAGTAACTGGTAATAACTTGATTGCACTGAGACTTTAATTTCTGTGCCACCAGGGAGGCCCAAGATGTACACTGTTTTGTTTGCCTGTTTAAGATTTATTTATGTATGTACACATTGCT
>NW_004567121.1:11263257-11269396 GCF_000260355.1 Condylura cristata | reverse complement strand
GTCATTTCTCAGCAACCCCACTCAGGGGAACATATTCTGAGGCTCCTTTGGACTATGGACAACGATGGAACTAAGGACATCTAAATTGTTAACTAGCAAATGCCCACTAGAACATGTGCAATCCCTAAACAAGGCTCTCCAATAGAGTGAAAGCCTGTTAAAAATGTGAACAGGTAGTCATCTAATTGCAACTTTGCATGGTGGGTGAACAGAGAGAGGGCTGTCAGAGGAGCTGTATAATTGTATTACCACTGTAGGTAATTCATCTGTCCACCACATGCCAAGAAAGAACCTCTTGAACAGATAATAGGTATTCCTGATAACTGTCAAAAGGCCTTGATATTTCAGCAAGCTGCTAAGAGAAGAAATTTAGAAACTCTCATCTTGCTCATATAATGCATTAACTCCAGACCACAGTAGAGAACATATCAAACCCTGCTGTTAAAAATATACACCTGTTCCTCATTCACGAGGCACCTCATTCCCTCACCATCATTTCTCTGCATAGAAAGATATGTGTAAATATTATTCTTGCTTTGCCTGTACTTGAGTTGGACTTCCACACTTTCAAGAAGCTATCAGAGATCACTAATACTCTCTATTATTCAAATATTTTATTCTTTGGATAATGCTCAGCTATTTAAATTAGTGCCAAATTAACCCCCACCTTTTGTTATTTCCTGACCATGCTTTATCAGTCTCTGAAGAATTCATGATTAAATATGAAAAGTGTCAAAACTCAATGAAGTTGCCATTTATGGTACTTATGTTTAAAATGTAAGTCCAATTCCATGCTGTGAGCAAGAATATAGGACAAGGCTAATAAGTATCAACTTGAATTTTTCTAATTGTCTTTTTGACAAGAAAAGGATAAATCTTTACTTGACAGCAATAACTTTGGTTATAAACTTTAAACTAGTTTTCAGCATTCCAAATTCAATATGCTTTGGCCTCCCTGGTGTTGCACAAGGGTTAAAATCTCAGCACTGTGAAACTATCACCAGCCGCTGAAGCATGAGTTCGATCCCTCGACATGGAGATAAGTCCATAACACAGCGACCTCTCCTGTCTTGCCCACTGTTACCCTCAACAGTATATTTCAGTTTATCTGTCTGTTCTGCTCCCCATTCTAGCCTTGGTGAGTCCTCTCATCCCCTATATCTCTGGCCTACACACCAGTTCTTGTGTACATAAATAAAAACAAATCCAAATCCAATATGCATTTCTTTCTCATTATTTTTGTTTGTTTATCTGCAACCATAACTAATGTGGAATTACAAGCAAGTACAGTAAAGCCATTAAAACCTTTACCAAGATCCTTTACTAGGATCACCTTATTGAAGAGAATACTCATAACAACTATTCTGGACTTTGGAATATAGGAGCAAATGACAGCAAACTCAACACAATATAGAATAGAAACATCCATTCAGCTACAACTTAAAATTAAACCCCTGCTTTCAAATCCAATAGCCCTACACAGAAAGTATTAGTGACAATTGTAAGCGACCATCTAAGTCAGTAGTTATCAACTCTGCTAAATTAAACAATTAATAAGCTGGAATTTTTACTGAAAATCAATTTCCAGAATCAACCTCTAGAAGTTCTGGAACAGGTGTCAGGAATCCAAATTTTTATTTCTCCAGATGATTCTAAAATAATAGTTAATGTATTTTACTTTGTGCATCAGTGACCTGCTTTATTAAAGTTAGAGAAAGTAATTAGATTTTTTTTCTTTCTTCATGTTTACTTCTAGACCCATGCTAAATGCTGCGTGTTGAATTATTTGATCTTCACAGAGACTTAATGCCTTGAATATTATTATCTCTATTTTTACAGGTTCAGAGTGTTTAATTAACCTGGCTAAGATCACACAGTAAATTAGGGAATTGGCTTCTAAAAAAAATAAGTTAGATTCTAAAATCTTGTTTTTCCTTTCTCCTGCTGCTTCTCTAGATACCAAAATATAGCCTATATACTAAAACATTAAAATTACCACTTTAAAAAAATTAATCACAAGAATATATTAAAAACTTGCACATTCGTCATATTTCATAAACAAAATCATTTATTTCATCAACCTCTCCTTTACTGAAGTTTGATGATAGTTCAAACTCTTGATTATTATTCTATCATCAACTCCTCAGTTAACCCTTGATATAATGTAGGTCACAACAATTCCTTCCTGCTCCCCATCCTTATAAAGCCTTTCACACCTTTCAAAGGGCCTTTATACATATTACCTCATTTGATTCTTCTAACAACACTAACAGAACACACAAAATAGATGGCGTCTTTGTCTATATGAAATAACACACCAGGGTTCTCATTCTGCTCAGGGTTCTCTATTTCAGAGGCATACCAGCTTAGTATTATACCTTGCATGCAGAATAATGTGAGCTGTTCCCCTGCCCTTGATGGCTTTATGTTCCTGCATAACTTCACCAATAAAACCTCCATCCAAGGGGGGCAGTGTGCCCAGAAATATGATATTAATAGGAGATTTGGTTGAAATGCCTTGAATTATTTTTCTCTGGGAAAAACATTGTTCATCAATTATCCAAATTTAAACACTTACTTTGATAAAGATGTTATATTTTTCTCATTGTGTTGCCCAGTTTACAATTGTGGCTTCCTATCTGTTGTGCTTACATGTATGATAGTCATGGTAAACTCCATGGCTAACATAATCTTGTGTCTATTAGGAAATAATCTTAGTATCATGTAAAGTATTTACATATAAAACAGAATTTTACCAGTAGGCTTCCAACACTAACACTAACATTTTATGGAACCAGCAGAATCAGACTTGGCAGGTACTCAGCTGGCAGAGGATCCACATCTGGAGTATTCCAACTGCACCATGAAGCAGTCAGTGATGGGTGACTGGCTTGACCCTGAGTTAAAGTCACCTCAGAGAGGGAAAAGAATCAAATCATTCTGCCTATTTAAGATGCACATTGTTATCTTAAATCCACTTCCAATTAAAAAATGTGTAAGGGGGTCCTCATGTGTATATTAAATCATAATTTGAATTATAACATTATATGCTGAACAATGATCATTCAAATGCCTAAAGAGTAGAGATAGGCAAGCACATTTTTTTTTTGCTTAGGTTTTAGGGTTAATTAGTTCTTTTGGTTTTTTCACTAAAAATTAGGAGCAAATTTACTGAGACATTAGGGAGATAACAAGATATCTAATAAAGTATAGTATGACCTGGCATCTGTCTCCCACACCCCTGCCTGCTACTATTTCCAGTACCTAAATTAACTTTAGTCAAGGTCAACTAACTCTATTCTGTCGCTTAGAATGGGTCCCTTGGCTAAACGATTTGTATTTTAATCCTCCTGGAAACTGTGAGAGGCCAAATGAGATCTTTCACCTTTGGCCAGAGGGAGAAGGGGAGAAGGGGAGAAAGTCATAATTCAGAATACACTGCAATGTAGTATGATAAAATTTATCTCTTTTTAGTGTCATTGCCCAGAAAGATAACTCCTGTTCTCTAGCTCTTAGATTGGTACATGTCCAACATCAGGGTCATGGCCATTTTTCTGCCATGCAGCTCATCTTGAAAGTGATAGGTAGGTTTGCTCCTCCATCAATCATTAGCCAAGGTAAGTGTCAAGGTATATGGTTGATTGAACTAAAAATAAACTAATGTTAATTGGTTCATTTTAGATCACCAAATACAATAAGGGAAAGGTTCAGAATTAGCTATTATAACCTCAGAGTTAGAAATTTATGAGTTCCCAGGAAGAATGTAAATGCATTACTTCATAATAGGTATTTCCATTTTTTTCCCTGATATATGCTGCTAACTGTATTGCCAGATGAAAACCATGATTAGTAACATGAGTGGCATCCCAGACTTTAGCCTGCTGAAGTTCAGTATATTTAGCTCTACCATCAGTACACATGATGCCATATGAATTATTCTGGATTTGTCTGCACATATCTGTGAATGGATATAATAATATCTGGTATGCTTCTATTATAGAAATGTTAGAAATGCCATAACAAATCACCATAAGAAAGGAATGTGAACTAAATTGGAACAAGAGTGCTATTTAATTATGTTATAATGACGAAAGAGGCTTGAATATCTCAAAAATATTTTAAGTGAAAACCCATTTATACTGTATTTATTGGTAAAAGTGGTAGAATCACACATGAGTCATTATTTCATTGAAAACAATATGGAAAATATATATAAATCAGACTTCTCAACTGAAAGGTATCTTACCTTCATCCTTTCAAACAGTACTATCTAATGAGAAAAACTTTTTTTTATAACATTGCATAGGTCAGTATCTCATAAATGCATGAGTTGTGATCCATTTATATTAATGATCATGTTTTGATACATACAATGGAATAGAGAGGTGAGATAGATTTAGGGTTAGACATGGGTTACATTTGTGTTCTGACATTAGTGTCAGAACACAATAGTTTATTCAATTACTATAGTAGATCTCAGGAGCTAACTATAAATTCATAGGAATTAGTAACTATGAAAAGGAGAAGGAGCTATTGAAAAGAGAGAATACAATAAGATCACTTTAATCACAAATCAAGTGATTAAAGTGATCTTTAATCACTTGATCCTCCATTTGCTTTATTTATGATAATAATAATGTTTTTCACAGGGTTGCTATGAAGACCAAAAGAACTAAACATAAAAGTGACTTGCAAACTGGATGCCACTTGAAAATATTATTACCATATGGATAGAGAGATCGCAGTTATGCCATCCATATCTGAAGTTTAAATAATTCCCACAGCTTTATATCTCCAACCTAATTTTCCAGTATTGCTAACACTCATCACACTGAACTGTCAGCCCATATAGAGCAGTAAAACTGCTGTCTCCTGTCATGCATTCTTGCTTTGTTGTTTAGTACACATATCACACTCTATTCCTATATTCACATGAAAAGCTCCCCCTGTTTTTCTTTCAGGCCGCTATACTTGTCATGCTTGTGAAGTGCTCCCTGATCAGCAGTTTCCATTCTTACTGATCTCTTTTTCAACCCTGAACCTTCAAAACACTTATTTTTTGGTGCCACTCATTCTGCACTCACAATCCCTTGCACAGCTATTTTTTTCAAATGTATATATTTCTTTCCTCTATCATTAGGAAAAAAATCTTGAATAGCAGACAACATGATTCACACTTTTCTAGCCCCAACATATCCAGTGAGGTGTCTTAAAAGCTGTAATTCATATGTATGATTACTGACATTAAAGGAAAAAATGCAGATGAAATGAATGGTATAAACATCAAAGCTTAAACATCTATGCCATAGGATGGGGAAGTATTTTAAAAACTAGTATATTCTAAAATGATGTTCCAGTTGCAATTTGCATAGTGTGCCATTTCAGTGAATATGTTTAAAAGAACTGCCAGAAGAGACACTGACATAAACAACTGATTTTAGCATTTAGAAGAACACCAGAGATTAAAAACAAACCTATTTCTGTTCATGATAAAACATTTAAAAAACTACAATTTGTAATATATTTGAAAGGAATCTGTCCAACATTGATCAAATAACACATACATTACAGACAAAAAGCAATTGTTTAAAAATGGAAAATAAAGTAATGTGAATAAAAGATGATCACAATTTAAATTTATAATAAGAAATATGAAATAAAAACAAAGGGAATGAATTTAACCTTATAACCGTATGATTCTTTATCTACTGACTCTTTATCCATTGTAACCAAATTCTGTTGCTTATAGTTGATTTAAATTATCAAGTCTGAATCCTATCTCTCATCTCTCACTAGATAGAGATTAATAGAAAGATGAGATAGATAGATAGATAGATAAATAGACAGACAGATGGCAAACATACATCTTAAGTTATGCAAATTCCTGGTTTATTCAATTACTATAGCAGATCTCAGGAGCTAACTATAAATTCATAGGAATTAGTAACTATGAAAAGGAGGAGCTATTGAAAAGAGAGAATACAATAATGTAGTGAAAACCATGGATATTCTGCTCGCCCTTCTTCCCATCTCCTACCATCTTTTTCTTTATTATTAATTTTATTTTAAGATTTATTTTATTTATTTATGCATATAAGAGCCAGGGTGTAGGGCAGACGTACAAGGGTGAGAGGATTCA
>NW_004567121.1:11253218-11262962 GCF_000260355.1 Condylura cristata | reverse complement strand
ATAGTGCTGAGAATTAACCCCTTGAGTCACCAGGGAGGTCCTATCACTAATTTTATTAAACAAAACAGACCATTTATAACCTCCGTTTTCAGTGTATTATACAAAAATGTTGTAAATGAAAAAATCCTACATCTTCTACCATTGTGAATACCCTGAAGAATTTTCAAAGAATTGATGATTTATAAACTTGTCAAAGAAAAATGGGGGATTTCTCATCTTATCCTGCAATTATCATAATTGTTTTTGTTTATATCATGTTCTGTTCACTAAATGTTTTACCATAATAACAGTTTGTGAATGCTTGTATGGAATATGAGAGAGGAGAATACTTCTTGGTAAGTATATCAGCATATTGAAAAAAAGAAGAATATTAAAAAATATATTTCTACTGTAAAATTAAGTATCATATGGGATTTCCTGGTTATGATTATTAGCTTGGAAGTTTCATAAAAATTGCATATAATTGAAATTTCTAGGTCTTTACCTCCCTACTCTTGAATCTTCCTTAGGCAAACTTTGCTTATTTAAATTCTTTCTATATTTCAAGAGTTGTTCACATTCAGAGACTTCCCGAAGCTTCCCTATCATTCCAAATGAAATGCTTGGAATAGTAGGGTGAGGCTAAGTAATGCCAATAGCATTATTAAAAATTGGGAAAATAATTAATGCAGATATATGTTTGATAAATAAATATTAAGGCATTAAATAAGTAAGTATTAATCATTAAATCATTCATCTTCACAAAGTGCCAAATTTTTAGCCTTCAGGATTCAAGATTCTAGATGTTTGATTATGTTCTCACAGTAAAGCTGTCCAGAAAAAGACCTGATATTTGGATTAGAACATGCCATAACCATGTAATTATTACATATATGCATTTTTCTCTTCTAGTGGCTTTAAAGCCACAACTTCAACTCTGATATTCAAAATACATCTCTGTGAATTGTAGAGAAGCAAGAGGTACCATTTCCCTACTCCATTCACATGCAGTCACCTTAACTACAAGTTCCAGCATGCCATGAAATGAGTGTTAGGGCAGCTGGGTATATAAAGGGAGGAAGATCTAAGTGTGCAAGAGAAACATGTGAACAGACATGTGGAGAGATATGTATAGAGACATGTGGGTGATAGACATTTGGGGAATGTGCTCCCAGTCTTTGGCAAAGACAATGGCAGCTGTTATATTGATCTCAGGGTGGATTACATGGTATGTTTTTAATTTTTGAGTCTCTTCTTCCACCTGAGATCTCTGGGCCCACTGAATCCTTTTCTTGTGGTTTCTTGCCAGAGTGTACCTTTAGCAAGCTCAAGACCTCTGCAGTACCACTGTTGTCCATGGCTGGGCATCTACCCATGAGTGGATGGGTGACATGGGGAGTTTCATTGGGAAATTATTATTTGAAATCCTTTATTTTCTCTCTCTCTCTCTCTCTCTCTCAAAAAAAAAAAATCAGACTAAGAGTATGTGCTTTCTTTGTGCATACAGATGGCTGAATGCCTTTAGAGCATTCACCCCTTAAGAGGTTGGGGGCTTGACTAACTCTGAGTCATGTACTAACATTGGAAGAAATTATAATGGAGAATTATATTTCAAGAGCCTCTTATAATTTAAATAGAGCAGAATCTTATACATCCGTCACATCTGAGAAGTTAGAGCTGCATCTTACAGTTAATTTGAACCCTTGCCTCTCTTTCTATTCATCTGTAAGCAAATAAAACAGCTCTAAGCCCTAATGGGCTCTTTGCTGGCAAGAGCTGCTTCTTTTATGCATTATTGTTTGTATGGATGGTCGGAACAGAAAGCAATGGCTGAAATAGGTATCTGTATTCATACCTACATCAAAGGCTGCATTTTTCTTTCATGAAATTTAGAGCTTTCAGGAGGGCAAAGCATCCATACTTATACTCAACATGCTATTCTACATTTATAAGCCACTAATCAGATTTTCTCTGAGACCTCTTCCATGTCCAAAGACACTCAGATCTAATATGGTATAGGTAGCTCAGCAGAGTTTCTCTATTGCCATTATCAAATCTCTGAATACATGACAATAATTATGGCTCAAAGAAGACCTAGAAGAACATGAGGAAAGATCCCAGTTGCCACTTAGCTAACCTCTTTTCCTGCTTTTATTCTGTCCCCACCTCATTACTGAAACTGAAGCCTGAGCCAGTAAATTAGATAAGTAGCCTGATAGTCACTTCAAGATGCAGCACAAGCCTGCATTTTACTGCAGCTTTAGACAGGCAACTCTAACCTGGACCCCAATGATACACACTGTTCAGTTCCTGAGGGGTTAGAGTCTCCTTATCCACCTTTGTAGTCTAATTGATACGCATTCAGCTCCAAACACAGGGAAAGTTTCATTCTCTGAAAATAGATGTCAGCTTGGAAACTGTGATCACAGTTTAGCCACTAGATGAGTCAGGTATAGTGGACTGTTCAGTATCTGTGGGCAAAAACAGACTTCTGAAAGCCTTAGTAATGTGGATAATCTATACTTCCCTGTATGTCTATCCTGTTGTAAAGTCAGCTCTAGACTCTAGAAAGTATCAGAGCCAACAAGATCCTTAAGTGTGTATTTCAGGATTGCATGTCATATCTTACAAAAAACATATCATTCAGGCTCTTTTGCCTGAATGATATAAACTAAATACTTTAGTTTGTACAGCATTAAAAGAAGGGAAAATAAGAAAGCAACAGCTACCTCATTTTGCTTGCATATAATGTATTCTGCCTTGCCTCTGACAAACAGATGAGAACTACATGAGGCATTAATCCTCAGGAATCAAGTCACTGATTTTTTAAGTGGAATTAGACCTAGGTGTCAAGAGGATTTAAGCAAAGAAAAAATAAATGAAGTTCTGGGAGATATATTTCTTAGTTACCTGTAATTTTCTAGAATTGTGTTATTTTATACACTCTTCTATTTTAATTTAAAAAATTAAATTTCCCCCCATAAACCTTCAAGTAGATTTACTCTCTTTTACAAATAGGGAAAAATTATACACAGACAAGTTAATTTACTCAATGTTAATAGCAAGTAGCAGAGATGGCATTAAAAACCTAATACTCTACTACATATTAGAATCTATTTAGCAGAGTTAAATTACAAATTCTTCAATGGGAAGTCCAAGGAAATATTCCCTGGAAATAAGGTGAACTTTGAAAAGAGAGAGATGTCTGAAACTCTGTGTCTGCAGGTATTTTCTGGACACTCCATTGCTCTTTCTTGGGAATGATGATCATACATAAGGGACATATATATTCAAAGAAACAAGCATTACATAATAATCTGAAGACACCTATCACTTACTATTACATTAATTTCTGATTAGATGTTGGTGACACAATTATTTTTTAAGAGAAAGAATCAAGATTCAGAGTGAAAGGGGCCAACAAATATTTTCATAATTATTCAGAACATAGTACAACCTGTTGTATTAGTGTATGAACAGAGTGCTAAGAGATCATAAATGGAGACACAATAACGTAGGAAAATTAGAAACAATTTAAATGAGTAAGAAGGTATCAAATAAATTATTGTGTTATCAATGTGACAGGGTACTAAACAGAGACTGGAATGACATTGTACCAAGTACTTACACTCTTTGGAATGTATTTGCTATACACTGTTTAATTGACAAGCTGGAGATACAAAACAAAGAGTATTTTTTTTTTAATATACATAGGGAATGATGATACAAAGGTTAGATCTCTTCTGGTTTATGTTTTTTGGTTATTTTCAATTTTCTACCATATGATTTTTTTTGTAACTAGAAAAAAATTCAAACAATTTTATTTGAAAACAAATAGTGTTAGCAATAGTTTAACCATGATGACAAAAATCTGTTGAAATTTCCCTAAAATGAACAGATAACTGGGCTATGTATGGTCATTTAATTGATAAAATATTAGTTACTACTTTAGCTTGGTAAATATGACTATATTGACAAGAACTGCAGGATTTCTATCTTACTTTGCCTTGGTTTAAATTTCAAAAAGGTAAAGGATTAAAAAAGGAAAATAAGTATCCTCAAGATCTACAGTTCAAAAAGCTTCTGGAAAGAAACACGAGGTGAACAGTCACTTCGATAAAATGTAAAATAAAACCTGAAATGCAGAAGTAATTAACAGTAACGTAAAAGTGAAAAGCTGTTAGTACTGGTAGGGGATGCCATGTGTCTTACCAGCTTTAGAGAATTGCTACCCAAAGTTTTCTATGTATTTATGACCAAACTGTTCAGGAATACAGCTTCTTAAAGTCCAGTGTTAATAACTACACATTACTCATGCGCCACTGGGAAAGTAAGAACACTGTGAATTTCTGTAATTCTTGGACAAAAGTCAGAATTAATAATAAGCAGCTTGACTAGAATAAGCAACTAATACTGTTGGGCCAGTTTGTCTGAAATTAAGAAGTGGAGAAAGATTTTCACTTAAAATGTTTGCAGGCAATCTGGAGAATAGGTAAGTCTCTTCCAGTTGCTGAGCGAGCAGATCAGCTCACTTACAACCAGCATCAAGCAGATCAGCTCACTTACAACCAGCATCGCTGCAGGGAGACCCTCCTACACTCTGGGCTGCAGACACCACTGGGCAACATACCAACAGCTGATTCAGGAAAAAGGAGATAAAGTCCAGAGAACAAAGCTTTATATGCTGTGTACTAACTACTTATTTTGTTACTCTTTTGTTACTGTTTTTCTCACTGTGCACTGGAAAACAACTTAATCTAATCATGTTAATATACCCTTAGCTTGTCAATTCAATACTAAAGCAAAAACTGAAAAGGAATACATTTTGTTGTTGTTGTTCTCTCTCTCTCTCAATAGATCAGTAAAGTTCTTAGGTGCTTATTCAAAAATAAGATTGTGATGATCATTTTTACTTTTATTATTCTAAAATCCATAGTTGTAGTTATTCATCAAATTCTTTAGGGTGATACTCTGTAAAAGAGTTACTAATCATTTATATCTTAAGTCAAACTACCTCCTGTGTTTCAATAGTATCTGATTTGAGACAAAAGTCAAACTGAAAGTTAGCAGAAGGGCATATATAACGTACTTAGGGCATATATAAACTACTTAGATCTTCTTAAACAAACAAAAAGATGATGGGACATTCCTGGAAAACTTTTACACATGCAATGAATATGATCGGGAAGAAGCTTCCTGAAATAGTTTTACTATTTGGGTAAAAATTTCTAAACTTTCGTTTTTTCATTGGCACACTCAACACCCACAACTTAGATTTGATAATTAGAGCTGTTTAACCTATGATTCATAAATTACCCTAATTATTGTGAACACTTGTAGATCATTAGGTGGTGAAATCTGAAATGACACCTGAAGGAATGAGTGGGTACATTTATTTAATTAGAAACATTACAATAGCATTATTTGATCTTATATGGTAAAAATATTGCTGGCTGACTTATTAAGCAACTATGGAATCATATATAACATACAAAAAAAGTAAGTCATCTGAACAGGAAAATAATTAAGACAATTAACATTATTTTCAAATCCAGGAAATTAAGGGGGGAAAGAATATAATATAGGTGATAGGGTACTATTCAACTATTCAAAAAACAATTATTGAATATCTGAGACAGTCCTAACTTAGCCTAGGTACAGGTACAATGGGGGGAAAAAAAGCATTAAAAACCTGCCTGTCTTCTTGGAATTTTCTCCTTAATTATTGGAATAAGCAGTACTTATTCACATTTGGATTGCATATTTAGATTTTTTTTACACTGTTGCTACTAATCTACTTTATATGTGAATTAGAGTAATGGGAAAATAACCAAAAGCTGCAATCTCTTCTGTAATCTCTATGTGATCTTAGTCTTAATATTTAACCCCTGAAAGCTCATTTTTAAAATGTACTAAATGTTGTGGTTGGTAAGACTAGATGATCTCTAACATCTATTCAAATTATAAAATTTTGTAATTTTGTGTGTCCTGCTGAAATAAAAATATGTTTTCAAGTTATGTTTATAGACTTAAGTAAACTGTTCTTAACAATTAAAAAAAAACTGATTTCAATCAATAGCAAATTCAGAAAGATATCACAGAACTTTACAACATGTAAGTGAAGCCGCTCTAGGCAGCTCTGGGCAAAGTTCATGGGAAAAATCACCACACTGATTACAGCCATTGTGAAGGGTTGTCAGAAACAGCAAGTAAATTACAGAGAAAAGGATTCACAAATACTTCCCTGAAAATCACTACTATTATCATGGTGTTAACTGGGTAATTTTTTTAGCACAAGGGGCAAATGCATTTTTGAAAAACAAATTAGCTGAAGCACGCATAGAAAATGCAACTCTTACAACAGATAATCTGAGGTTATTCCATTAGAGAAAATAGAATAAAACACCCATATTATATACTAGCACACAAATTATTTACATAGAATGATAGGTCTTTTAGCTATATACAACTTTAATTCAGCTTTCTTTGTAGAATAGGAAACAAAAAGAAATCTCAGAAATCATGACTCTGATACAGACAAGCCTCATTAACATTAAATATGATATCCATAAAAATAAACTTTGATTTAATTATGTTTGGGTTATCTGACCTTTTCATTAATAAACAATAATGCACAGAGTAAACTACAAAATATTTGTTTCTAATAGCTCGTGTTTAAATGCACCAATGCCACATTAAATTTTGACTCTCAGTGCCATTTTATAGCTTTTCCTTGGAATGTCCTAGGCACAGTTTATGATTCTACAGCTGATGGAATCACATTCCTCATAAACAAGAGCCATATACAAAACCTGCTTCTGTTAAACCCCACTGCTTATATATCTGACAAGTAGTTGTGGTTATTCTTTATTCTCTGTAGCTCAAGTAATCCATTAACTCTTTTAATCATTTTTTTTTGGTACTGGATTTTATGTTTTCAAAAGTACTTTGATATCCTTTATATTGTTTAAGTCATGAAAGTGTCTTTTGAAGTAGATATGGAAGACATTATCCCTTTCAAGCTTCAGTTTCCTTATTTGCAATATGGAAATAATACCAATAATAGCTTATAACAAGATTTTTTTGTGTGTGAAAACTAAGTGAAATAATAATAATAGCATTATATTTAGATTTAAATAACAATATGACAGTTAACATTTCTTGATTATTTAGCATCTAATAAATAATACTCTATTTCTACTATAAAAGTTAACTTATTCAGTCCTCTTAATAACTCTGTAAAATATTACTTTCATTTTTCAGTGGAAAACTGAGTTATAAAAAGGTAGAAACATGTCATGCATATTAAGTAACGGATCCTCCAGGTAATAATGTCACTGCCTAAAATTAGTATCTCTCATCACAGTATTTCTATTTGTCAATAAACAAATTTTCACAGTAACATGGTTTCAAAAAGCCTCCAATGTAAAATTTCAAATCACTAGCTAAAAAGGCATGAAATAAATCATACAATATAAATTATATCAATTTTTAATAACTGAGCTTGATTTTATATTAAAGAAAAAACAAACAAGTAGGACTGGGTATTAATTCATTAATACTGTGTAACATAGTCATACAAATCATTTTACCACTGTCAAAGAAATTTGAAAATTAGAATATGGGTAGAAAAAAAGCCATGTAAGATGACTGAATAAGTTCTGTAAATATATTTAAATGATTTTTTTTTAAATCATATAATTGGAAGGGTTAGAAAAGAAGAGTTAACAGGGAATCTCATACACACAAAGAATAGTGCTAAAAATTTATGAAGCAAAAAATATCAAAATGCATTCTTTAAAAGATACTTTTTAACAAAGCTATCTTTTACTATTAGTAAAATAATTCCTAAGTGAGTTACATTAAAATATCTTTTTTCAAAAAACAACCTGCCACTCTTTAAGCTACATGTTAAACAATTTATATCCTAAATAAGATGCTGATCACAACATATAGATGCTCTTTAAAGATGGTGACATTGTGTTAATATATGAGCCAAACAGTATTTAGTAAATACTATGTTATTACGTTTGGAATGATACTCTTGCCATTCTACCAATAATAATGCTATGTATCATTCTTTCTCTCTAGCCCTATACACACCCTTCCCTATAGCTGAAAATAAATTTTACTTATTTTTTTCTGCCACATTTCCTTTATCAAAAATTGAATGTGGTGATCCCTAAAAGATCAATCACTGTTTACTTAAAGAAAATAAATCCTTTTAAAAAATTACCACATAGGTAGTGATTTTCAAGTATTGATTAGCATAATGAGAAAATGAAAGCATTTATAAAGTGCTCTGAGGATTTCAATCTACTCAGAAGATTTATATTCTTAATTAAATCCATGACCAAGTCAATATAGGAGAAGAAGATATTCACTACAATGTCAGAGTTAATAAAACTAGCATTTCATGAATCGAGAGATGAGAATGAGACACTGGATATTTCTGATAGGCAGTGGGAGAGGAAGAATATTGAGTTCGGCTAAAGCCACCATCTCATTTACAGATCTTTACAGTCCTATCAGAATTGCTTATGTATAGAGTTTGTTTTTACAGGTTAGGAAAGAGTTATGTTGTACCAAATCATCATTTTCATCCATATAAAAATAGTCAAAGCATATCAATTCTTCTGGGAACCAGATTCTGTACCTGGTCCCCTTTAAAGTATTGTAAATAAGGAATAGGAGAAGGAAACAATGATGTCTGAGATAAATGGTACCCTATTATATGTAAGGGCATGGTACTTTTGTACATAACATAACAGTCCTGCTTCTCACATTGGGAATAGAAATGTCTCCACTTTATCATATACAGATATATGTTCCACAATGTCTTTTTATTACTAAGGAAAAGTATGAAAACTGCTTACAAATGGCTTTAGAAAACGGAGTCCTACCCTTGTGAGCACTTCTACAGTTCAAATATGTCTACTACAGTATAGTGGGGAAGCAATCTCAATCACTTGTGGGACAGAGTCGATTTCTGGGGATCACAACATTTAAAAAAATCTACATTTTGGCTTGTGTTGTGTACTAAACTTTCTCTTCCCTACAATTCAGAGGACCATGAGCAATGCATTCATTGTGTTTACGTATATATAAATGAAATTATAGCTCCCCCCCTTCATTATGTCCTTGAAATCATGTTTTGGCATTAATATACTTAATATAACAATATAATTTTGATTTAAATATAATTTTCTTTATTGAAAGTCTTTGCTGGATATGACTACCCCCTAAATATAAAGTCCACAAGGCACAATATTGTCTGGGCTCTCTTGCAACTCTGCTGTGGAGAAAAACACTATTTCATCATTAGGTCCAAAAATACAACTTCCACTTACCAACCGCAGGAACAGTGTTCTGTTAAAATGAGGTTCAGTATGTTTTCTGAAAGTATGCTTTGCTTTTATCTTTTATCTAGAATCCTTTACTGAATTCTTCTTTGCTCTGACTCAAACAAGTTTGAGTGCATCATTATAAGGTTTTATTGGATATACTAGGGAAAGCACTTGTTAGACAAATTATCCATTAAAAGGGACTATTATACTACTATGAAACCTATGTATTCTAAAATTACACAGAATAAAATCATCTTACTGCTAACTATATAACACATATAATACATCCCCTCCAAAAGATAGGGTATTATGTTCTATTTAATAGAAAATAATTCCAATTTATTTTCTCCTCAAATTTTTTTTTATTACAAAGTTTATTTTTACATCATTTTGCACATTTTTTTTTCCATCTCGATTG
>NW_004567121.1:11243930-11252978 GCF_000260355.1 Condylura cristata | reverse complement strand
AAAGACATGTGTTTCTCTTTTTTGGTTGCTGAGTAATATTCCATTGTATATATGTACCACATCTTTCTAATCCAGTCATCTACTTTTGGGCATCAAATATTCTTTTTTTTTAATTGGTAGGCACAGTCACTGTGGGAAACAGTAAAAAGATTTCCCAAATAATGAAGAATAGTAATACCATAGCTGTTCCACTTCAGGACATCTAGCCAAAGAACACGAAAATATGAATGCAAAAAATATATAAGTATCTTTATGATCATTTAGGACGTATTCACAATAGCCAGATACAGAAAAAATGTAAATGTCCATTGATGAATGAGTTGATAAAGACGATATATGTGTAAACACATGCACATATAAACACACACAGAGAGAACAGCAACTATAAAAAAGAAAAGATGAAATCTTCCCACTTGTATCAACATGGATGAACCTTGAGGGAATTATGGTCAGTGAAGTAAGTCAAAGGAGAAAGACATGCATCATATGTTTTCACTTACAGGTAGAAGATAAAGAAACAACTCAAGTGAAGAAATCAACAGCTTTAGATTCTGAAAACAGAATTGTGGTTACAAAGGGGAAGGGAGCTGGGAATCAAGGATAGGATTAAAGTAGATAAAGGGTGTCAGTTGTCTGGTGGTTGATGGAAACCAGTATATAATTATGAGTTATATAATTGTCCCTAAAGTTTATAGTTACAAACCAATGTTACTTGAATAAAATAATTGAATTCTTATGTTGTATTCTTATTATGTATCCTATTGATGGATAATAGGAGGGATATCAAAGGACATCCATCTGTCCTTTGATTATAAAATATCTGAGAGCTGGAAGACATTCCAATTAAACAACAAACTAAGCGAGGGAGCTAATGTTTATTTTAGGGTTTTATTCTGTCACATAATATGCCATGCTCTTCACTACATTGCTGCATTTGATCCACAATACACTGTAATGTGGGTAAAATAGTATTCCCTTTTCACAGATGCGAAGATATAAAAGAGAAAATAAGCAATTTTTAAAAAGAATTATCACAATCTATAGAGCCTGGATTTGAATGCAGACTAGCAGTCTTAACTACTGTGTGAGACTGTGCTAGATAACCTCTGAAAGAATGCTTTGGCGATGATCTTCTGAGGATCAGTGGTATGGCAAATCATTTGGTGACATTCCTAATGTTACGGGAAATAAGAAATGAATGTTTCCCAGCTGTCCGCTATGATTTGCTCCATTTGTCTTCAGGTCTCTCTTTTTTGTCTCTCCACACTCATTACCTTAACATAAGCATAAAGAGCAGCATCTCTTGGGGAACAAGAGAGTTGCTATTTGACACCACCAAAATTCATACCATGCTTGGCATTTTTTCTGACAACTCTATTCATCCACTTGTCTGTCTGCATCACTCACAATTCTCTTAAGCTTGGCTTTCAAAGCAAGGCTCAACATTTCCATTCTTTGAGCCTGCCTATTCCTTAAATTCATAGGATGCCTTCTTATGCATGACAGAGATGCTTAAGTTCATTTTCTCACAGGTTGCTACTTAGTGAGATTTCATCCTTTATCTTCTCAACTAAAGCAGTTCTTCTCTTTACCTTTGTCATCTTGCAAACAGTGCCTGAGAAAAAAGAGGCAAGCAGCATATCTATTTCAATAACATTTACATAGTATTAATAGAAACACATACCAGTGTCTCAAGGATGATAGTGAAGAAAAGTTTGTTCACATTTTCTAGCATAACTCTCCTTCTTTTCCTCAAGTGAGAAAAGTGGCTTTAACATATAATTTTTGGATGTTTCATTAATTCTTTGGAAAGATATTCCATTGTCACTCTGAATATAACTCCATAAAGTAACTGTAATGTTATCAGATTCAATCAAGATTTATTAGAGTGGCAGTAACATAGCATAGCATGTCTCTAGAGACAATTTATCATTTTGTAAAAAGGATTCAAGCATGATTTTTTTTTAAAGATTTATTTATTTGTGCATACAGAACTGGGGTGCACGCCAGAGACTCAGGGGCAGTGAGAGGCTTCACCAGAGACAGAGTGGGGAACAGAACAGGCAGATCAACGAAGTACACTGCTGAGGGGAGCAGCGGTGGGTGGGTCAGGAGAGGTCTGCCACGCCATGTGGTCTCCTCCGGGGCAGGCGGGGATCGAATTCATGCAGAAGCGGCTTTAGATTCTCAGTGCGGTGCTTTAACCCGCTGGGCCACCAGGGAGGGCCCTCAAGCGTGATTTTAATGAGAGTTCTCAAATGGGTGTCTTTTGAAGAAATGTGTGTTCCAAGTCTACTGGATCAGAAGATGAGAAGACCGTCTCACCTCCTTTCATTTTCAGTCAGCCAGTACAGTCCTCAAAAGAAACGCCAAAGACTCCCTGCATCTCACAGGTGGCAGCAATACAGGGAAATATTGTGTTGGTCTATGATCATTTCCTGTGTTTGTCTTCTACTTGGACTTTAAAATTCCTCATTTATTTTTTAACTCTAATTGCATTCATTCTGGAGCTTTGATTTCCATATTGACTATACCTAGGACAATTACTCACTACAACCTTCTTTAGTTCTCTGATTCTGATTCCTGAATTTGTTTCTTAGTCATTTTTGTGGCTCCAATAATTTAATTTAGATTTCTAAGAAACAGGAATGAAATTAAACTTTGGTTATTATTTTCACGTATGCTTATTTCACTCCAATATAAAAACAAACATGCACCAACTCAAATAAAAATGGTAAGAAATTAAAGTGTAACACAGAGATCAATTGAGAACAAAGTTGACTTTTTTTTTAAGAGTTATTTATTCATCCATACACAACTGGGGTACAGGCCACAGGTTCAGGGGCAGTGAGAGGATTCACCAGAGACAGAATGGGGAGCAGAACAGGCAGACTGATGAAGTACACTGCTGAGGGGAGCAGCAGGCAGGTCAGGAGAGGTTTGCGGCACCATGTGGGTCACCATGTGGGTCAACCCACTGCACCACCGGGGAGGGCCCCAAGGTTGACCTTTTAAATAATCGGAATAACTGAATTTGCTACAAAAACTGGATAGAAAGTTTTCAAGTTAAAACAAGAGATATTTTGATTATTTGCTCATAGGTTAATTGTAGAATTTTAATAGCACTTACATAAACTAATATATTCAGGAAATTATCTTGGTGAATGAAGATTTTAAGATAAATATTAGAGCAGATGTTATGAGAAAGAGAGAAATCTATAATCAGAAGGGGAGGTTGAGTTACCTAACTGAGACCTTGGCAGGATGAAGTGTGTCAAAGATCTAGAGTGGTGGGCAGTGAGTCACAAAATGTAGTTAAGGGAGAACTTATTTTAGCATCATCGTAAGCATGTGCTAGAAGAGCATATTACCAGGACCCATTTTTGATCTATTGTCTCTAAATCCCTGGGAGTGAAACTCAAGAACTTGCATTGCAGAGATGTCTCTCAAGTGAATGGGTAACTGAGTGGAAAACCCTTCCTAGATATCAGCTTAAAGTGAACTAGTAGAGAGCCTTATGTAAACTAAGAGACATATGACAAGGCTGTTCTTTTTTTTTTTTTTTCCAATTTGTAACACTATCCTTTACTCAGTTTTTGTTGTTCTAATTGAAATACCATTGATTTAAAACATTTCTAGTATTTTGAAAGTATGGGACCTTCCCTTCATGTGTAGTCACACAGAACACCACCAGCAAAAGCATCCATCGTCCTCCACCACAGTCCACTGTGTTCTCTCCCCACCCTGTTCTCAGCCCCAACCCTCCTTCCTTTTTGGATGCCTCAGCTTCCTCAACCTCTGGATGCCTCAGATCCATGGGCAGCTTTCAAAAGTTGGTTTAAAGTTTGTCTTTTTCTGATCCTCTTTTTTTGGCCCCTCTATATGTCACCTGTAAGTAATATCCTCTGATATTTATCTTTCTCTTTTGGGCTTATTTTGCATAGCATAATCGTTCCATGTTGCCACAAATGACATGAGTTTATCTTTTTGGATAAATAGTATTCCATTGTGTATTTATATACCACATCTCCTTAATCCACTAGTCTATTTTGGGCACTGCGGTTGCTTCCATAGCTTGACTACGGTAAATAGCGCTGCAGTAGAAATAGAAGAGCAAGCATCGTTTCAAAACAGTGCTTTGCATTCTTCAGATACACAGCTAAAGGTGGAATTGCTAGGTCTCACTGCAGATCTATTTTGAATTTTTTGAGAAACCTCCATCCTGCTTTTTTCAGCGGCTGGATCAGCCTACATTTCCACCAAAAGAATAAGGCAGTTCTGTGTTCTTCACATCCTTGCCATCACTTGTTGTTTCTGGTCTTTTTAGTAGGACCATTCTCACAGATGTGAAGGGGGTTTGTGGTTTTTGTTTGCATTTCCCTGATAATCAGTAACGATGAAGAATTTTTCACGTGCCTTGTTTGCCACTTGTATGTCTTCTTTGAAGAAGTTCCTATTGCTTATCTTCACTTTTTTTTTTTTTGGATTGGTTTGTTTTCTTTTTGTTGCATTGCAGGAGATCTCTGTAGATATTTGATATGTGACAGCCAATATTTTCTCCCATTTAACAGGCTATCTTTTCATTTTAGCTACACCTTCCTTTGGTGTAAAGAAATTTTTTAGTTTGATGTAGTCAAAACTGTCTATATTGTCTTTTGGTTTCCTTGCTGTTAGAAAGTGTTTTGCCTATGTTTTCATCTCTCTTTTTTTTTTAATGGTTTCAGGCCTCACATACAAGTTGGTTATCCATTTTGAGTTGATTTTTATATATGGTATCAGACTATGGTCTGTTTCATTCATTTGTATGTGGCTGTCTAGCTTTCCCAACACCATTTATTGAAGAGTATATCATATTTCAGTGTATATGCTTAGTTTCTTGGTCTTAGATTAACTGTGGGTCACAGACTTCAATTTAAAATTCATTAATCCTGTTGCTTGATTTGACTCAGTGTGCCATGCGTTCTGACTGCTGGCTTGATGGGAAAATTTTTTTTAGTTGATGTATTGCCTATGTGCTGTTACTCTCTAAAAAAAGGCTAATTTAAATCTCACTTGAAACGTCTGTCTCTGTTCAGGACAAAAATTCTATGCATGACCTTTAATTACTTCATAATACCTTAACAATATGTCGGTATCATGTATATATGCAAGTGACCAATGGTTTTATATATGACCTTTTCAAGCTAGATATAAAGCCATATGTACTTTCTCCAGCTCTAAGTGGGATGAATGTTAATATTTTAAAGTAGAATGAATTTTTATATTACTACCTATATGTGCATATGTAGACATAAAGAAATATGGTCTGCTTTTCTTTGCAGAAAGAAAATAATAAATAACAGAAGTGAAAAAAATACAGTCAACTAAATGAGAGGAGAGCAAACACATTTCTGGAAATGTTCTATTCTCCACTCGGTGTTCTCAGCCAGTAATTGAGAATCATAATTACTATTAGAATAGAAACACTTCAGGAAAGGCCTGAAATTAGTGATCAGCTGCCAGGAGGAGGAACGGTGATCGCCCTTGCCAGAACAACAATGACAATGGAGTGGTGCAATTCAATCTGTGCTTTTTATAAAAACCTCTAATATTTAGAGATTTAAAAAAATTTTACATTTTTTCTTGGGCCCTCCCTGGTGGTGCAGCGGGTTAAAGCACAGCCCTGAGAGGCTTAAGCCACTTCCGCATGAGTTCTATTCCCGCCTGCCCCGGAGGAGATCCACATGGCGTGGCAGACCTCTCCTGACCCACCCGCTGCTCCCCTCAGCAGTGTACTTCGTTGATCTGCCTGTTCTGCTCCCCGCTCTGTCTCTGGTGAATGCTCTCACCCTCCGCATTTCTGGCCTGTACCCCACTTCTATAAGAATAAATAAATAAATCTTAAAAAAAAATTACATTTTTCTAATTTAAAATGTTGTTAAGGTAACAATAGTTTCCATTGTTTTTTTGGAAGGCCAGGATCCCTCCCTTTAGATACTATCACCATAGCTCGCCAACCCCAAAGCATCCATAGTCCACCACCATAGTTGGCATAGATAAGTAGGTTTTTATTTTCTATCTGTTCTATAGAGGGAGAGCTGTTTAATCAGAACTAGATTTAATGAAATATAGAATAAAACCAGCTTGACTTTGTTTTTTTTTTTAAACCTGCTTCTCAAGAAAGTATAGAAGAGAGTCAAATATTACTTTTGGTACAATACATATTTTTTAAATCTTTGTCTCTACTACTGTCTATCATTTCCATTTTTTAGTATGTGTAAAATCCATCTCTCTTATGACCTATAAAACGAAATGCAGATGCTGAACATAAAAATGTAAACTTGAATTTGAGCAGCTTTTCTAGTAAGGATTCTGTTTTCCAGATTCAGCAACAGGATTTATTACTATTACATCAAATACCACAGATTCTAGCATGGCCACTATCCACAAAAGTACAGTAGTTTATTTTTAACTACAAATATGGCAAACTACACCAGGAATATTCATATAATTGTCCTGTCATTCACAGAGTAAGATAGAATAAGGCAAAAAAAATTGTCAATGATATTACAAAAAATTTAACATTTTATTATAATGGGGAAACAATTGTGTAGATTGAAATTTGCATATGCAAGGATGAAAAAAAATCAAATGTAAGAGGTGAAAACAAGCCAAACTAAGACATGTAAGACCTGGGATATAGTTTATTTTTATTGTGCATTTCATAGACTGACTGAGCCCAATTATTTAAATTTAGTTTGTTGTTTATGACAAATGGGAAAACAGAAAATAATCACCTTATTTGAGATGCAAAAGGAGCATGTGTGATGAATAAATTAGTTTTCTCTACAGACTTTTCTATCTCTATATAATGTTTTATTTCCTTAGATGTATAATACAATTGCATTTAATAATTAAATATAAATATAGATATATTCATTATTTTTATCAGGCTACAAGTATCAGCTATTTGGATAAAGACAATAGTGTTTACTGAAAATGAGCACAATCTTCCAAACTGGATAGTCTTTGGAGAAACTAATAACACAACTTTGATAACAATAAATCATTTAACATGAGGTTATATCAAAGGAGATAAATTTTTAGCAGTTTTAGTAAATGGTTTATAAAGATATGTATAAGAATGGAAACTTGAGTTTAAAATACAATGCTTATTTTTGCTTTAAGCTAATGAATTACTGTATTGTAAAATGCTTGAACTGCCTAAGCACTGTACATTTTTCATATTTGCATTGTATATAGAGTAGAGTTCTATTTATATTTCATATTTTTATTTTGTCATATCTATTATTTTAAGTTAGTAAATCCATTTATTATAGAAGTGGCTACCCCTCTCCACAACCCTCTCCAGGGAACATTGAACAATATCTAGAGATATTCTTGAAAATCAAAGTCAAGACATCTAGAGCTCAAAACAAGAGAAGCCATTAAACAACCACAAAGAGCTATGTGCTCCAAATGCCAACCATGCCTATTTCAGAAACTGCTTAAATCTGTAAGCTCTGTCCGTATTCTACAGGAAATTCTCAGTTCAGAAACAAGCACTTTGTAGCACAACACAGAATGTTGTATCCCAGTAGTCCTTCTCTCTGTCAATAGTGCTAAAGAGGTAATGCATTTATATTCGCTAATGTGAATCCAGAATAAAAAAAGGGCAAGTCATACTTTCATGATAAAATGACTGGGGTAAATAAACTTCAGTGGTCCTAAGTGTTTTACTGCTTTATTTTTTCTCCTCTCTGTGACCATTCAACATCATATTTATGCTTACTTTATCTTATATCAGTTGTGAAGACAGAATTCTAATGATCATCAAATATAAAAAGGGATTAAGAACAAACAGCTACCTCAGTCTACTGCCTGCTCATATAAGTTTCTCAATTCACTCTGGCAGTCTCTATAAAATAAATGAGCTGTAGAGAAATGCTTTTCTGGCAGTATACCTACAACTTAAAATATTTCTCACCAAGAAAAGCAGAAACCAAACACATAGGCACTCCTGTGCCTTCTCTATTGGCTAAAAAGGCAGAGCAGACATATTTCAAAGCAGATAGGTAATATATTTCAATACTAAATTATTTCAAGCAAATAAATCCAGGGAACAGAAAATGAAATATACAGGACTTCAATATGTCCAAATGTCAACAAATGATAACTACCTGAAAGATCAGCCTTTTAATATGCACCAAGACCAGTTATTCGCTATACCATGCATATGTATATGCTCTGAAAATTTACTTCAAAGTGAAGGATATCTTGGAAGATAGTCTACTCATTTAACTATTTCCACTTGCCTTTGACGTTTGCTTATACTTATTAAATTTATAATTTTAAATGAAAAGGCAGAATTTTAAATTCTTATGAGTAAAAAGGCCTTTCTTTTATTGTCAAATTTAAATAAAATTCTCAATAAGAAAGAAATCAAAACATATTTGTCTCTCTATATACCTGTGTAAAATATTTAGGGCAAATGTAACCTAACCAATATTTACATATTTCATGTTTTATTAATATTTTATTAATGTCAAAAATGCATTTCTCTAAGTCATTTTATGACTAAACTATAGACACAAAATAACAGAAAAATAATAAGCTTAAAATGTAATGAAATTAACCAATACAGAAAAAAGGGAAAATAATACTGAGATAGAAACAGGAGTGGCCCTCCCTGGTGGCGCAGCGGGTTAAAGCACTGTACTAAGAAGCTTAAGCCACTTCCGGATGAGTTCGATCCCCGCCTGCCCCGGAGGAGATCCACATGGTGTGGCAGACCTCTCCTGACCCATCCGCTGCTCCCCTCAGCAGTGTACTTCACTGATCTGCCTGTTCTGCTCCTCACTCTGTCTCCACCTCATCTCTGGCTTGTACCCCAGTTCTGTATGAGTAAATAAATCTTAAAAAAAAAAAAATGAACTATGCTAAACAAGAAGCATCCTCATAATGAAAATACATTTATTAAAAAAAGAAAGAAAGAAAGAAAGAAAGAAAGAAAGAAAGAAAGAAAGAAAGAAAGAAAGAAAGAAAGAAAGAAAGAAAGAAAGAAAGAAA
>NW_004567121.1:11188115-11243830 GCF_000260355.1 Condylura cristata | reverse complement strand
AGAAAGAAAGAAAGAAAGAAAGAAAGAAAGAAAGAAAGAAAGAAAGAAAGAAAGAAAGAAAGAAAGAAAGAAAGAAAGAAAGAAAGAAAGAAACAGGAGTGAGCTTTTCACAAAAAAACTGTCGTAAAGACTTTGGATATAATCCACATCTGTTAAATGATTCTTGTTCGTATAAACATTTTTAAATATTTGCTCAGGAGGAGGAGGAAGACCTAGAGAGAGAAAGAGAGAAGGAGGAAGAGCATGTGGGAATAGGAGAAAAGAGGGGAAGGAGAGAACATGACTAATTAGGTTGATTTAAGGATTCAAAAAAGAACATTAAATTCAGTTCAATAAACATCTTGTGCACAGTATTTTCTAGTTGTTTCCCAAACTCTTCTAAAAGTTGCTGGAAAGTTTGGAAATGCTAGCTTAGCTTACAATAAATAGCTACAACATATGAATTCAGTATGTCTCATATCTACCTAAGATCATCAGTTGTTTTGCATTTGCATTGCCCTGACCAAAAAAAAAAAAAAAAAAAGTCTGGAGACTATGTTATTTTCTATGCGATAGCCCTCAATTAGTAGCCACAGCCAAATAACTCACAGCACAGATCTCTTTTCTCAAGGTCCGATCTACATATCCAACTGCTTATTTGGCACCTTCTCTTACGTTACCACAAGAGATATGTTAGTAGTTGTTCTTGACATGGTTCTGTTCTCTGCTTCATTCTGTACATCAGGTCTACTGTAAACTTTTCATTTTCAATACCTCTATCAGGTGCAAGACATAACAGAAGCTACTGCAATGCCTTATTAGTGAGCCCGCATACATTCACTCCAAATTCCCCTCATCATTGAAAGCAAATCTTATATTAGCTCTTAATGAGAACTTAACTACTGCCTCCTTGCTATTTTAAAATAAAAAGCAAAACACTTTAGTATGATCTAGAAACCTTGGCTTGTTCTGGAAATACAATTCGGTCTCACTTGAAACCATAATCACCCTGCCTCCCTGTATTCCACATTCAATGGCCTTGTACTTGTTTTCTCTATTTTCCATTCTAATAGAGGAGCTTTAAACATACTGTTTTTAATGCATGGAGCATTTTCATCTTGTTACCGCCCCCTGCCCCCCCACATTCTGAACTACCACTTATGCAATTTTGGAGAAAACTTTTTCCAGTCTTTTACAAGGCCACATCTGTTCAGGAGAGACTCCTGAACTTCCATATTTTGCTCCTTCCTAGTTGCCTTATACATGATATTATCTAGTTATTAATACTGTTTCCCCTACAAGAATATTAAATACAGCAAGAACCATGTTCATCAGATCTTAAGCAGTGCTTGCTACCTAGTACATGTCCAATATATATTTTCAAATGAACATATGGATATTGTAATGATCTCTTACATTAAAAATGATAGAACTTAATTCTGAGTACTTAGTTAGGGTATTAGGTCCTAATTTCTGAAGCAGTGATAAACTGTGGGGAAAGATAGTATCTGGCATTTGTATGAAAGACAAGTGCTTAAAAAATAATTAAAAGAAAAACAAAATGAACTAAGACCAATAATAGACTCACTAATGGGAACTCTTACTGTACAATTCAGACACATTATTTTATTATGCCAAATTTCTCTAAGAGACATACAGTATTACCTATTTTAAAAATGAGAACACTGAACTTTCAAAGGTTATCTAGCTTTCCCGGTTCCTTCAAACTATAAATGGTAGAGCCAGGATTTGAAGACAGGCTGTAGCAATTCTCAAGTCAATAACCTTAACTTCTATGCTTCTATAAATATATTTACATCTAAAGTCAGGCCCCTGTATGAGGAATAAGTCATGGGTTTTGTTTTGTTTTGTTTTTTGATATTACTAATTCTCATTTAATAATTTCTGATTATCTGCTATATGAATCTTGTTCCAATGTCTATGAAAAATACAGTGGTAATGTTAGCATTTTGTCACACTACTGATGATAAAATGTGGTTTTTCAATGAAAGTGAGTTACAAAATGGCCTCAAATTTTCCTATCAAAAAGTTATTGGCAGGCCCTCCCTGGTGGCACAGCGGGTTAAAGCACAGCACTAAGAAGCTTAAGTCACTTCCGCACGAGTTCGATCCCTGCCTGCCCCGGAGGTGACCACATGGCATGGCAGACCTCTCCTGACCCACCCGCTGCTCCCCTCAGCAGTGTACTTCGTTGATCTGCCTGTTCTGCTCCCCACTCTGTCTCTGGTGAATCCTCTCACCCTCTGCATTTCTGGCCTGTACCCCAGTTCTGTATGAATAAGTAAAAAATAAATCTTAAAAAAAAAAAGCTATTGGCAGTAGTCTGAAGGCATTATAATAAGGGATGCATATGGAAGATACTCTCCACTTAAATATATCATTTTATGAAAATTCATAGCTACAGAATTTTATAAGAAAACTGAAGAATATTAACATATCAGTCACAAGGCTATCAAGGAAGGTATAGATGAGGCACATTATTTTTTTTTTCGTTTATCCAAATTCTAAAAAGGAGAAAATATGCCTGGATCTTACATAAATTTAGTCATTGTAAATAGCTGGGAAAACCCAGAATCTTTGGTGGTAGAAAACATTTAATTAATGTTACTTTTAGATTAAATATTTTGGAGGGCAAATTTTGGTTTAGAATAGCAAAGAATTGCAATTTCACTTTCAAATTATCAACTACAAAGCAAGTGCATTTTTTTTTAAATATTTACTTATTCATACAGAACTGGGTACAAGCCACAGGAGCAGTGGCGGTGAAAACCTCACCAGAGCAAGAGTAGGAAGCAGAACAGGCAGATCAATGAAGTACACTGCTGAGGGGAGCAGCAGGCATATCAGGAGAGGTCTGCTGCACCATGTGGCTCACCTCTAGAGTTGGGGATCAACTCGCACTGAAGCCACTGCGGCCAGCTTGCAGTGCTGCATCCTAACCCGTTGCGCCAGGGAGGGCCTTTTTAAATTTTTTTTTAAAGATTTATTTATTTATACATACAGAATTTCTCTGGGTACAGGCCAGAGACATTATCAACGCATTCTCTCCTCAGGTGAGAGGACTCACTAGAGACAGAAGGGGGAGCAGAACAAGGAGATGTACTGAAACACACTGCTGAGGGTCGCAGTGGGCAGGTCAGGATAAGTCTGCCCATTAGTCTTCCACACCATGTTGGTCACCTCCCTGGTTGGGTTCGAACTCATACTGCAGTGGCTTTATAGTGCTGTGCTTCAACCTACTGCACCATCAGGGAGGGCCCACAAGTACATTCTAAGACTTGTGTGTTTAGATAATATTCATTAAAAAAAAAAAGAATAAATCTTGTTTAATTCAGTGAAGTTGCTAGTTTAAAGATGAGCCTACTGGGGGCCTTTTTTTGAATTCTACATCGGAGACACACTAGAAAACTTTACATTTATGAAATCATATCACTAAACAGCCTAAGTAGTTCACTAACTTATTTACCACTGACTTCCCGAGGTTGATGGAATTAGAAGGTGTGTGTATTGCAGATAAAATAAGCACTTTTTTTCTTTATACTCAAATGCCAGCCCTTTGCCTGCTTTAAACAGCACATAGTATTTAATGTCTAATTTATTCAGAACTTAAAGAATGTCACATAACAAGTTTTATTTTTCTTCTATAATAATTGCATGGAAACTGGAGCTTCCCAAACAACAATAGAAGAATATTGTAATACTCTCAGCCACTAGAATGAACAGTCATGAGTTCTTTTTTTTTTTTTTTTAAAAAAAACAAGATTTATTTACTTATGCATACAGAAATGGGGTACAGGCCAGAGGTGCAGGGATGGTGAGAGGCTTCACCAGAGACAGAGTGGGGAGCAGAACAGGCAGATCAATAAAGTATAAAGTATACTGCTGAGGGGAGCGGTGTGCGGGTCAGGAGAGGTCTGCCACACCATGTGCGTCACTCCCTGTCTGGGGATTGAAATCATGAAGACGCTGCATCTAGCATCGTAGTGCTGCACTTCAACCTGTTGCGCCACCAGGGAGGGCCCACCTGAGATTTTTAATGGCAACTGGTAGGTACTGGCAAATTTTCTGAATTTTGTAATTTTTTTTCAATCATAAAAAATTTAAACTTGAGGAGGGAGGAAATAATATCTTATCTACCAATTACTAAACATAACTCACAAAAAGAAGGTTGCAAGACTTAGATGGATTAAGAACTAAGGAGTGTGTTTACACCTGTAAAGAATAAAAAAATATAATAAGACATGAAACAAAAGTTTCACAATAGTGATGATAAAGGCAAATGATTCCCCACAAGCTAAAGAATATCACTGTGATGGCAGTCAAGTAACTAGATCTGTAGTGAGAGGAGCCCTGATTAGAGCAGTCTCCTGGATTCTCTTGGGTTAGTCACTGAAAGTCTGAGCCTCAGTGTCTTCATCTTTAGAAAATGGATGGGTGAGGGTTCTCTAAGATTTAGCCTGGTTTAAAAAATATCAGAGTTCTTAAATTATCTGTAGGAATATTGCCTGCCAAAGAAGGTAGAATTGGACTCTTAAGTTCGAGTTCTAATTTGCTACAAGAATTGATACTGCCTCAACACTGTATGCTGTGAATCTGTAGATGCTAAAAAATCTCTCAAATTCTTATTATTGTGGATTTTCTGGTAGCATAGTAGAAATAGACCACAGATACTAGCTTCATTGAAGATATTTAGTGAGACCTTCTTATGTGATTATAAAGCACATATAAATGCTGTTTTATATGCCTTCATTATGCTATGGGGTTGGAACTACAAAGTGAAACATAACTGTCTTAATTTCAAATACTTCCACGGTACCATGCCCATTTAAATATGTTGGTTTAAACCATATGTCATTTCTAATACTCATCATATTTAATCAGCACAAACCAGCAATTTTATATGGGCTACCTGCACTAATCTGTTGATATATATATTTATAAACATACATATGTAGAAGTCTGTGTGTGTTATCAACACTAATATATAAACCTATTCATCAATAAGTGTACCTTCATTCTCCAAAATTATACTAAATGAAGTAAGGTTTTTAAGGGCATTGCCATTGCTTCATTGGTCTTTCCCCATTTCCTTACAACAGAGCTTTAATATTTATATGATTATTTTTAAGATGTACACAGAAGGGGGATTTTAACATTGTCCTCATTATATAACATGAAATATCAAAAAGGAGACACAATTTGAAGATGGGTAAAAGCCTTGTGAGACATAGGAACATGTTCATAGAGAAATATGTGGAGTGATTCAGGCATATGTCCTTTGTTGTCACTGAGAAAAGTAAAATTTGGCAAAGTGAAATAGCCAAATTCAAAAGAATATGTAGTCATCACATTGCTGATCTCTGGAGCTTTGGTTATGTGACAGAATAAACTTGAACATTACTTTCCTTAAAGAGAAAAATATCCTGGCATGGGTAAAAATTAAGACTTAAAATCTTCAGTTGATCATACTTTTTAAGACTCTAGGATTTTACATTACAGAGAACGAAAAACATTCCAGAAATTATTGCTGAGTATGCTACTGATAAAGGAATTGTCATTTTTAAAGGCCATCTTTATATAATGAATCTAAACCTTATTTAATGAGTTAACAATTGATTCATGACAGTTCCAAAGAAATTATGTCTACCTTAATGAAAATAACATTTTTTGTTTGATTGCATGAGTATGTACACTTATTTAAATTTGCATAACAGAAAGTACAATGGGTAATGTTTAAATCACTAATTTTCCCCAATATTTTTTCCCAGTGAAATTAAACCATAAATTTCCTTACTTTTCATGCAAGTTGCAATATTTACTGTATAATTTTTAGAAAAGTAAGGAGAAGGAAGAGGAGGGTAAATAAAAAATTCAGTTTGGAATAAAAATTGATCAGTAAGAGAGATTTTCAGCAATTCACTTTTGGAGAAACTGTCATAATCAATAATTTCCCATAGTTTCATTCATGAACTTTATTTTTTAGTAGAACTAGTAACACAGGAAGCAATTAGACATCACCACCAACCTTTTAATGTATTAATGCCAGTGCAAATTAACTCCTACCACTAAAAATACTCCTCCTTTCTGTCAAAAACTGTGAAGGGTATGACTTACTGCACTCAGGGCATAATTGTATCTCTCTGCCTGCATAAAACTGACACATAAAAGTCAATATTAATTAAAAAAAGATCAAAACTGTCCTCATTATCTTATTTAACTGTCTCTGCAAAATGGGGTTACCACTTATGACAGATACAATGGAGTCTGGATTAAACCGAATCCTGCTGCCAATAGTAAATGTTCCTTTGTTGCATGGGTGTAAGGATCCATACTCCTATGAACAGTTAAGTATAATGAAACCTTAAAAAAAGTACCTGATGTCTAACTATAAATTTCAAATTGACTAAGACACAGCTATGTTTTAAATTTTTCTGTTCAACTCGTCTATACTCTGCTTTCTTGTCCTTGCTCTCAATGTTTCTAGTATATAAAAAATAAATCTCCTAAGTCTGGAATCATTGTCCCTAGAGAAAATACATCTATTTTATCTTTAAATTTTGTAGGATCTTTCATTTTATTAATTTGCTACAAATTTGTTTTAAGGTGAAAATAAAGAAGAACCATTTCCTGAAGTACTAAGAGATAATGAAGCTAAAACGAGGTACCAAATAAAAATCATGATTATGTATCACCCACAAACAAAAATACAAACACAGACACAGAGATGAAATACAGATGATCTACAATATTAATCAGCTTCCAGCTTTTAGCAGTTATATAATTCCATTTTAATAACTTATGCTGAAGGTGCAGGAAAATAAAAAAATATATATTTAATGCTTTTACTAACTGTTACAGAGGGAAAGAAATCTACCTTTGAGATTTAAAAAAATATATGTATGTGGAAATATCTATCTATCTACCTACCTATCTATCTAGTTATCTATCTATGGAAGAGAAGAGGTGGAGAGAGTCTCAAGTTGTCACTCACACATAAAATACATGGGCTCTGCAGTCCCACTATATAAAATGGGCATAATAATAGTACTCATCTAATAGATTCCTTGAGAGAATTTGAATGCTTAATAAACGGTATCTGCTACTACTAGCAAATAACACAGATAGAGTCTTAAGACTCGCACAGATTATGACTTCCAGAAATGCTCTTCAAAATATTATTATTGCCTTTGCACTTTCAAAATGTTCTAAAGGACAGCAGAATAATCCAAGTTCCACCAAATAGCTGGTGGTTTACACTGAATAAGTAGAGAGGCTTGTTCAAGGTCACTAGAATTTGCGGTATCACATTTCAAAATATGACAGGAAGGAAAAGGATCAGGAATGATGGTGATTTCCAAAGTAATAGTAACTGACATTTCATTATAGAAAGAGATCACAAATACAATTAAAATATTGGAGTATCCTTGATAAGTGTGTAATTTGTCTTATATGACAGAACTTATTTTGCTTTTGCATTACTGTGGTAATTTTTTCATTTGATCTAGAGTTTAAATAAGTCCCTATTTCATGCTTTAGTTACTATCAGTTTATTTAATTTAAAAATAAACATCCTGGTTTTCATCCAAGAATTAGTGAGCTATATAC
Organism: Condylura cristata; assembly: GCF_000260355.1. Lineage (NCBI taxonomy): Eukaryota > Metazoa > Chordata > Mammalia > Eulipotyphla > Talpidae > Condylura > Condylura cristata. The sequence continues at coordinate 11,236,225 of NW_004567121.1, read as the reverse complement.
TTGAAATAACTGAAATTTAAAGTGCACAAATGCTATTAACAGAGTTAGTTAGGAATTGCTAATGAAGGGAGGCAAACTAAATCTAAGGAACTGGTCAGCATTTTTTTTTTTGTCCGAAAATATTTCAAATAAGACCGTTTCTTAGTTCAGCAGTTTATGTTAGCTGGAAAAGGAAGGGAAGTGGGGGGAAGATCTAAAGGAGGGAGGCATTTAGTTAGCATTAAATACATACTAGACTTAAAGTTAAATACTTTCATTTCAACTATTTTTCCCCCCAGGAAAAAATAAAGGATTCCAGTATGAAAGTCAATATGCAGATGAACATAAAAATCTCAGTTATCTGTTAATTTGACAAATGAAAAATATTTTAAACTATTTAAACACTAACTCATTAAATGTCTATGGAAACAAGGAATTTTCTTCTTAGAATCACAATATACTCACTTTTGGAGGACTTTAGTCTGATTGCCATAAAACCAGAGCCAACATATAACTGGAGTGTTTATTGCTACCATAATTTTGAGGGATAAGAATTTTCTCCCACTCTGAGTCTTTTCTTCCACATGTTATTTCCATCTCTACATCTTTTAAGAACATTTATGACTTTAATAGTGAGGAAAACTGTATAATAGCTTTGCAGCATGAGAAGTTATAATCATATTAACATAATTAGAGTTAGTTTGAAGTACTTTGATAAAAACAATAATATTTGTAAAAGTAGGAAATCTCCAATCTGGAAAAAAGTGAGCATATAAGAACAGAGGGAACCTTTTAAAACTTTCTCATAGTTATTCATCTTTCCTGTGGGCATTACTCAGAATGTTAGATGAAGAAACATTTGCAATAATAGAAATGGTAATAATAGAACATGTTATTAATAATCATAGCCTTTATTTGTTTAAGCTCTGTTAACTCTGAAGAACTGTATTCAATGCTTTCTCTACATTTTTGCTTCCTTTCTATACAAACCTGTTTCCTCATCTTTACAGATCAGAAAACTGAGATAAAGCCTGTACAATTTCCCAAAAGCACAATTCTAAAATGGAGGTATTACCTATTTAATCAATTGTCTTGCACTGGGCTTTAGATTAAGGATATCTGTCCATAGTAATATGATTATAGTGACAAGACTGCAAAAAAAGAAAAAACAAAACAAAACTCTTCTTTCCTGGAAGAGTAAAGCACGTGCTTATTAAAGAATATTAAAGAGAGCATGTAGTAATATAGGGTAAAGTTAATTTGTTTTCAAAATTCTAGCAATAAAAAGAACTGTTCCTGAACTGTTCCTGTTTCTGAGTCACCTGACATTACTGTATTCATCACTGCATGCATCATAACCTGTCCTCTCAAAGAAAACTGGCTACGGGTATGTGCTCCCCAATTGAATGTGACTGGCATACTGCATCATGGTTAGATGGGTGTCAGAATGCAAGCATCATGGTAGACTTCTAGCTCTATCACTTGCTAGTTATGGAAACTTGAGCAAGATACTTACTCCTTTAATCCTCTGTTACTCATCTATAAAGTGAAGTTGATAATAGTATCTATGTGAAACTATCATTGCTAGGATTAAAAGAGATAATATAAGTAACAGGGAGGCAAGTGAACAGTATGTGGTTGATGGGAAGTACTCAGTAAATCATAGGTATTTTTACATTTATGATTGTCATGTAAGATTCCAGAGGAAATTCCCTAACCTTTCCTTCCACAGGAGGCACTACTAATAAACATCTTCCTATTTCCCCTTTTTCTTTATCTTCTTCTTTCAAATTGGAAAGTCAAATCCCATTTGAACATGACCTTGCTCTGTCTGTGATGGCAGAGCCCATCATGACTTGATTCACCATCATTGTGACGGGGGGGTGAGGGGTGGGGGAGGAAGAATGGGAGTGTTTCCCACTGAATATATAATTAAGAAACATATAGACAAGAAGATAGTCTTTCCTTTATTGCCAATGATTGGCAACCCCGCTTGGTCAGATCAGAGGGACATCTGGCAGTGACTTAAAGATAGAGGAGCTCCATTCCAAATTTTGAGCTACAACATGTTATCCTAGCATCTAAAGTTGTACCTCTGAATCATTTTTTGCCACAAGTAAGTTGATATGCATGGTGGCAAAAATCTATGATTGTTATACAACAGTACCTGTATCAGAGATATTAAACGTTAAGGAGACCCTTGTGGCTCTCTGGCCTGAGCAGCTGAAGAAATAATACACTATATTATCAATGAAAAAACAAAAACAAACATGACTAGTTTACAAGGGTACTTTTGGGACACAGTTCAGTCAGTAATATCTTAAGGGGTGGATCTCACTGGTCACTAGAAAGTTGCTATTATTAGCTCCCTTATCTGAGACTCTTAATGCTCAATTCTGAAATGAGGTTACATTTCAAAGGTAGGGCAGTCCTCTCCTGCACACCTACAATATCTGCAGAGACAGAGTCTAGAAATGAGAAAGTGTTTCAAAAGCTGATCAATATCCTATTGTGGAAGATAGATGATGGCAGCAGGTAGAAAGTAGGGGGTGAGAAAAGGTGGTGAATGACTGAATACACTGTTCACTTCTTTAACCCATTCAGAGACTGTTCACACTTCTTCAGAAACAATGAACAGTAATACCAGAAAATTAAATACACAAGTCAACTCTACCAGAGTTCTCTAGTATGTGCTGTTTCAGAGTAAATTATTAGCTCCAGCAAGACCAAAAAAAAAAAAAGACACTAGAGGCTGTAGTTCTAACACCCACCCTTTGCAACAGATCATGTAGGTTGCATGGGAATCAGGAAAAAAGAGGCGCAGAAGTGGATTTACACTCAGGCCACTGACCTCTAGCATGTCCTTCTGAACTTTTCTGGCATTTAGAGTTTACTTTGTCTATTCATGACAGCTGGGATCAAGAGAGGAGGAAAAGAGCAAAGACTATTCAAATCTGAAGTGCTATTTCCCTGATTCCTACAGATCTCTGTATATGTGTGGCATGTACAGATATCACCTTTTTGGTTTAATTTTCCATTATTCTTAGCACAACACAGATAATCAGCCATGTCTACTGGAGCATCCATCTTCCACCTGATCCTGTAATTCTGTTTCATCTTATCCCGAGACAATACAGACAATACAATTCCGAGTCTGATTTAAAGATCAAAGTGAAGGAGACCACACCTAATGTATTTTATTTTCTAACACTTTCATAACTTTCTTTGGTAATTTTCTCTACTTAATTATTGATGAGCTGATTTCATATTTTTCTGCTTGATAATTAATGGCAATGCTAATAATACAACAGATGTTTTTATGCACAGGTCATCGTGATTACTATACATATATGTGTTATTTATTTAACCCTATAAACAAATTTATCAAGTAGGCTAATTAATTGGAGTATTTTATAGGTGAGGATGGTTGTGCAATCTGCCCAAGGTTCACAGTCAATAAGAAGAGCATACAGGATGTGAGCATAGAAATCTCATCTGTACTATAAAAAAGTACCACTACCAGGCCCTCCCTGATGGCACAGTAGGTTAAAGCACAGCACTAAGAAGCTAAAGCCACTTCAGCATGAGTTCGATCCCTACCCCGGAGGTGACCCACATGGCATGACAGACCTCTCCTGACCCACCCGCTGCTGCTCTCCTTAGCAGTGTACTTCATGGATTTTGCTCCCCACTCTGCCTCTCACTTCCCCTGCACCTCTGGCCTGTACCCTAGTTCTGTATGCATAAATAAATAAATCTTAAAAAAAATAATAAATCTTAAAAAAAAGTACTACTGCCTCTGTTATGATTACCAGCAATCCCCTTCACTGAGCTATACCTATGATGTACCTGAAGTGGTATTAAGGATTTCACAAGTATCATTTCATCTATTTTTCACAAAATCATAAGCTGGACATTATACCCACTGACGGGTGAAGAAATAAAAGTCAGATACAGGTTGGTGTGTTGTCAGTGGTCACATATCTTGAAAGTAGCACAACTAAGTCTGAAGATCAAGTTTCACCGATCCCAAAATACCCCATCCTGGTCCTCTAGAGAGACAACTATCTCTGGAAATACCGGTGGCCTCTGTTAGCACACTGCATAGCATCAATGAGGTTATACATAAGTGTTGACCATGTGTGTAACTACAAGGCTAATATCTCTATGAATAAAATGTCTATTTGGTTTTCATTTAACCTCAAAAGAATACCAAATAGCCATTGAAGAATTATTGGCAATTATGTTCTGTAATTATGGCTCCTATTAATATCATTAGTGTGCAGCCTTTCATATTTAGTCCTATTAATTAATCCCCGTAAGCATAGAAAGTTATAATCAATACAGCAAAGGCTCCATGGTAAATTACAAGTAATCCCCAAATCCCTCAAACACTTTTCAAAGCTCTTTGGTTTTCTTGGTTAGGACACATTTTGTTTGGGGGTGGAAGAGTCAGTGGTAATTGATAGCTCCGCATCCGGAATCACCTATGTCACTAATGTGCCTAATTTGGTAAATGCTTGAAATTGGAGTCCCAACTGTTACTGACAACTATAAATTCCTGTAGGGCACTAAGAATAATTAACTGCTTGAGTCAAGAGACCCCCAAATCAGATATACAACTTCTCAATTCTCTGAACAATATATTGCTTCAGATAACACCTATTGTCAGTGAGTATGTGGTTTCAATTTTTCAGAAGCTGAACACAGTGTTTTTTTTGTTTTTTTTTTTTTTTTTTTTTTAAAGATTTATTTATTTGTGCATACAGAACTGGGGTACAGGCCAGAGGCTCAGGGGCGGCGAGAGGCCTCACCAGAGACAGAGTGGGGAGCAGAACAGGCAGATCGACGAAGTACACTGCTGAGGGGAGCAGCGGGCGGGTCAGGAGAGGTCTGCCACGCCATGTGGTCACCTCCGGGGCAGGCGGGAATCGAACTCATGCGGAAGCAGCTTTAGATTCTCAGTGCTGTCCTTTAACCCACTGCACCACCAGGGAGGGCCGAACACAGTGTGTTTAATGTTGAAAGTTCAACAAAGAAAGAGTCCCTCTGACAGCCTGACAGAGAGGTAAGGAAAACAGGCATACTGACAATGACAATAGAAACTGACACAGGATACTAATCTTAAGTGTTCCAAAATCCCCCATCCTAACCTCAGACTTCCTTCAACTCATCAAACATCTACATAGAGATGCACTGAATTTTTTTTAAAGTTATGCTGATACATTTTATATAGTATAATGAATGCTACAGTTGCCCAAAGCTGCAATAAATTGCTTCAGAAGTGGTCCATTTCAGCAAGATGTGGCAGGACAATCAATTCTACATCATCAAAAACGGGACTGTTTCACTTCTGAGGCCTGGTGTATATTGTAGTTTAGCAGCCAATGAATCCCTTTCTTCTTTTCCATAGAGGCAAAGAGTCAGAATTGACTCTCTTTTGGCATCTCATGTCCTTTCCTGATTCCATTCTTGTTCTGGATAATTTCCCAGGAATTAGTGCATAACCCTCAGCAGCTGCCTGGCTTCAGCAATAATTTAGGAGGAGGAAACAGAGGCTGAGAATAAATAAAATATCTATCAAGTATCATTGCATCAAACACAAGACATGGTCATCTTTAAAGGCGTCGAAAAGGAATAATATGTCCATTTTAGACTGGATTGATAATCTATTTTATTCCGATAAACAATTGGTAGTAGAGAAATCAATGGAAGTAGCCATTTAGAAGAATTACTTTGTAAAATTATAATATTTAAGATCTGAAAATAACATAAAAGATCATCTAGAGCCAGCATTTCATTTTTCAAGTGAGGAAGCAGAGATACAGAAAGGGTAATTTTTTCAAGGTTACTCAATAAATAGATGATTTAAATGGAACTGGATCTGAGATATTTTATCCACACCATCTCCCACTACTCTCAAACTAAAAGGTTACTTCAGATTTTAAAGTTTACAAGAGAGAATAATTGCTACAAACTTGCTAAAAAGCAAGATTCTATTCCAAAATCATCAAAAGTCATTACTAACACACATTCTCCTTCTTGGCAATATCTAGGACTGAGATTTGAGTGAGCATTGTGGGAGTGACGTAAAGAGCCATACCTGGGACAGATCTTACCAGGTACAGAAGTCCACATTCTACCACTGGTTAGTTTTACACAAGCTAACAGAGTGATAAGTATAGATGCTAAGGACAGGTTCCATAGTATATTTTTCATATCCAAAAGAATAGGTTTATTATGCAAATAAAGGGAAAGTAAAGAAAAAAGGCTGGCACCACACACTCAGGCAAAAAGAAGTGTCCCTGAAAAGAACAAGTTTGTGAAGAAAAAGAAAAACGCAAGAGGCACCTGCACAGTAGCAGGTGGGCAGAAGAACTACTAGCATCAAGACTATTTTAAGTCAAAGCTTGTTGCATAATATTGGAAGACCTTATCTGACCTATGATTACTTTTAATTATGTTTTTGATCCCTTATCCAGTGATTTAGTTTTTGTTTGAATGTGTTACATTGAAAAAAAATTACATAATTGAATATATAATCTCATTTCTCTTTTCTTACAGGTATTCACAAAATGTTGCAAAAAACAGAGACAGTGGAAAAGGGGATGAGAAGGAAAACCCAAAACATTCCTTCAGGCCTGGTCAGCAGTGCTTAGATTACTGGATCTGCTTTCCTACCTCCTACTCCTGTACCACCACTAAAATAAAAGTAATTTTTCTAAACACTACCGAAATACCTATAACAAGTAATAGCTAGCCTAAGAGAATAGATTTCTTTGAAATTAAAAACAATTTTCACCTTTCTAATTTCAAAGGAAGTAAAGACTAAACATTAAAATGCTGTACTCAAAATTTATGCTTATTAGACACTCCCTGGCGACATAATGGGTTAGGATGCAGCCCTGCTAGCTGGCCGCAGCAGCTTCAAGTGTGAGTTTGACCCCCAGCCCCAGAGGTGACCCACATGGCGTGGCAGACCTCTCCTGACCCGCCTGCTGCTCCCCTCAACAGTGTACTTTGTCAATCTGCCTGTTCTACTCCCCACTATGTCTCTAATGAATCCTATCACCACCCCTACACTTCTGGCCTGTGCCCCAGTTTTGCATGCATGCATAAATAAATCTTTCCCCCAAAAAAATCTATGCTTATTAAAGGATAATATACAATCCAACATTATCTAATTGGTTTGTTAGGCTGGCCTTCCCTCTGTTACATATATTCTTAATAGCTAGTAACATGATTAAAACAATTTTTGAAAAAAAAAAAAACTAATATGAAAGGAGTCATTTTGATATGAGAAGAGAGTGGAGGGGAGAGACAGCCATGGCACAGAGTGTTTAAGGAGTCCAGAAAGTCTGAGTAATGGAACAGATGTGGTAAGTTAGACCTGTAAAAGTCCTTACCCAGATATGGCATACAGGTCTTGGATTAACATTTTCCAAGCAAGGACTAATCACATTTATAGTATAATTTTCAGTGCTTTGTGTATACAAGGTGTTAGCACCAAATATTTAATTCACTAAACACTATAGTATATACTTGTAACTGATAAATAAATGTGTGCTTTCTTTTCTTGAAGGTAAGACTGAGTAAGCAACACACACTCTTAAACAAAGAGTTCTCTAAGATTTGATTCCAATCCCCCTCAGAATAGGACTTACAGACACTGGGGAAAATAAATTTCCAAATGTTGATAGAAGAACTGAACTGTAGTTAAACTGAACTGCAGTAAAATTGCCTTGCATGGTTATTAATAAAAGACTGCCAGCAAGGGGCCTCCCTGATGCTGCAAGAGGTTGAAATGCAGCTCTATGAAGCCATGGTATATCTGTAGGCACTGCAGCAGGAGTCCCTCCAGCAGGGGGGTGACCCAAGTGGCACAGTAGCTCTCTGTGACCCATGTGGTACAGCAGACCATTCCTCTCAGCAGTGTGCTTCAGTCAATCCATCTGTTCTGTTCCCCACTCTATATGGTGAATTCTCTCACGCCCCCACACCTCGGGCCTGTTCCCCAGTTCTTGTATGCATAAATATATTTTTTAAACTGTTTGGCAAACAAACAAGAAGTTGCAATTTGCAGAGCAGAAACAGGATCCACCACACAGACCATCCTTGTGAGCGGCAGAATGCACATGCTCACTGTACCCTGAGTATATAAAGGAATGGAAAGCTAAACAAGGTCCTCAGTTTTAATGACAGCGGAAGCATTTCTCCTGAGCTTTCCAATAGTCTGCTTATTCTTGGCCAGCAAAGAAGGATGTGTAAATCATACAACTGAATAAGCCATTTCTCAGACAAAGGTATGACAAAGTACCTGGAAAATAGGTAAAAACTGGGAAATTGAATAGTTACTGAATTAAAATTAAACCCAGTTTCCCCACTTCAGCATAGTTAAACTTATACAGGTTATTGTTAAGCACTGATTCAGATTCAAATCAGTCAGTCTCTTTAGCATTTTGGGTTGCAAAGTCAGCCAAAAAATAAACAAGATGCATTAACCATAGGTAAAAAAAAAAAAAAAAAAAACCTTCCAATTTCTCAAGAAACAACAGTTCTTTGGCTTGACACTCATCTCCATTTGTACAATTACTCCTTTCTCCAAGGTGTACAAATGCTTATTCTTCTGCCCATGTCCATATGCTGCACACAGTATTAACCTCGGCCAGTGGAAGTAAAACTGCGATGATTTGGTTCTGCAATTATTTAACGTATAAGCATGTGCTCATAGAGAAAAATGATGTCTGGACAACTCACATTGTATTTCTGCCAAACACAAACGGATGTTCATAAAATATTACTGGAGAGCACCCAGTGCTAACTATCGGATTTCAAACTACTGATTTGCAGAAATGAATCACAAAGCAATCTACATTGTATGTCTAATCAGAATTCCCATCCTTACCAAAGCTCTGAAAAAGTCTTTCTCTATACAGTTTATTTTAATTTGGAAGCCACTTCAGAATGCTTTCATTAATTTAAATTTCAGAACAGATTTTTCCCCATTCTGTGTATTCAACTAAAGACCTATTAAATAAAACACCATGATAAAAGTGAACAAATAGCAGGGTTTTCCATTTTATTTTATTCCAGAATGCAGTCATCAAAAAAAAAAAAAAAAAAGAAAGAAAGAAAAAAGGAATTGCTGCAATATTAAAAATGTTTTAAAGAGTAGAATGAATTAGTACTAATCTAGTGATCACTAATTCTCTGTAATTTGTTTATAGCATATGAGACAAATGATTCAAAATTCCTAAAAACTGCCCTGAAATTAAGCAATGTTAACAGCTGATAATTAGATGCACTTAATTATAATTTAAAACCATCTTTATTTGGTATGCTTATCAACCACATCCTATTACATATATAGCTTATTTATTACACATGGTCTAAGTAAAAATGCATCTTTCCAAAACCCACATGATTTAATTTTGGTTATAATTTACATGTACATTTCTAAATGTAGAGGTTAGGTATTGTTTGAACTTTGAGAAATATATGTAAAGTTTCTTCCCTCTAACTTTAATGTTTGAGAAATAAAAGATTTTATTAGGGTTTTCAAGATGGCTATGATTGTAGAACAAAAAGAAGACAACATAAAATAAGGCTGAAATGGTATAATTTTCAGGATTTTACATCTAGACACCAGAGGAAATCACAAATGTGAAGATAACCAGTTGAGCATGCTGAACAGGGAAGTTTCCAGCAAAAACAAATGAGATTCTGCAGTGCCTCTCCATTACAGTCAACAAAAAAGGAGAAAAGCAAATTGACAGCATCCTGGCAGGTACAAAAACCATCCCAATGCCCTGTGTGATGTTCAGCAGAGTCTGACAGTAGAGCCTTGGGGACGCTGTCACCCACTTATGACCAGATGTATTTTATTATTATCTCCATTATTATGGCCACTTCCAGTTATCTTTTCTGTATTTACCTCTCTCTTGAAGTTTAAAAGAAAAAATTCTTCAGTCAGAAATTAAATAACGACCTAAAAAGGTGAAAGCAGGAATAATTACATGCTTCCAAGGAAACTTTATAAGACTGATTGGGTTGGGAAAAATTAATAAAGTGATGATATCATGTTCCATGCAATCTGATATGGTAATCCCTAAGTGGGAGAATTTTTTCTGCTACACATTTCTAGCTATGTTTAGAATGTGACTGACAAGCCACAAAAATAAATTAATGAAACCAAAGGAAAGCATTTGGTAGCTCATTACTTTACCATTTTCAACATTTCAATAAATTCATGACAATTTGGAACTAGGGGGAATTCCTAAAGACATTCATTTGAAGGATAAAATCATATTACAGGAAAATAAATGACTCTAGTAAACATATCAGTTTGATATACAATAAAAGGAAAGTGGGTAATGACTCATTCAATAGTCCTTTAAGGTATCTTAAATTACAAAATGAAAAATCTTCCTTTTTAAAGAAAAAGAAAATGCCATTTATTCACCTACTAAACATACTTGCTTGTTGGATCACTGATCTTCTCGTTAGATACTAAATTCACTTCTAAGTGATTTTACTATCACTGTATGGTAGGTCACCACATACACACATACATTCTCCTATTATTTATTAAAATAATTTTGTAATCAGAATTATTACATTACACACATTAAAAAATCTGTTAAAAGATAGATTTCATGTTGTGTCCTTATTACAACAGAGTAAAAACTAAAAAAAAAAAAAAAATCTTAAAGGTAATATGTAGAAGCCTAAATTTAGCAACCCACACTTTCCAATACAAAGAGAGATGGAAATTCAACTGTTTATTTTCTTTTAAATGACTCTCTCTCCATGCCCTAAAAATGCCACAATTTTCTGTGTATCATATAAATTAAGATGGAGGTAAATTATTAGAAAAATTTCCTCAATTATATATTTTATTTTCAATATGAAAAGAGCCTATATTAAAATGATACATTCAAGGGGAAAGTGCTTTAAATATATATCAGGCTAGCGCAATCGAAGCATATTGTTTTGCTGTGGTTCCTTTTCAGAACTGACTATCAAGATGCAGACCACTGTGCCGAAATGCTCTAGCTTTCCAAAAATTGAAAGCCTTAGCCAATAAATCACAACTGTTTTACCATATGCCTCTCTGTTCTGCCAAGCATTACCAGCCTGTTCTACTTTTAAGCAAATTTCATTATATTATAGCTCAGAGCAACGCTCATTAAAAAGTATTACTGAAAAATGTCAAGTTGTTTTTCTATAGAAACTTGAATTTATTTTCTACTGAAAAGTCAGATATTTATTGAACACAAGACATTTTTAAAATGTTGATCTCATTTCACAAATCATTTTGAAACTGTCAGTCTCTATCTTGATTGTGAGGATTCAAGTTGCTCTGTGATGAATGGGCTGCAGCACCTCTGTCCTGTACCAGCTAACTCAGTCTCTCCCTTTGATGCATATCAACCATTACCTTTGTAATAGACCCAGGTTCAGATCAGTGGAAAATCTCTTTCCTATGTCTTTACACCCATATTTGTCTCCTTGATCAAACTATTGCTCATTCTACAAGGTTACAATAGATATTTTCCTGATAACGCCCCACTGTAGTCATATTTCAGGTGACTAAACTTGCAGCCTTTTCACTTTATAGGGTATCAAACCTCCAAGCAAAGCTAGATTCACAATCTCATTCAATTACTTTCAGTTGTGTGACCCCCAGTGGGCAACTTGACCTTTGAAGTCTCAGTTTCCTCACTTGTAAAATGAAACACTAGGCTCTCCCTAGTGGCTCAGTGGGTAAAGCTCAGCACTGCACGTGAGCCACAGACATTTTAGTGGGATCTTGATCCTGGCCCTGGAGGTGACTACATGGTGTAGCAAACTTTTCCTTTTTTCACACACTGCTCCCCTCAGCAGTGTACTTCGTTGATCCGCACGTTCTGCTCTATCTCTGGTGAAGCCTCTCACTGCCCCTACACCTCCGACCTATACCCCAGTTCTGTATGCATAAATAATTTAAAAAAAAAAAAAGTTATCACGGCCCTCCCTGGTGGCGCAGCGGGTTAAAGCACAGCACTGAGAAGCTAAAGCCACTTCTGCATGAGTTGGACTCCCGCCTGCCCCAGAGGTGACCACATGGTGTGGCAGACCTCTCCTGACACGCCCGCTGCTCCCCTCAGCAGTGTACTTAGTTGATCTGCCTGTTCTGCTCTCCACTCTGTCTCTGGTGAAGCCTCTCACCGCCCCTGAGCCTCTGGCCTGTACCCCACTTTTGTATGTACAAATAAATAAATCTTTAAAAAAAAGTTATCACTAATTCTTGTTCTGCTTTGAAACCTATTTTGTGAGTACAAAACTCACGAAGTATGTTCAAATAGTCCCATTTACCACACATCATACACACTACCAGAGAGCTTTCTGTTGAAACACCAAGCTCCTTTCTCATGCAACGCTTTCCTTTCTCTAAGACAGGGTTGGTCTTTATTACCTACTACAACTAAGTTCAGTATTTGATTCTAGGTCTAATGAAGATTCACAAAGTGTTTTGAAATTTTGAAATTTAAGCAAGAAAAGCAACTTATTCTACTTCCTTTACACAGAAAAAATGTTTCTGATTGACTATAGAAAAGCAGATAAACTCAGTCACTGTATATATTTAAACTAACAACAACATTGGAAATAATACGTGCTACTAATCCACATATAAGTAAGCCCTTGCTTGATTCTCTAAAGATTTCTGGGCCATCCCTCAAATGGGATTCAGTGCTGGAGAGGCTCTACTCATGCTCGGAGACACCTTTCCTTTATTCTAATATACTACATTTTTATTCAGTAAGATCAGGATAGGATGGAAATTCATGTGACTTGTGATGTGAAAGCAGTAGCAAAAAGTTATATAGAGGGCTAGCAGGTAATGAAATAGGGATGAGAGAAAAAAATAGGAATATTTAATTTGACTTGCTATATGCTTATGAAGAAACTGAACAGCAATGTGAGTTGGGTATTTCTGTAAAGTCCTTGGACATTTGTACCTTCTTTTACTACAATTTCTTTCCATCCCACAAAGGTCTTTCTTTAGTATTATCTATCTCATAGCAATGAGAGAAGTTGGCCAAATCATTCATCATCAGTCTGTCACTTGTACTCTCTAGGTATTACTCCATCTAAAACCAAATTATAAGCCTAGAATTTTATATCTTACAAATATAGAGATAACAAGGAAGCTCAGAGTAAAATAAAGAACATCCTGGATGCCAGTAAAGAAGTGATGATTATATGAGTACCTTTAATCATGCTTTTTTAAAAGAAAAAAATCATTAAGACTCCATTAGACATATAAAGCCACTTTCAATATCCTATGAAGAGATACTTATCAAGAACTTGAAAATACTTTATTTATTAAGAGTTTGTTAATACCTTTTGTCCTATTTATCCACATTACCAAATCGAACTTAAAAACTGTAGATAGGTGTTCAATACATACATTATCTGGAAACACAAAGATGAGGATATCATACTTCCACAAGAATAAACAGCTAACTTTTTAAAAATTAGAAGAAAAATTTGATATGTAAAAATTTGATATGACCTCAACTTCTTAAAATATATATGCATATAAATATATATAAAGATAAGAACATAAAATCAGGATTTAGGAGGGTTAGAACTATAGATACCTTTTTACTTTCCTCCTTAGAACACTATTTGTATGTTCCTAATAAAATCATTAAGTACTATGTTGTAGATATAACCCATTCACGTTGGTTATCTATGGTTAAAACTGAAAACCCAATCTTTAGTCTTTGATAAATTGATGTATTGTTGTGGCTAAATAATGCACTGAATAAAAGAAGCACAGCATACTAGTGAGAGAAAACTTACTGTGTTTTTAAATGGGATGCTTTTTTTTGGTGACATTTTTAAGTCAATCATTTTCCCCTGAATGACAAGGTTTCTGTATTAAAGTACTAGTTTGTAAAATCAAACAATGCCTCTCAAACAATTAGACAAGTATATTTACTAGCCACCACTAAGATTGTACAGAAATGATGAAGTCCTTCATCCAGGTCAGGTACCTAGTTAAGGAGAAAGACTCATAGACTTAAAAAAAAGATTATGGTAGTTGCACAGAACAACACGTAAAACATGAAGCTTGCTAAGAAAATTAACAAAGAGTATAGAAAAGAAAGTGTAGCAGGAAAAGAACAAATTGATAATGATTCTGTATGAAGAACAACTCTGGCATAAACTGATAACATTACAGCAAAACAGAGTAAGTTTTATATCTCTCATTTCACTTAAATATAACTGCTTTTTTTAAAGTTTCCAATAAAATAATAAAAAAAAAAATCTGTTCAGTGGAATAATACCTGAACTCATAAAAAATGTTATCACTAAAAAGGTGCCCAAACATTGGTGGTCCTGATTGTGTATATCCAATCATAGTTGAAAGGAAAAATATAAGTGGTTCTCCAGAAGGGAGATTACATTTGAGGTGTCACTTTGCCATAATAATGGAATCTCTTACCCATATTATCCTATAAAATCTGACATATTCACAATGGAAATGGGACAGCAAATGGCACAACATTCTCTAATTTGAAAGGGAACAGGCAGCTTTCTCATACTGCTTCATTACACAAGGGTCTTAAAACTATAGTTGGAGGGGACCAGCCAGTTCCTTGTCCATTTGAGAATGTGAACTTTCTCTAAAATAGTTTATCAAACTACTTCAATAGAAATACTCCTTTCCTGGACTCAAGTATATCAAATTCTTTTCTTCACATGCTTTTATATCATTGCATGATAAAACTGCAACTGTGATACTTAGAAGTTCTGATCTTTAATATTTGATTCTCTGGTGAACAGAATAATTAGATAAAGATCAAATCTAGATCTTAAGGAAGGTAAAGGGTTATCTAGCATTTAATGAGATCGAGTTGTATTCATTAAAGAAATAAAGGTTGATCCTAACTTCCTTCTTATGAGCTACTTAAAAATAACTATTATTATACTTTTTTCCCTGCCCCTAGCAATTAAGGCTTTACTTTCTCTTCTCAGACTAATGTGTTTGTTTTTTTCCTTCATCCATATAGGTTAGGCAGAGCTACCTCATGTCAGAAAATAAAACTAGAAGTCAGTTTATTTTCTTAAATGAAGTTTTATGGGATATTCTTCTCAGTAAAATATCAGACAGACACAATTTCTTAAAGTGAAGTTAGAGTAGATATCATCAGGTATTTTTTATTATAACTGGCACGTATTAGCTTCATGTGTACAATATAATTACTAATGATGTATATATATTATAAAATCATTGTGTAACACTGACAACAATAAAGCCCTAGAAGAATAGGCATCAATTTTGTCATCACTTTGATTAGGGAAAAGTTAATTAATCATGCTTTATCTCATATTCTAGATAAGGATAAGCACAGAGTTAGGGAAAATCCAGAAGGAGTGTATGAGAAAGATCACTGACAGTAACACATTATGAAAGTATAAGACATTAAGTTACACAGGAGTTATTATGTCAAGAATATTAGTAAACTTTGGAATAAACCTTTGTGGTCTATTTTTGCTTTAATTTAATAAATATGCTTATGTAGTTTCTATATGTGAATAGCAGTGGTAGAAACACGGTGGCAAATGATTTATTAATTAATCAAGACTCCTAACCAGTGTTGAAGACTATCAAATCTCACTATCATGAATTTCTCATTTAAATATTCAATAATTGATAAAGATCATCATAGTGAAGATAACTTCAATTCTACATAGAGCACCAGAAATATGGAGGAAAGGTATCTTCCACTTATCAAATCTGAGGAGGCTGCCTCTAGGCAAATTAAAGTGTGGGCACAAGCAAATCATTGACTAGGTGTATGCTCCAAGAAACTCTATTTAGTGGTGACTGCACATACGTCATTTTTAAAAATCTCACTGCACACAGTCTGATCCTGCACTACTCAAATACGTCAATTGTTATGATTCATTATTCTTCAAAGGCCCCAAGTTGGTGTTCAATATTCCACTGGGAGCTTGGAAAATGGATCTGTCCCTTCACTGAGTTATTAGGCAAGTTTCAACACATCTTTTCATCAGCATGAGGGAGCCCAGAGAACTTAGCCTCCATAAATCAGAGAAGGGACCTTGCACCACACATGGAAAGGGTGTTAGTCATATATTACCTGCTCTCCCAAGTTGGCCTTTGATCAGGTTTCTCTCTTCTCTGCCCTACTCAGCAAATGTTTCCCATTTTCCCAGACACAGACAGGATTCTATCCCCTTTTAGACAATTTTCTATGAGCAAAGTCCTCTCCTGTATAGATGTGCTGAGAGGCACTGTATTAGGGGTAGTACTTATTTATCTGCAGCTTCATTCTTGTTAAGTCATCACGTGTTGAAACCATACTCATTCTTATCCCAACTGGCTATTAAAATATTTCAGGATCTGTAAATATATTTCAGATCTCTGCATTTCCAAAGAAACACAAACAAAAACCTGTATCTCATTACAGCAATGATTTCAAATTAAATCAGCAAAGGGAGGCAGTGGTTGATGGGGATATCAAATTTTCCAGGCAGAAGGGGCAAGCAGAGAGGATGGGACATGTGGAATATAGCAAGTCCTTCCATTGCTGCCTTAACTGGGAGAAGGGGAGAAGTGAAATCCACTACTCAAAGCCAGCATCTCTATTTATTCATATGGTTCCGACCCTAGCTCAGGAGTTTCTTATCTCTCACTCAACAACCTCCCTCCTAACTTGTTTTCCCATCTCCAGTTCCACTCTCCTAAGCATGACCTCAAGCAACCAACCATTCTTTACCTGGTTTGTTAAGTGACTTTTGCAAATGCAATCATTGTATCTCTATGACCCTTGAAGTAAGCCCAAACTTCTCAGCAAGTTGGAGAGGTTACCACTTTTGTTTTGGACTCTATTTTCTCTTCCCACTCTCCGATACCTTCTCCTTTTCTAGCCCAGCTCTAGTCCTGCGGCATTATTTTTAGTTCTCTAAATGTCACCAGTTATTTCTATAGTGATTTTGTACAGCTGCTCCTCCTGGCTGACTCATGTTCTACCTCACCTAGCTAAATAAGCCACTTATTTTCTTTAAGATACTCTTTGCTTGTCATTTCCTCCTTGAGACCTCCTTAGGCCTCTGAAGAATTATGAAACTCCATTCCTTTTTCTTTAGCATTAAGATGATTTTTATCATGATCTGTCACACAGCTTTTGTCACCAACTCATTGGAGTTTAAGCTCCTTAAGCCAATGAAGGTTTCTTCTTCTTAAGGCTTTTCTTTTTTCCTCTCTCCCACCTTTCTTCATTTTCTTCCTTCCTCCTCCTCCAGTCCTCCCTCCCTTCCTTTCTGTTCCTCTAATACTGTGTTTAGCACTTGAAAATGAGTGAATAAATAAATGAATCTTTGAGTGAGGAGACATTTTAAAGAGCCATGAAAAATTAAAGTGAGACTATGTAGTATATTATAGAGGACAGGAAACTCAGAAGTTCTGAGAATCTGGACAAAATCAAACTAGTCAATGTCCATCTTGTCTAGTATCATCAGTAATATTATGTTGATTCTGTGAGACTAGTTCTGTAATTGAAAACAACATATAAAATTACTGTCAATTAATCTCAACTGGTTGTTTCATTTACTAACTGGCCAAAACTCTCTGGACTATGAATTGTCAACTTTAGATAGATATTCAACTTCAGTTAGATAGCTGTAGCCCTGTTATTTGATCTGTGATTACCTATTACTTATTATTTCCATGTCCCAACTTTTCCATCCATCAAACATTAATGACATTGTTTTGAGGCCTTCACGTGGGACAATAAAAACCAAAGTATGTAGCTGAATTAATTCTTAATACTAATAAGAGCTTAATTCACAGTTCTTCTTCCTCCTCCTTCAAATTATTATTTATTAATAGCATTTTTATTTTTGTTGTTATAACAAGCACCTAATGAATATTTGATCCTTTAATATTAACTAACTGAAAACATTTTTTTATATTTCAGAACCAAATTTCCAATTTTGCTTCCCAGTCAGCATGTGGAAGGAGAAACAAAGGAGCTTAGCACCAAAAGATCAGTTTTCTTCCAGCACATGTTACAGTTCTTTACTTTTGTCTTGTAACTCTGATGTTAAAGGTGATATTTCATCCTATGAAGTCAGTTATGAGATTCCCTATACAGAGTAATGAAAAAGCCTATCACAGCTAGTGACCTGCCTTCCTGCTGTTTCCTCCACAGAATAATTTCGCCATAAAAAATAAAGAGGACATCTTCTTTTATTGAATTATGACAAATTTTCAACTGACTGATTCCTCTTGGAACTTAGAAGTGGCCCACTTTCCCCTCCAATGACACTCCCACTGAGATGACATGTGACACAGCCCAGGGAAGCATTAAGACTAAAGAGAAGGTTAAGGCTGTGACACATCCATCAGCACTTCCTTTTGCTTCAGAAGAAACATCACTTCCCCTCGTCTCCTCAGTCCAATGCTCTCTCCTCTAAGAATCTTTTTATTCTACTGGCCAGGATGAGATGGTTTTTCCCACAAAAAAACCATGCAGTGTAATGGACACACAAACTCTCTCCTCATCCAACCCTGCACTTCCTTCCTTCCTTTCTTTGTATATATTTTTGCTGAATATCTACTATGTGCCAGACAGCTCTCACTCTATAGAATTTCAAATGGAACAAATGACAAACAAATCATACTTCAAACACACCAGAAAAACTTGACATATAAGGCAGGGTTTTAAAAATAAGTACTCCTAAGCAACTATTTCAGCTCCAGCTATAGAGAAGCTGAAAATGAGAAAAACACTAATACCAAATACTGAGCTATGCCTTTTCCAGGTATTTTCACTTGTCACACATACACACAACATTCTATGTGGTCATATGTTATCATTATACCCATTTTACAGATGTAAACGACAGAGCAGGTAGCAATTTGTTCAAAATCATACTGTTAGTGTCTGGCCTTGAACCTAGGTAGTCTGGTTGTAGAGTACATGAAGGCAAACATATGACTATAACACAATGTCTCCCAAAGCCCTTCAGAAAAACATATTGGAGTGAATGGGTAATGAATCTAAAAACTGAACCACAATGACAAAGTTCAGAATCACTAAAATGTCAAAATACAAAAGAATGTGACTTGCTCATTCCGTCTACTCTTCAGTTAGGGAAATAGTTGTTTAGGAGTATTTATTTTTAAAATGCTGCCTTACAATGTCAAGTTTTCCTGATGTATTTGAAATATGATTTGATTGTCATTGTTCATTCTGCTATTGAATCTCCCCAAAACAGCATACTTGTAGCAGTTCCTACTAAAGATATTAATCATCTATTATCATCTAGATGCAGAAAACTTCCCTGTAAGTCTATAGGTCGCTAGTATTGTTCAAGGAGAACCCCTGAAATTTCCTGGTTCATCTTCTCCCAAATTGAAATTTTTAGGGAAAAATATTGGTATGAGACATTCTCCTATGGAAACTATTCTGACCAAGAGATAAGTAGTTTTCTCCATGAAAGCAACTTAACTATCTGGTAAGACATTTGAAGCAAAATACTTCACTTAAAAAAAATCCTTCTGCCCTTTCCTCTTCTTTGGTTTCCTTCCTCTTGCTTTGTTCTTCCTTTCTTCCTTCCCTCAACTCTCTCCTTTTCTCATTCCAGTAGACTTTACCAAGTTTCCCTGTTTATAACTCTGACTGCTCTCTCTAAAAGTGAAATTACCTAAATTTTCTGAAGCCTAGTTCACTTTGACCTTAGCCATTCGAAAATTTAGTGGTAGAAAAGGAAATGGAGCTACTGTCAGGTATGAGAAAGAGAAATGCAGATAGCCCTAGAGGGAAAGCATCACTTCCTAGGTGTTTGTCTGAAATCCTCACTTATCCATTCCCTTGTTATCACCACTCCAGGCAAGTGGGGAAGAAGAATTCCTGTCTACCAATGCATTAATGTCAACTGAAGGCTTGTGGGACATAAACATGCTTGAGAGAGAGGATCTCGACAGAATGGACTATTCACACTGAATGCAGTTAATCAAGACTTCTACATGTATCATCAGAACCAACTTGCTATCTAGAATAGTAAGGCACTTACAAAATATTTCCTTCTCCCCCCACTCTCGCCCCCCGCTTCTTGTGAGAATCTCATAAAAATCTGAGTATCACAGTAGATCACAGTAGAATAAGAGAAAGAAAGCAGGTGAAGTAATAATAAAAACCATGAGCCAGCATTTTTTTTTTTTTTAAGTTTCAGAAGCTTAACAGAATAGGAACTATTGTGAGATACAGGTAGAAAGCTACCAACAGATAAATTGGTTATGCTAGGTTTACCTTAAATTAATTTCTTAAAATCATTATTACATGCAAAAACAATGTTAGCAGTCTCAATGACTGATTGGTCTTTAAAGCTAAAAGAGGAAGAAATTTTTGAATGACTTGGCCTTTTTATCTGGGTAAATAAGTAGACAGTTATGTGATAAATCAAAGCTATCAATTGTAGTGAATAACAGTCATGCTCATTTTAAAGAAGATTCATGAGAATGGATTTCTGGCCCTGTGTAAAGGCACTAGGGATGCAAATAAGGATAGAAAGCAGGTCATACCCTTGAGAAAGTAACAGTCTAGCAGATCAGCAAGTCTTTATGTATTACAATGCTGTGACAAATATCTTTGCTAAATAATACGTATACCTTTAATGTGGAAAATCCCCCAAATAATGCATTCTGATTCTCATACATAGAGTTTGTTTGAATTCACCTACACAATGCAATTTACATTATTTATGCAATGAATTTTAACTCTGAGCCAAACATGTAATACAAGTAAGGTCATGTAATTAATGTTTGCTTTCCTATAAACATGCCCAAATATATAGTTGCACACTAAAGAGACATCAAAAAGAATTCATATTTAAAAGTTATTTTTTTTAACATCTAGTTTTGGTTTTGACTCTTTTAAAATATTTATTTATTTACACATACAGAACTGGGGTACAGGCCAGAGGTGCATGGTGGGGGAGGGGTGAGAGGATTCACCTGAGACAGAGTGGGGAGCAGAACAGACAGACTGACAAAGTATATCGCTGAGGGGAGCAGCGGTTGAGACAGGAGAAGTCTGCCACGCCATGGGGGTCACCTCCAGGGCCAGGGATCAAACTGGTGCTCAGCAACCACCAAAGCACTAATAACTTTCTACTGCAGTCCACTGGTCCCCTCTCCCTTGACATTACTCCCCACCTTACCACTCCCTTGGGTTGTATCAAGTCTGATTTTTAGAATTTGTCTGGGCTCAGTTTTATTTGTTCTTTTCCTTTTCTCCTTTATATTCCCATATGAGAGAAATTATCCAGTGTTTGTATCTCTCGTTCTGGTTTATTTGGAGTAGCAAACCCCATCCGGTTCCATCTACCTTGCCCCAATGGCAAAATTTCATCTTTTTTATAGCTGAGTAATATTTCACTGTGTATAGATACGAACATCACCACATCTTCTTAATCCACTCATAAGTGGTTTATATTACTTGACTACTGTAAATACTGAATACTGCTGCTGTTAATATAGGGTGAATATAACCTTTAAAATTGTGTTTTTGCATCCTCTGGGCAGAAACTTAGGAGTATAAACGTGGAATCACATGGCAGAACTATTGTTAATTATTTGAGAAACCTCTATTCTGTTTTCCCATAGAGGCTGTATCAGTCTACAGTCCCACCACAGTAAATACGGGAAGTGGGGGTTTCTTTTCTCTCCACACCCCATCAATCCTTGATACTTACGTGGTTTGTCATTATATGTGTGTCTGATGGGATATTTTCAGTAGTGTTAAGGGGTATTTAGATTATCTAGATTGTGGTTATGATTTGCATTTCTTGATGATAAATGAGGCCTTTTTTTTTTTTCATGCTCCTATTCGCCATCTGCATTTTTCTTGGAAAGGTGTCTATTTGGAACTTTTGCCCATGTTTTGATTGGGTTTCTTATTGTTTAGTTGTATGAGTCCTTTGTGGCCTCTTGTACAATAGGTTCCTTAATAAAGCAGGAGTATGTACAATGTTTTAATGAATAGAACTCTGAACTCAGAGATTAGGAGATATAAATAAATCGTATTTGAAACTTGGATGTACTTATCATCTTTTCTCAATGATGGGAATACAATGAATGGGAGGTCTTTAATGTCTCTTCTAGCTCTCACTCCTTTGATTTGGTGATTTTGTTTTGTGGAATTGATGAATGGTTGAGTAACTGGATAGAATATTGACCCTAGTGAGATCATTGTACATACTGATGGACTCACACCTTCATACATCCCTCCCTCACCAAATTCCCAAAATTTATTTGATTCAGGAATACCAACAGGGAAAACATCAGCAATCACAAGCAACTATACAAAAGCACAAAACCTGAACTTGGAGGCCAAAACTTTTCTTGAAAATAAAAGAAGTAGCAAGCTTTAATATCTCATGGTTTTTCTGAAAATATGTACAAAAAATAAAATGTTTTAATATTAATTTATGAGGTTTTGATAACATTGATGGGTATGGCTATGGTTTCTGGATTCTGCTCAAGAATTCTCACCTTTTCTGCACCACTATTCAGTTACCTATGCTATAGACAACATCTGTCCTCCAGTTATAGAGGGCAACCTTTAAAATCCAGTCAGGCAACAAAAATCCAAAGCAAACCTATAGATTTGCAGATGGGTTATCTAACTCAATGACAAGCATTTCCCTCATATCCAGCAAGGAAACCTGCTGTGCTACTAATGCACTAACATCAGTTCCTCTGGGGCAAGGTCTGATTTCTCTGGGTATCCTATTCATAAAAACATTATACATTTTGGTAAATGCAAGTGTTGAAAAACCTTCTCAGCCAAAAACAATTCACAGAATGGTTTGTTTAAAAAGGAATGAGGTGAGAAATCACTTATTCTGTATTTACTTTCTCAAGGTTTCTCACCCTTTGTAAAATGAGTTTCCAGCTTTAGAGATATTAAGAAACCAGTATCCACGGGACCTGTTGCCTAGAAACAGGCTGATTACAATCAACTCACTCAGCTACAAGGATATTCTACCTGATCCTTTAGGACCATTTGTCAAACCTTATTATGATGATAAAAAAAAAAATTATACTTTCAGAAAGCCTTCAAAATTTATTGTCATGAAACTGAAAAATATGGGCATTGCTTTGGGGAAGAAGTGGGAAATTAACATGACCATCCAATGTCAAAAACTGACAGACTAGACAAAATAAAGAAAAATTAGTCTCAGCATCATGCGAAGATTCAGGAATCAAAAATCCAAATCCAATGCTGGAAAAATAATGTATGGGAATTGTACTGTCTGCCACGGGGGTTAGAAGCCAAGGCAGCCGAAAGTCACTAATAAAGGCTATTTATATTCTGCAACAGTACTGCTTAACTTGTACTTCCTTGTACATCTACGACAATACTTTCAATCGGATGCTGCCATTAACAGCTGCTTTGACACATACACCAGTTGGTTTTGTTGTGCCCAGACAGATAGACAAGATTTGTCAGGGCAATAACATTATAACAATATTGCAGAACATCACCAAAAATTAAAAATGCATGTACAACTTTTTTTATATCATAACTGATCAGTCTTATAAACTATGACCTGAGTAACTTTAGTGGATGAATTATTTACAGGTATATAATTGGATCTAAGGAAAGCATGCATATGTATATATGTATGTGTAGACAGATAGGATAGATGGACAGATAGATAGATATAGATGGGTGGATGGGTGCATGGGTGGGTAGATGGGTAGGCAGGCAGATAGGTAGAGATAGAGGGCAAAAGATAGTTGAAACCATATTTTTCATTCAAGTGTAGCAGTGAGTGATTGTAAGGATAATTATCAAACTCTGACTCCATTAAAAGATTTTTCCTTCTATTGATGTGTTCACAGTTATATTAGCATGCAGCTCACAGGACAGCTCAGTTGTAGACCAGACCCATCTGAATATAGGTTTTGCAATTGTTTGGATCTATGATTAATCTGTAGATACATCTACCTGGTGGTGGAATATGAGATGCATGTTTCAGCATTTTGAATTCCATTTTTTAGCTCAATCATAGGAAATGAATTCAGTCCATTCTCTAATCATAGTCAAATACTCAGTACTCTATAGCAGCAAAGAGTTGTGGAGAGTGAAGTTTTTTCACTTAAATTTAGCTGTAAGTACTATTGGAAAATCTTTTTTTTTACTTTGAAAGGACAATTTCTCAATCCTTCAGATACAACAGGGACATCCACAGGACTCTCAAATATGGCTCCAGGGTAAAGGATAGGCCCTCTAGGACCTAGAATTCAAGGAACAAGTTCTATTTACATTTGAATCCTTGGTACTTTTCTTAGTCTTAGCAAATAGCACTCATGGAATCTCTGCTGAACTGAGAGATTTTTGCATCGCCAAAATCATCAATAATTCAGTGTCAGAGATGACTGACATAGACGGAGAAGGGAAAAGAGGCTAAAGATTGTTCTAAAGAAATAAAAGAATGATGGCCGGGGACAACAACAAAGTCACCAAAAGAAACTTTCTGATGATCTTCAGTTTCTACTTCTACCCCACTCATGATTCATCCTACATATTATTGTCAGAATTATTCTCCAAAACCACAAATCCAATTACTACTCAACTGGTTAAGAACTTAGAATAAAAGAAAGAATGAATAAATGACCTTTGTCTTCAATAAACTTACAATTTGGATGTCTAGATGGAAATAGCAAATGATATTTTTAATAAAAGATGAGTTGAGAGAAAGTTCACTGTGAGCTTAACTGTCAGTAAAAGTTAAGGAAAGAAAGGATATGAATGAGGTATAATTTGAATGAATAAAAGAGCAGTGTTAGGCCAATTCTGGTTATACAACACACATAAGCAAAAACATAGATTCAAATTTCAGTAATACAGTAGGCAAGATGTAATGACAAGTTTAGAGATATTATTGACAAAAATGAGAGTCAAGTTTATATTTTGGGTAGTATAAGGCATTTCCTATATGCACTATATGAGCAGAATGCTATGAGTTTCCAGCAATACTCAGAAAAGAGTTCTTTGTAGAAGAAGAATGTGGGGTAAATCTGAGGTCTTATATTCATTCCTTATGTATTTTTTGAGCATCTGTATGTCCTAACCATTGGAAATAAGGGAGTGAACAGAGAGAATCTCTGTTCTGATGAAACTTAGTTGAAACTTAGATGATAATAATAAATTGCACAAGTAAATAGATAACAAAAGATCAGGTAGTTATAACTGCTAAAGGTCTTAGAGAATGGGGAAATATGATTTCACATTAATATTTTAACATCCCTGTAATACCTAGCACAGATATGAACATATAATAATAATTAAGAAAAGCAGCTGGCTGGGGTTACTGCCAGCTGGTTGAGGGACTTTCTCCAAATCAGACCTACAAACAGTAAATCAGAATTCAGAATTCCCTGAGGTGCTTGTCAAGTGCACAAATAACCAGGCCCAAAACAAACCAATATAAGCCTAGATTTCTGGAATATGTCCCCCCATGATGTAAAGGGGATGTGCTATAAGGTTTTCAACAATATTATCCCATTATTACGACAGACTCCTTATAACGAGTAAGAAGATTTCATTAAATATTTTCCAGGTAATATGCCAACCACAGAGTAGAGTGCCACAAAGAAAAAAAAATAATAAAAGGTCTTCATGATGTTGACTTTCCTATTAAGAAATTCAAAAGTAAAAAGATAAACTTGAAATTCAGAAAAAATGTCAGGTATGTTATAACATCAAAATGAACTTGTATTTAAAAAAAATTAGGAAGGAGGGCATGTGTTCCTAAGGTATGGAGAAATTTGAAAATAGGTGCAAATGCTTCTGCTGTCATGAACAAGCTCTTCATAGCCTATCAGAGCAAGACAAATGAATGCTATTTTCCAACTGCAATGTATAATTGTCCTGTCCCATTCTTGGTCATTGGTCAAAGTGGCCTTATCTTAACTACATCTTTCAAATACAGGCTGATGCCCATATAATAAAAATTCCCCATATATAAAAGCTAGTGGTCTAAGTAGGAAGAACACTTCGCTTGTCGAATTTAATGTCCATACAGGGACAAAAGGGGAGCCCTATCCTTATATTAGCAAATAAAGAACAGTAAAATTACTCAACAATATGAGGACCAAACTTTCCTTTCCAGTAGTGAAAGATACTATTATATTCCAGGAATGAGCTGTGGTACAACTACTTCACTTCACTTCTTCACTTACTTTACCCATGAGATTATTACTTACTTCTATATTATAGCAATGAGAATTCTACACTATTTTAATACTTCTCATGTACAGTTAGCACTATCCCCCAATTCACACTTTATGTACTGTGCAAAAGACATTTTGCTTCTTATTAATTCTATTCACTCAACCCATCAAACTTTGTGCAAAGGGTCTCTCTTCAGACCTTTTATTTTGGGTTGTTCCTTCATTTTTCAGTGAGACATGGAAAAGGTAGAAGGTGTTAAATGTTTTTACAGGCAAACCATATTCCTCTCCCTTTGCAGAGGAGTGAAATGGGTAGAAAGAAAAGCTTCCAGATAGAAGGTCTGAAATAAATGACCTGTGCCACCCATAGCTGAATTCCACCTCTTCTTCCAGAATGTTTCATAAGAGAGAATCAATAAAAGCTGAATCTGAAACATTGGTGCAGTGTAGTAGTTAAGCTCAGAGAGCTCCCAAGCTAATCCTGTGTTCTCAGAAGCTTTCATTGCAAATCCTTTCACCTTTGCTCAGGGGGATGAGCTCACTACATAAATTGGCCTGTTTTTTGACCTCAAAATCCAGGTGGGACAGGGTTGGGGGTAGCAGAAGCAATGAGAGGGAAGATTTCCAGGCCATTTGTTCTAAACCAAGTTATTTTGGCAGAGGGAAAGACAAGGTCGAGTTTCCATGGCCCTGAGCTGGGTCACACAGCTGGAGTCACACACTGCTCAATACAAATGCCTCTGAATCACCCACAAGAAACACAAAGACTGCTACAGAACACTGCTGAAGAACAGGCTAAATGCCACTGGCCATTCTCATAACTAGGCTACCTAAGAAGGTGGCCCCCATATAATTTGGCTGCTGAATTAACCTTTGTATTAGCCTATGGCCCCTATGACTGATTAATGAAGTCACTTAAAATACAATGTAAAGACCCAAAATAATGCAAATAATACAGGATTCCTAGTTCCATTTGTTGTAGAGGATTTTAAGTCACATCATGCTAGCCCCTTCAATGGTGTTGTATCCTTACATTAGAGACTTATTTGCATATTAAAATTACATCACCAGGCCCTCCCTGGTGGCGCAGCTGGTTAAAGCACTGCACTAAGAAGCTTAAGACACTTCCTCATGAGTTCGATCCCCGCCTGCCCCGGAGGAGATCCACATGGCGCGGCAGACCTCTCCTGACCCGCCCGCTACTCCCCTCAGCAGTGTACTTCGTTGATCTGCCTGTTCTGCTCCCCACTCTGTCCCTGGTGAATCCTCTCACCCTCTATATCTCTGGCCTGTACCCCAGCTCTGTATGAATAAATAAATAAGTCTTAAAAAAAAATTACATCACCATGTCTAAGAAACACCCCCTTTACAAAAGCAAAACTAGAGGTTAAGGTTACTAAAAAGCCCCAAATATCTGCACTGAAGCAATTCAAACAAATAGGCTGAAGCATAAAATTAAACACGTTTTAGATGGGCTAATTTGAGGACATTTATTATATTTGAACTAACGTGTGGGATCTTACGTCAGTTTTTCTGATATTATAGAATTCTCCTAAGTAGCACAAAAGGATTCATGAATAATTGTATGTACACAAAAACACTAAAAATGTGTTTATTTAGTTTTGTGTCTGTTATTTCAGCTAATTGTTAAATCCCTTTGAAAGTATTTTTTTATAATGTGAAAGCAATCTCTACTAAACATGCAACATATTATATTAAAATCATCATGCAAAGAATGGTAAGTTACTTCAAACTGGTATATAAATAAGCAAATGGTTTAAATGATACATTTAATATGTGTTTGGTAAAAGAATTCCAGATTTTATAAGATTCATGGCTTGCAAAAAAAAAGCAGACCATTAAAAGGATTTGGAGCTCCAGTGACTCAGTCCTGGACAATTCGTATGTTTCATTTGCTTCTCATCCACAAATAGTTTTTCTCTATTTATGAAATCCTTGTTATGATGAACTTTATTTTATAGCATATTGCTTTTCCCCAACCATAATCACCAGTGACATTTCTAAACTACTGTTTTGTGATCTAAATTAAAACAAACTAAAGCAAACACACAATAATAAACACAATTTTATACATTTACCTATGCATATTAATTACATTTTTCCTCTCTTGCTTTATAATAAAGTGTACTAGTGTACTTAGTTTTAATTGCAAGGATGTAACCTTCCTATTCCCTGCTCCATTCTCTGCTTTAGGCACAATTTAAATAGAATGTAAACAGGTAATGTAATTTGCCTCATCTTAGCTCCAAGACTGATTTCCTGTGTGGTAAAAATGTTTACTGTATTTCAATCTCCACCAAGCACATCTGGTAATATATATTCTCTGTCAGTGAATATACAGCATTCCCAGATGAATGTGATTCTCAAACAATGACAGTGTGAATTGTTCTTACTTTATTGTGTGAATCCCCAGAAGACAATCAAAATCTGAACAATATTGTATTTTCTTTGCTTCTGTGCTATTCTAACAATTTCTTCCCCTGAGATAATCTCATCTTTTCTTAGATTTGTGTTTCTTGACTGCTTGATGAATTTAGATTCTACAGAGATTTGCTTGCACTGCTATGTTCTATTATGATCTGATAAATAACTACTTTATTGTTAGTAATCAAATGTTAAAATTATTGTCATTCCATTAACACACACTTTGATAATTCCTAAATTCCCATAATTATGACTTTGAAGATAACTAACAAAACTATAGACTAATTACTTATTGAGCTTTGCCTTTACAGACAAAAGGGCTGATATATTAATGGGTTCTTTTTAGGGTTCTTTATGTGCACAGGTAGTCACTACTAATAATAGAGAGAAGGCTTTCCAAGTAATCACTGAGTAAATTGAAAAGAAGATCAAAATGTCTTTTATTTAATATAAAATAGTTCCCTGTTATTTTATGGTTTTGTTGTCTTAACACAAAAATTTTGATGTTTTTATAATCTCTTGTTTAAAAGTCAACACTCCCACATAAGCATCCCCAAGTTCACTCAGGGAGATTCTTTTCTGTTGGAAGGGGAATCATTATCTCTAAACAGGCATTTATGTGTTGCTTAATTGGGTGTGGTATTGTTGTTGGTTTTTTAATAGGGAAACTTCAGTCTCTGACCTCTAGCAGCTTAAAATCTAAGATGAAATACATATTCCAAAATATTGCCATGGACTCAATGCATAACGGACCATTTAAGATAATACTTTGAACATATCAACTGTCATTTTGACAGTACTGATAACAACATATGCCCCTTCACATTTTAGCTTCTGTTGGATCATTAGGCACAAGTTAAAACAATCCCAAGAAAAACTTATAGACACAATTTTGAAATATAATTTGGATATAAATATCAAGACTCACAAACACATTTTAGACAATAATTTAAACAATTATTTGGGTCCACATTTCAAATAACAAAAATTGTCTGCTGGTTTTAAGTGGGTCTAATATATTACCAATTATATGGAAAATTGACTAGGTCTCAGGATATTTAAAATATGCCAAGAGTGTACAAAGGAAGGCCCACCTTTTCCACAGGAATATTTTATATCAAACTCTGATTCATTATTTTTTATAATGATGTTTCAAGTATTTAGTCACCAGTGGCAAATTATCTATATAACTGAACATCCCAGACTATTAAAGACAATTTTTACCTAACTTGCTCCCCACTCACACACACAAGCGCGTACATGTGTGTGTGTGCATGTATACATGTGCACATACACAGCAGAAATGCTTATGCCAAGAGATAAAATTTCTTTAAAATGAAATGAATATCTAAGTAAAGCCCACATTTCATTTTATAGAACCACGCCCTCATGGCCCCAGGACATTTGCAGTTATGACTCCAGGTAAAAATTTATTTTCAGTCAATACTCCTGCCACAATGTAGCTTTAGAATCCAATATTCTTCAGCCCCAAGGGCCAGGCCCACTGATCCTAGTTCCATTCAGGTAAGTGGAATACAATCTAGTGCCAGGTTTGAAAGCATATAACTGCATGCTGCAATCAAAGGTTTAAGTGACCATTTATTTTGTCTTGTAGCTGCCTGAGAAAATCCTTTGCAGTCAATTTCCATCTATTAGAATTGGCTTTCAAAGTTAGGAGGTCATTTGAATGCTTGCAGACAGAGGTAACAATTTCAAATGACATATATTCTCTGATGGTGAATATTTGCTTTTTAAGTACAGAGAGCAGAGATCCAGTTATTCTCATCGGATTTTATATATTGCTTAAATTAGCTGCCAAGAAAAGCCTCCAAGTAGTAAATTGCCTTTTTGTAATATTACCTTTAATTTATTTTGGCAAATGGATAGGAGGGTTAAATGGGTTAAATAAAATCAAATAAAAATATTTAAGGCCTACAATTTTCCATGGTCAGATGCCTAAAAGCAAACATTTTGCAATTAGTTTGCTAGGAATGTACAGGCTAGCTAGGGAACCTTTTGCAAGACAGATAGCAGAATGGCTTGTAAGTTGGAACCACCAGCTCCTAGTAACATTTTACAAGCAGAACTACTTTAGGACCCAGCCCCATGTTGGCCAGCTCTGTCAACTCAGCTATTGCCAAGCTTTTGCAACAATTTGAGAAACCAAGTAGGGTAGAACAAAAGTATTCCATTCTGTATCCAACTGTCTGACATTGGGAGGAATAATGTCAAATACCTGATATTCCTATTAAGGAAAATATAAAAGAAAATACTGCATAGTTAGTATATATCTTAAAAATCTAAGTTTTGGAACTTCCCTGGTGGCACAGGAGGTTAAAGCACAGCACTGAGAAGCCAAAGCCACTTCAGCATGAGTTTGATCCCCGCCCCGGAGGTGATGCACATGGCACGGCAGACCTCCCCTGACCCACCCACTGCTCCACTTAGCAGTAAGTTTCACTTGATCTGCCTGTTCTGTTCTCCACTCTGACTGTGGTGAATACTCTCACACCCCACACCTCTGGCCGGTACTTTCATGCATACATAAAGTAAATCTTTAAAAAAATAACATACAATGGGAAATTAAGTCTGCAGCAAATAAAATACATTCTATTTTAGATTCTCTCTATGCTGAAAAGGGATAATAATGCTGGCTCTATTGATATTTTTGGACTATAAAAAGGCTAAAATCCTGACATAAAAATGCTTAAAAATGTAGAAAATTTAATACAAATATTAGATCATATTTTCACTTTTTTTTTTTTTCTGACAATCCTGGATCAGATCTCTGAGCAGGACCTCTATATACTGTGTAATAGCATAACTGTAGAGAAGGCAATTGTTTTTAGACATCCCTTCTTTTCTTTACACTTGATGAGCTTGTGAGATACAATCAGTCACTAGACTTTTCAGACACATTTAGCAGCATCAGAAGCAGCTGCCACTGACAATCATGTCTGATTCCACAGGGACTCAGGGTGTAAAAACAATGACTCATTACAGGTGCATCTGCTTGTCTTCATTCAAAGGACAAAATGAAAAGAAGATAAAATTCACCAAATCCAATGTTTTTAAAACAGAAAAGAGCTCACTAGGTAAAGATTTTCTGAGGGAGTAAAAATCACTTACAACTAGTTATTTTTAATAGTATTCTACTATCCTTAATCCTGCACCAAATTATAAATAAAAGTGCTGCCTAATTTCAAGGAAAACATTGTTTAGTAACAACAACATGGGGAATAATAATAACATGCAACTAATTCTATTGTCAGGTACAACTATAGTGAGACAAGAGGTAAACAACAGAGCTACTGGAATTAACAAAAGGAAGGTGGTGAGTTATTAAAGAAGGTTTTAATGAAAGGGATAAAGTGGACTGCATTTGAAATAATTTGGAATAATTTCTGGGATCTATGCAGAAGGAAAAGCAATAAAGACAGAGACTTGCAAGGGATATGTTCAAAAGTACCACATCTAAATTGTTTCAAGAATATCCTGCAACACTTTCCCTACCCTCCTATTTGCATATATTTGTACAAAGTGCCTATGTTCATTCACTAAAATGACATGGATAAACTAAATTTAAAAATTTCTTCTTCTAATGATAAAGACTTTGGCAAGTAGTACAGTCTCCATTAATTCAAAATGAAATGTGTTACTGTGCAGGTAATACACATTTTAAATTCAAACATACAACATGAAGATTGTATAAAATCCTATCACTCAAAGATATTACTATTTTGATGCATGATTGCAAGACTATGTCTGGAGATTCAATGCACATCAGTTATTATAGTCAACAATATTATAAACCTCAAAACTATAAAGAGACTAGGAATTAACTGATCTCACCTCAAAAAGAAATAATAATGTAAGTGAAAGAGATGCTAGCTAGTGGCACAGGGTCAATCACATTGCTATTTATAAATGTACCAAATCAATGCATTGTACATCTTAATGTAATAGGTTAATTATAACCCAAAAATTAAATTCTGAAGGGAAAAATATATTACATATACACATAACTTCATGATTAAAAGTACAAACATATGTGTGTATATAATAAGCATTTTTGTAATATTCATTTATAATATGCTTTTTTCAACTTACCAGTATAACTGGATAACTTTACAATGCATTAAATACTCCCTCACAACTCAATTTTTAATATCCCTCTGGTATACTATTATGTAGACTGTCCATAGTTTATTAATTTTTATGCATCTAGATTACCTTTTTTTTTGTATAAGTAGCAATGTCATGATCATCTTTTCAGGAAAATCATAATACAAACTTCTGATTATTTACTTACCTAATTCTAGAATTATAATTACTGGGCTTTTTGGCAGGGCTTCCAAAAGTCTTAAATTTCACTTCATCATGATTACTCATATTGTCTTCAATGTTGAATATTTAAAATTGTAATCATGTTTCTGATTCAGTAGGTAAAAATAACATTTTATTTGTTTTCTTCACTGTTTTGTTGTGAATACTAATTAAGTGGGAAGTTTTGAAACATTAATTATGTTTGTGTTTGATAAGACTGACTTTCCATTAAATTGTAACAAATCACTGTGTTTCGGTGGAAGGAGTGCTATGGTGACTAGACCTTTGTTTCTCCTATAACCATCCTTTCATTTCTTCCTCTTCACTATTTGTAATATTGAGGTCATACAGCCTAGGAGACATTTTGAATTTGGGATTTTAGAAGATAATTAATGTAAAGGACTGTTAAGACTATGAGAATCTACCCAACTTGAAAGCTAACAAGTTTACCTGCTACATTGTCATGAGCTCTGGAAGAACTGCAAGCTGCTGTATCAGAGATGGATAGTTCATTAGTTGCAGTGAAAGGAAAAGTCAGAGAATCAGCATCTTTATATTGGTTCTATGAATCTTGTTTTTCTCAGCATAATGCAAAGGAGTTAGATGCTACCTGTGCATACACTGGATTGTGTTAAAGAAGAACTCTGAGCTTAAAGAGCCCAAACATTTTATAATGTACAATAAACATGCCTGACCTTTACTCTGAAACAAAATATTGTCCTTATTATAATGAATAGTATGGATTTATATGGGGGAGAATGCAGATAAAATTTGTGCTTCAAGGACATTCCTGATAAAACATCCTTGAAGTAGTAATGTGGGAAAAAAGGCAGTCAGAGTCTTGTTATACAAGAGATGCAGAAGTGCAAATGACTCATAGAAAATTGTCTCCAAACACTTAGCCCTAAGGTGCAGAGAAAGAATAAAAGATTTTGTAATGGAAGAAAGGAAAGTGAGTCAAGGACATTCAGCCCTCCAATTTGGTTCTTGACTTAATCCTAACCTTGGCCCTTGTATATTTTTTATATCATATTAGTTAAGAGGGTATGCTTAGGACCAAACAGCATCAGTTCAAGTATGGCTCAGTGACCTGATAAAGTTACTTAACCATGCTTCAGTTTTCTCTGCTGTGGCATGGGAATACCTATGGCACAGAGCTGGCAAAAGGTTTGGATGGATGACTAAGAGTGTGTGCTTTTGACACACACTCAATGCATACTGGTCATTATAATTTTTACTATCAACAAAAATGAAGTTACTAAGTAGATATATTATTTTGTGTTCTGTTTTCCCTCAGTACAAGGTTAAGTATACAATGTCTTCTTTATTTGACTTGGAGGACAGATGCCAAATTAAAGAAGCATTAAATCAAAATTTGACTCCAATAAGAAGCATATTATGATTCCATTCAAATTGTGGGTTTTGAGCCCTCCTTGGTGGCACAATGGGTTAAAGCACTGCATTATCAAGCTCTCTAAAGCCACTGCAGCACAAGTTCGATCCCCGGCCAGGGAGCTAACCCACATGGTGTGGCAGACCTCTTCTGACCCACCCACTGCTCCCCTCAGCAATGTACTTTGTTAATCTGCCTGTTCTGCTCCCCCACTTTATCTCTGGTGAATCCTCTCACCACCCCCCCACACTTCTAGCCTGTATCCCAGTTCAGTAAGCATAAATAAATAACTCTTTTTTAAAAAAATATGTCCATTAAAACTGTCTTTTATCACGTATTACTTGTCTCTATTTTCATATAGTGAGGTAACAAAGAACCACATTTTTTTAAATGTTGTATAGTTTAAAAAGCTATGTAACATACACATAACAAAACTGTAAGCACAGGGACAGAACACTAAAATATTTGTAGGTGATACAGGGCTATTTGACCTTCTGCTCCAGCATTTAATCATTATTACTCTCTGGGTTAAAGTTAGTTCTCTTAAACTTGACATTAGTGACTCATCCTTTTCCAAAGATTATTAACTTGAGGATAAAAGACATAACTGCAGAAAAGGTAATAGAAAGAGAGAAAAGCTAATAAAGAGCAAATAAGGAAAAGGCTGAGCCACTGAACAATTACCAAGGAAAAGCAAGAGTACTTTGTACAAACTAACCTATATATTTTTGAAAGTTCATTAGGATTCTCAGACCGATGTTTTGAGGATGCAGAAAGAATGATCTGTTTCCCTTTTACCACTAGCCCATTCCATTATTACTACTATTATATGGTGCCCATTTTATAGATGAAGTAATTGGGTTTTAGAAATATGTGATTTGCTTGAGATTATGCAGGCTGTAAACAATGAATCTGATGCTTAAATTGTGCTATTCAAAAGCAAAATTTTCATTATTTTATATTAGCTAGACTGAACCCAAATTCCATTCAAGGTCATATAAACTTAAACCCTACATCAAAAACCATTTGAATATTTCTTGGTTAACCAACTATCAAGTGTAGAAAAGCCTCATTTTCTGGTTCCCAGCCAGCATTGGGATTCTGTTAAGTTGGGGGTGTAGCTGATAATCTTGGTCCCACAGGGATCCTTCTGTTATTTCTGGCACCTATTTGGGTTTTTGTAGGCTCTCAGTCTGTGACACTTTAGACTATTCAGCTGTATTCCTGGCAAAGTTAGTATACTTGGAGGATAAAACATTAAATATATTAATGGGTGACTACCATTTATCAAGCACTATGCTAGTTATAAAGGATATAGGGCCAATCATAAGTAAACTCGACATTGAAGACATTAATGTGGTCACATCTTATTCAAAGAGTCACCTGCAGGTGCTTTTGTTATACCATAACAAGTAGTAGGAAGTCAATGGTAGGATTACCTGGTTTCTAGGGACAATTCTTGTTAGTGGAGAAGGTAGTAGAAACAAAAGATACTTAAGTCATCCCAGAGAAGAATGTGGAGGGTGTTTCAAGTAGAGGAAATGGAGGCATGAAAAACCCTGATGTGTGTGAAAAAGCACAGAAATTACTAGTTACTAAGATTTAAAGTATGAGGCAAGCAATCTCAGCAGGTAAGACTGGATATAAATTATGATGAAGAGATCATGGAAGACCATATTTCCATACTACAAAAGTTGAAATTTAACCAGGAGGAAATAAATCATCAGAAGTTGTTAGGGTTTTGTATGACAAAATTCTATTTGCCTTTTAGGTGGGTTTGTGAAGGACAGGACAGAAGTTGAACGAGGCCATAAAGGCCCTAATCAAACAAAATAAGACTCCAGTATGCTCACTATCTCTTCTCTCTCTGCTGTCCCCCTCTTCCCTCCCCTCTGCACACACATATAAGAAAGGCCACATGAGGACACAGCAAGAAGCAGCTGTTTTTAAGCCAGAAACAGAGGTCTCCACATAAATCAACCCTGGTGGGTGACTTAATTTGGACTTCCAACCTCTATAACTATGAGAAAATAAATTCTGTTGTTTAAGGCACTAGTCTGGTATTGTCATGACATCTTGAGCAGAGTAAAATAAAGAGTTTTGTTGGAGATATGAAACAGAAAGTGTGGAAAGACCATAAGAAAAAACAGTGAGATAACTAAACAAAGTCCTGAAAGAGCAGAAACTCTGAGATAGAATGGCAAGTAAAGAGAACTTCAGGGGGAAGCTGTGTGGGATGAGCCCAAATAGATTAACATGAATGAATCCCATTCCTTGTGCAAAGATGTTCCAGACAGGGGAATGATGAGCATCTATTTCTGAAAAGACTTTTCTAGAGATGACATTGGTCAGCCAAACTACTGTCCAACTACTATCTTATTCTGAAATCTGTTTTCATTTCTGGAAACACTGCCACACCAACTCTGTTTCCTGTAAGCTCCCTTCAGTGCAGTGTGCCATCCACACACCCCTCTTTCCTCCATCATCAACCTGAATAGTGCTTTTAGTGTGCACTCTGAAGCTGCCAAACCAAGATAGTGGGAGGAAAAATGTCAGCACGAGCAGAATGGAAATGACTACAGGAAGAGTCAACTAATCTTGGGATGTGATGCTGATAATCCAAGATTTTGTAAAAAATGATAATTTTATTTTTGCAATCCAGTCTATAGTATTATGTGCACACACGCACATAACAAGCGCCATCCCAGTAACAGAACATGTGGCATGTTAGAGTCTCTACACTAGAGGGACACTTTACAAATGACACCACAGAATTTTGTTAGACTTACCTCTACAACAAATTGGCTCTGTTTAAATGTCAAGTTATAAAAGAAGGCTTCTGCACTATTGACACCTAACAGTTGTGACAAAAGAAATGAAGGAAGCTTCAGGTGCACATCTCTCAGCACCTGCCAACATGGCACCAACATTTTCAGACAGAATTTTGTAAGTGGAACAAATGAAGAATAATGATCTTTCCTTACTTCTGTGCTATTACAGCCATATCAAGTTCAAGACAAGCAAGATTATAGGATTTAGACAGCGTCATGGAGGAATTGGCAAGCAAATTATTCTTCTGCCTGCTTAAAGATAGTTTTCAACTTTGATTGCAAATGTCTGTGTGTGTATGTGTGTGTGTGTGTGAGAGAGAGAGAGAGAGAGAGAGAGAAAGAGACAGAGACAGCAGAGAAGACTGTATAGGTGAGCAAGAAGGAGAGATAGTTGTTTGTATGGCAGTTTTCATCCTTTTGTCTTCCATTAATGCATTTCACCTGTGCTTTTAACAGCCAGATGTTATCATATTTTAATTATACTGATTAATGTCTACAAAAGAATTATAAATGGCACTTCTCTCAAATTAGGTAAGTCAATCTGTTTAAGACAGAACAGTGAAATAGGATACCAGGTTAAAATCATGAAAGAGATGGTAATGACTTCATTTGTTTTTGTCTATGTGCTTTTAATTATAGGTGACACAACTGTCCTTTATTACCAGTACAGGAGCACAGAGTGTAGAAATGAATGCATTTTCAGCTGTAGGTAACATCACTGTTTTAATATTATTACTCTCACTACGGGGAAACATGTCAAAAGTAAGAAAGAGGATTTATCTTCATAAAACTGAGATGAGATGTAAAAAGAGATGATGCTGCTGATGTTGGAGTGTTTCATGAGAGACTATGATGTGTCCTAGTCATTTTTACCAGAGCTTCAATGTAAACTATTTCAATGCAAAATTGTTTCCCCCATGTCTAAGCATGTCACCTAGTATGTCTACACACATTTCTGTGGGTAGGGAAGGGAATAAATGAATTAAAAACTATGTAACTTAATTTACCCAGTAATTTAAGTAAAATAATTTCTTCCCAGATCACACCATGATTATTTGTTATTTGTTTCTGAATTTTACTAAAAACCATTTGTGGAACAGAGAGATGAGGACTAATGGACTCTTTGGCTGTGGTGACCTGCTAGAAGCTTTTCAAGTCCATGATCCTTAGTTCTGTCATCTAAAAATGGTGATTTCTCCCACTTCTCAGGCATGTCATAGGATTGAATGACATACTGCAGATGAAAGTGCCATGAATATTTCTGTATATGACCTACTGTAAGTTTATAGTGATAAGGATCCACCAACGTTTTGTGCTTCAAAATATGAAGAAGTAAATATTGCTTTTTCATTCTGGTATTTTATCTTATCTGCATCATTGCCTTCTCCACTCTTTTTAAACACTATTTTCCAGAAGCTTTCTCTTTATAGTACATCAATGTCATATAACAATTCCATATAAGACTTGTTTATATGAGTCTGATGCTTTGGAAACGGATAAGGTGATCAGTTTTGGGCAACATTTATAACATCATAGCTTCTTGGTGCCAAGATTCACATGATTACTCATGCATGTGTGTGTGTGTGTGTGTGTGTGTGTGTTAGAGAGAGAGAGAACACACATATGTACCCTTATGAAGAGCTCCTTAGAAATGTGATAATTTCTGAGAATAAGACAAAAAATAAACTTAACATAACAGTGACAAGATAAACACAAACTCTACCTATTCTGTGCCTTAATATGTATTCACAACTAAGTTTTAGGAAATAAAGTAAAATGAAATATAGACCATATCAGTGAGAAAATTACAACACAGAAGTAT
This sequence comes from Condylura cristata, assembly GCF_000260355.1. NCBI lineage: Eukaryota > Metazoa > Chordata > Mammalia > Eulipotyphla > Talpidae > Condylura > Condylura cristata. The sequence continues at coordinate 11,197,160 of NW_004567121.1, read as the reverse complement.
AAAATAGACAAGAAAATTCAACAATTACCACATAATCACTATGAGAAGGATAACTGAAGTCATTCATGGTCATGGAAAATTCTTTTACAAAGGCAATATTCATCCTTGATGAATACTGGTGAGATGGAGATATGTGGGGAGTGGACAATGAGAATGCAGAGGTAAGGAAAGGATTGGAGGAGAAAAGGGAAATTTCATAAGCAAGGGAATAGCTTGTGTAAGGATTGTATATTGAAAACAAAATAATTTTCAATGGTTAACAGGCTTATAAAACATGTTCGACTTCACTTATTATCAGGGAAATGTACATTAAAGCAGCTGGATATGCCTCACACCAGTGAGGGTGGCCCACAGACAACAAAAAAACAAAAAACATAGAAACAACAAACGCTGTATGTGGAAAAAATAGAACCCTCTTATACTGCTAGTAAGAACATAAACTGTTCTAACCACTGTGGAAAGCTGTATGGAGGATCCTCAAAACTCTCAAAGTGAGTCTAACATACCATTCAGTAATTCCACTCCTTGGATCTACCCGGAGATCACAAAGAACTAATCAATCAATCAATAAATAAATAAAACCTGCACTCCTATGTTGTAAATGAAGCAATTACAATAGCTAGATATAGAAACAATCTAAATACCCCCAAACAGATAAATAGATCAAGAAGACGTGGCATATATACATGATAAAATACTTCTCAGCAATCAAAAAAGAGAAGCTAACTCTATTTGTGATAATAGGGATGATGCCAAGTGAAACAAGTTAGGAAAAGGAATAATATCTTATGGTTTCACTTACATGTGGAATACAGAGAAACTGAACAAAGGGTCAGGAAAAAGATAAAATTTCCAAGTTGACTATATATCTGAGTCATACAGCAAGAGGTGGAGAGGTAGAGGGGTCAAGCGGGAGGGAAGAACCCAAGGGACAATGATAATGGTGCACAGGTGCTAAGGTGGTGGGAGAACTATGGAGACTTCACCTGAGAGGAGAAACCAAATACTGTACAAAATGAATAGTGTAAGAATATAAACAAATTTATATGGAAATTAATTATAAAATCAAAATAAGCATTTTAACAAAATTCACTTTCTAGAATGGTCGAAGGTTTCAACTATAATTTTACATAATTTATCCATTTTCATTTTTCCCTATGCAGACACCTACACCTTTATATATCTACTGCTTGGACACAAATCCTGATCCAGGGAAGCCAACATACAGGCAACAAGAAAAAGGGCAAATACAATGTGACTGTGACATCCAAATGTCTTCTTTCCATTACATACAACCATGAAATAACAGGGTTGAACACATTTTCACTGAAGTCTCATCTTTCATGCACAGTGCAAGTTTAAATAGAATCCAGCCGCATTCAATCTCAGCTACAGGGCAATCACAACTATAACTAACTCCTACGTCTTTCATCTTTTGACAAAGAAATTAAAATATTGCTTCATGCTACAGTAGGAAAGAACACTCTAAAATAAATAATCCCAAAGTTGAAATAAAGCTTAAAATAACAGCAGTGCCTTTTGAGACAGTGGGCGGCAATGTTAATGAATGAAAGCTTTGCATACAAATAGAATAAAAACACATTGATTTTTGAATGAATAGGGAAGATTAAATTAAACTGTGGATAGCAGATCATTCAGCCAATTTAGGTGAAAAGAAAGTTGCTTTCAAAGAATACACAGGGAAAGTGGGGAAGAACACTGCATTCATCTGAGATATCCAAACAGTAACATTAAGGTACTCAAATCTCATCCCTACCACATATGAGATGGGGAAAGTTCATTTTAGGACATTAATTCCCCTTGCTCCTAGTTTGGGTAAACAGGATTACAGAGACCTAGGTTTTCAAATTATGCCCTCTTTAAAGAAAAAGAGTAACTTTGCAAGTCAAGGAAGGATCAATTTTTTTTTAGTTCATTGTTATCTGTATCTATGACATGTTAGATGACATGCTATCGATAGATTCTTATTTCTGTAAGCCCCAGCATTTTGATTTTTTTGTAGTGCCATCATAGAAGTCTCCATCAAAGAGTTGGGTAGTTGTTTTCAATTTATTCACCCTTACCATTCCCAGAAAGAAAGTAGGTCTACTTTTCCCCATGGCTTCTAATTAAGACACCCCACCCAGTTGACACACTTCCTTCCTTATATTCCTTTTACCACTCTGTCCATTCTCTTTTGGGAATGCACTTAATCTAAAGAAACACAATAATATTTAAAAATTCAATAGGTTATCATTCCTTGCATCATTTGAAGAGTCCTTTCGCTTAGATAATTCTTCTCTTGAGTTCTGGATCCCCAAACATCCTAGTTATTAATCACTCATTGTCTTCTACACAAATAAAACCAAAAACATTAAAGAAGTGCCATTTTAAGGAGTTTATCATATTATCCACTAAGAAAACTCATCAGCTTTTATTTTTTAGTGGGGGGGGGGCAAGTTCACAAAATAAAATATACATTGGCACTTGATTTTGACTTTTTAAAGTCATTGTTCTAAAAAAGAAATTCTCAACAGATAAGATAGTGAAACTAGATTTAAGCTGTGATTCCTTTCAGCAGTAAATATAAACAAATTGGATTAAAAAGAAAGAAAAAACTCTTAAAAGCTAGGTTTGTAATAAGTGCAAAAACTCTGGAGAGCTAAACTCTGCAGCTGAGCTAAGTGTGAACATAAATGCTTTTTACTAAAAGTGGAATGAGAAATTGGAGAAATTCTTTTGTGGGATAGAAACAGTAAAAATCCTACAGCAAAACTACCAAAAACTCCTAGCTTTTTCCATCAATAGATCCATAGTTTTAGAGTGGTCTCCCACTCTAGGGAAGATAATGGTTAGGTTTCTCAACTCTTAATACAGAATGTCAACAGCACCATCTGCTCATCTGGCTTCCGAAAGACACATATGGATTCATCCTCTCGCCCAGACTCTCCTTTTGCTTTGGGGCTTTTCCTTTCCGTTTGGTCCTTGGTGTGCACTAGGTTTGCCAAAAGTACACTGGAGGCCACTGAAGATTCTTTGCTGAAACACAGCTCAGTAATGAACTGAATTTGTATCTGCTCAGAAGATATCCTATAAAAAATATCTCTGGTGTGTGTACAGTTCAGTTCCAATTACATTAATCAGATTGTGGTAACTTAGAATATTTTAAATATTAAAACTTTGTTAGTAAATATTATTTGGTTGATGGTTAAAACATCAAATTATGCCCTTTCTACTAAACTGCAATCCTGGAGCTTTAACCTGTTTGTAATCATTGAGACAGAATGGCCTGGGCCTCATTTATCATTAAGAAACACAAAGAAAATTTTAGAAGGGTAAATATCAACTGTTTTTGTTCTTCATATTAAAATGTGCTTTGAAAATACACTATGTCACAACTGAGATGTGGGTGAGCATTATAAATAATTAAGTGGATTACAGAAAAAAATATAAAGGAACAGAATAAGTTCTGAAAGAATATATAAATTCTAATCTTATTCAAAATACAGTATTTTGGAAAAACATGTGTAACAGTCTCTACAGCTAATTTGTTGAATGACTTCTGGAAAGACAAAAATCTCTCTGGCGAGTTACATAAAATTAGAATTAAATGTGAGAAATCTGAAGTTTGGATGGGTAAAAACTACAAAGTAAAGAGGTTAAAAATAAATGCTGAATATTTTCATTTAGTGACAGAAGAAAATACAAAAAAAAAACTGTATTATTCTTTGCTTAATTTGCTATCTTCTAAACAAAATCCTAATCCATAACACAGGGGTCATGTCTAACTTGATCACCATTTTCTCTCCAGTGCCTAGAACAGCGAAGACAAAATATGGGGGGAGACAAATGAGTATTAACCATATTATCTAATTTAATAATACCATCCATTATGGTCTTGTCTTTTAGTTCTTTGCTAATAGAATAGATTCATTTGACTCCTCTCTAACATAAAATGTGGAGGGTTCATAGAAGATGACTGAGTATGTAAAAAAGAGAAAATATATCAAGAAGTAGTAATGGGAAAATAGGTATAAACTTTAACTATTTTGGTTGTCACCTACCACAAGGAAAGGGTCAATGATTAGTTAAGATCAAACTAAAGAAGTAGATAGCATTTGTATGAAGAAGATAGTCCCATTTGATGAGCACAGATTACAGTTTATTTTAATGTCTCAACAACTGCAGGTGAAGAATACTATACCCATTTTAAGTGGAAAGAGTTAACATACAGGGGAATTAAGTGACATATTGAAAGTGACATAAGCTGACAAAAAAAGAAATGGGATTTAAGTCTTGTCAATGGTTCTAACACTGGTCCTTTTTCTGGGGTACATATCAGTCTATTTCCTCTCAGATGTTTGCTCAGTATTAAGAGGAGGAAGGCAAATAAAAAACACAGATCTCTATTGAAAAGGGAAGTCTCCTTCCAACAAGTATAAAAAAAATAGATGAAAAACTTATTTTGGGAGATTGATAAGATTTTTATCTGGAGAAGCAATTTTTTTAGAGGTCTAAATCATCTATTTGTAGTAAAGAAATTGTATAAAAACCAACAAGCACAAAGCCCTAGGAGTTAAGCTTAATTAAAATCTATAATAATTAACGGAGTAAAAGTACAGGATAATCAATGACCTGGAAAAGTCCAGAGAAAGAACCATGGTTGGATAAGTCGGAAGACTTACAGAGTATTTCAGTTGGTCACTGATCAGTGGTAAGTTATTAATACCCACCGAATTAATATCAATATTCCTTTCCCTTAATAGCTTCATATTTTGCCCCAGCAGGGCCACTGTTTTAAGTCTGCACTCATATTCACTGAAGGGAAGAAAGGAAGCTGTTTTGTTTGTAAGTTTCCCTTTCACTATGAAAGGATACACAGTTAATATGACTCATTCATTAAGAACCACTGCCCTAAAACACTGAAGAATTCTGAAAACGTTCATAATGTCCCTTTGCTTATCCTTTGATTTTATTACCATAGAAAGTAGCAGAAAATTCTTCAAATCTAAAGAAAACTGTTCTTTCAAAAAATAAAGAGGCAGCTGAAGAAACCACACTGCTTCTTACCAGTCTTGGAGAGGATAAACAGAAAACAAGCAAAAAACAACAACAACAAATAACAAAATAAGATGTAAAGAGACCTACTGGGAAAGGGTAGCCATAGAATAAGTGGAAAATGCCCTAAATTCCTGGCCTTCTAAGCAAGATAGAAACAAGATTATAGGAAAGAACCGATAACTCCCCTCTCCTCAACAGTATTTGTGGCAGAATTAGCGAAGATGAGTTACATACAATAGGGCTTTTTAAATCAGTACATACAATCTTGCAGCTTTTATTTCTATGAATCAAAACAATGGTTCTTACCTAGGGATAATTTTGAGACCCTGAGGAACAGCTGACAGGGTCTCAAACATTTTCAGTTGTCACAACTGTTATTGGGATGGTAATGCTTCTATTTGACAGGTACAGGGATGCTGCCCAGCATTCCACCATACACAGGAGAGTTCCTTCAACAAAGCATTAATCAGCCCAAAATGTCAACAGTGCCAAGGTTGTGAAACCTTGGATTAGAGCAAGAATTAGAATCAAATCTTTTTTATATATATATAGGCATTTTTCATATGCCTTTGGTATGCCAGACTCAGACAGGGCCTAACCAGCAAACTTCAGGAGCGACCTTGTTACAAGGTATATCATTTGTCAGCATCAAATTCACAATCCTCTTTCTTATTTAAAATGTACCAATAGTTATTTCTCTCCACAAGGCTTCTATAATTTAACAGTCAGGACATGTTACAGCTGTGAAATAGATGTCCCTATCATCCAGCTTTAGATGGGAAAAGAAACATTCTACAGAGTTTATAAGTCATAAAGAATTCTAAATATCTCCCACTCAACACATTCAGGCAAAATGATGGTGTAATTTCTGAGCTGGGTGGCACTCGTTCATCCCATTATGTGTCTTGTAAACCAACCGTAGGTAATGCACTATCTTCCTTTAATCAAATCTGCATTGTAATTTCTATAAAAAAATCAATTAAACACAAGAAGCAATTACTTATTTTTTATCACAGTATAATTTGCTTTCCCAGAACAGCAGAATGAAAATGTGAGGGTAGATTTCATCTACGACAGTGTATTTAAATAAAGTATGCATATTTAAAGAAATACAAAGGAAACACTGCCAAATATGCAATTTATTACCAATACATAATACTCCATCTACATCAAATCATGGGAGGGTATGAGCTATTTTACTAGCAGAAGCCCAGAATTTTTAATATTTCACTTTTAATATTATATATGAAATTTTTACCTAACAGTGAAAATAAAATTGGGTAACAATTTTCTCATCAACCTCATAATGCAATTTCATGAATGACCCATTTATGAGTCCAATAAACCCTATAAACTATTTCTCCCAAACCTCACAAATCCACTCTTTTTTTTTTAAGATTTATTTATTTGTGCATACAGAACTGGGGTACAGGCTGGAGGCTCAGGGGCGGTGAGAGGCTTCACCAAAGACAGAGTGGGGAGCAGAACAGGCAGATCAACGAAGTACACTGCTAAGGGGAGCAGCGGGCGGGTCAGGAGAGGTCTGCTGCGCCATGTGGTCACCTCCGGGGCAGACATGCGGAAGCGGCTTTAGATTCTCAGTGCTGTGCTTTAACCGGCTGCGCCACCAGGGAGGGCCGCACTCTTTTTTTTTTTAAGATTTATTTATTTATGCATACAGAACTGGGGTTCAGGCCAGAGGTGCAGGGGCGGTGCTAGGATTCACCAGAGACAGAGTGGGGAGCAGAACAGGCAGACTGATGAAGTACATTGCCGAGGGGAGCAGTAGGCAGGTCAGGAGAGGTCTGCCACGCCATGTGGGATGAGGTGGGGATCAAACTCACACAGAAGTGGCTTTAGCTTCTTAGTGCTGTACTTTAACCTGCTGTGCCACCAGGAAGGGCCCACAAACCCACTCTTTTTGACACTTTCATTCCTATATCCATTTATTATCATCAAAAAATTTTGTGAATTATTTGCCTAGTTTGGATTTATGTTCAGTTACAGTCTCAGTGTCCTTCCAGCTTGGATATGTATTTTTTTTATTCAAATTTATCCTACACAGTGAACCACTGGTTCACAAACATGAGCCAGGATTACATGGGGATCACATTTAAATATGGAGGACAGCACATCTTGCAATTCTAACAATTTCTCAAGAAATGCTGATGCTACTGATGTTGGATGACACTTTAAAAAAAATTATGATAACATGTATATGTGCTCTTAGGTGTTGTTTAAGCCATCAACTCATTTCTTTATTTTTATGTTACCAGCACTTTTCTCATTAGAAAACTAATTAAATTTTAATTCCCTGTTCCCTGGATGATTGCATTTCTTGTCTTTATCTAGCCCTCTTCTCCTTCTATCACCCCACTTCTCTCTCTCCTGCATGACTTTATATCATTGATTATGATATTTCTCATACTAATTTGTAACCTAAGGTAACTCAGAGTTCACCTTAGCCATTAAACTATCACTGATAATCTTTATATAAATTTCTCCTCCATATTGAGACAGTCAACACTTACATACTTACTTTTGGGACACTACTTTGTGTGCACTGGTGCATTACTTAGTAAGTTTTAACCTTTATGTATATCATGGTATCTGGTTCTGTTATATTATTATTGTTATTGTTCATGACATCTGTTGGAATGGTTAGCTTATAACCAGTGCATGGAGAATATTATGCTCACACAACAGTGTAGTTACTCTGGAGCTCTAAAGCAGTGTCCCATCACTCAGGGACCCAAAATTCAATGGGTATCTGGTTAGCATGACAAGTCAAGTCACCAGGCAAACCTGGAGGAAATCAGTACCAAAACACTTCAGTTTCTTTAGTGACTGCTGAGATAATTCTATTATGGGGAAAAATATATGGAAGAAATATTAAGTAAACCTGGCCTTTTATGAGAATGTCTACATGAGTATTTTAAACAGGGAATTCAGAAACCATTTCAAGAAAACTTACACATTCCTAAAATGACCGCTGCCCACAGAGGTAAGAGCACCTTCTAAAGTTATTTTTTAAATGTTTCTTTAATAGTTTGCTTGGCTCTAATATATAAATTATGAATCTTTTAATTACTTTGTCATTTTTTTTGAGTGCCTCTCAGTTCTGAATATAACAGGTGGATAATGGAAGAACTCTGACAGCTATAGGAAAATTTCATACTTAGTCAATTGTTGTTAACAAAGTTTTTCTTTCCCAAGTGATTCCACACAAATTAAGTGACAGAGATAGTCTCTGAGTGATAAGGAATTTTTGTGAGGGTATCAAGGCACTTGCATTTAAAAGCTACTGATCAGATTTAAAGCTTCACTGTCTTGATTGTTTCACATGAATGATTAGAGTTTTTACTTTATTTCCCAAGTCATAGATCCATGTATTTGTGGAAATTTTAGTTTCCTCTTTTTTCATGAATGGTTCATAACTTGATTTGCTGTTACATGGAAGCTTAGGTTGCTGATTTTTTCTTTACAATTCCTATAACATGGACATGATCGTAGAACTGCAATACACACACTTACCACATGAAAGTTTAGTTTGCAATAGGTTTAGGTAGACTGTGGTTCTCGTTCAGGGGAAATTTTGCCCCTTAGGAAACATCTGAGCTTTCTGACATCCTACTCGGTTGTCACAAAGAAGGAATATGTTTTTACTGGCATGGATAACATTGATGCCAGATATGCTGTTAAGCATTTAAAACACAAGTCAGAGAATGAAGAATTACCCAGCTCCACAACAATGGATTTTCTAGTCCCAAATATAAACAGTGTTGAAGATGACAACAGTGAGCTAGAGCACCTATTAAGACTGCCGAGTATAAGAACATGTACTGACTTTAGAGATATGCTGATCTAGATATTAGTTATGCCAACTTGGGCAGGCTAATTAACTTCAACATCGTAGCAGCCTTTTTATAAAATCGGGTTTACAAATTCTCCTGTGCAAATACGGAAAGGAACAAGTGACATAAT
>NW_004567121.1:11138503-11186722 GCF_000260355.1 Condylura cristata | reverse complement strand
AAAAGAAAATAATCACCCAATGAACAGTTTACTTAGGAGAAAGAATATTTTTGGAAAAATACGCTATATTTAATTTCTTAAAAGATTCCAGTAGCAGTAAAAAAAAAAAAAAGTAAATGTTGTGTGTCTGACAATAACAATTTACACCACAAAAATCTCCCAAACAATATTTACCTTAATGATGAGTCAACATGCATACTCTGTTTGAAAACTACTTGATATGAATGTGATACTGTTCTACATTACTTAATGAGGGACAACTCCTTAAATCTGCTTATTTCAGGACTTACAAGTATTTCAGGCAAGCAACTGATTTGCAGTGTCACGTGCAAAAGAAGTGACAACTTTATTTGTGTATTTTGATGCAGGGCTTATTTTCAGAATCACCCATAAATGTCCATGGACTGCCAAAACTCTCTGCTCAGCAACTTAACACTGTACTTTCTATTTTCACCAAAAAAAAAAAAAAAATCAGAATGCTTTTGAAGGCAAACATAAATAAGACAGATTTTTCTTCCCCATAAAATGAAGTCTATGGATGCCAGGCATTATATGTTCCTGTATAAAAAAGGACAGGGCCCTCTCTGGTGGTGCAGTGGGTTAAAGAACAGCACTAAGAAGCTAAAAGCCAGTTCAATCCCTTCACAAGGAGGTGATCCACACGATGCAGAAGACTTCTCCTGATCTGCCCGCTGCTCCCCTCAGCAGTGTACTTAGTCACTGCTTGTTCTGCTCCCCACTCTATCTCTGGTGAATCCTTTCACCGCCCCTGCACCTCTGGCCTGTACCCCAGTTCTGCATGCATAAATAAATCAGTCTTTAAAAAAATTCAAATAATAATAATAATGATAATAATAATAATAATAATAATAATAATAAATAAGGGCAGACATTGACATTACACCAAAGCTAACAGGGCCTCAGGTGCTGTAAAATTACAGCAGTTTAGATTAGCAATTTTAATATTGGCTTACAGAGACACTAAAGAGGATGTTTAAATACTAAATAAATTCAAATTTTAATCTATAATTTAAAGAAGGTTAGAAGATACTGATAAAATAATTTGAGAACGATTTATTGGCTCTTATTGACAGCAGTTGGTGAGAACTAGTAGTTTTGCTACCTTATTGGTAAAAATGTATCTGAACACCTTGGTGTGGCATTACCTATTATTACCTATCCAAACATAATTTTTGGTATGGATTACCTCTGTTCATTTGCTTATGCAGAGGAAAGGTCAAAATAAGTCTGCTTGATAAGTATGTGACTTACTTTGTAATTCGTTCCAAGATGGTATACCTAAATTTGAGCAAAATTTCATGCTATGTTTTGAATTCCTGTAAGAAACAGTTTTTGAGTTTGTATTTGAAGAAGGGGCAATTATTTTATTTCTATTATGTGGTGAACTCGAAAGGCACATTGACCCTGCTCTGGGTGTGTGGTAAATGATACCATAATGGTACATGCTTGTAATTAATTATACTTTTGTCCAATCCATACAGCATACAACACCAAGAGTGAATTCTAACACAACTGTGGACTGACAATGACAATGCCTTGTCCATGTAGGTAAAACAACTGTAGCAGATGAACAAATCTAGGGAAGGGTATTGATTATGCAGGGAAATATGCACAGGTGGGGCTCTATAGGAAATCTTTCTACAGGCTTCACAATTTTTCTGAGAACTGAGAACTTTACTAAAAGAAAAATTCTTCAAAAATATCTTCAATAAATAAATAAAATCTATGTGTGCAATAAAGTTTAAGTGACAGAACTGAACTCTAAGACCAAAACATTAAGCTGCACAGTAATCCATTGACAGAAACTTCATTTTTTGCTCTTTAACAACAAAAAAATGCTTGAATTCTCCAGAACGATTCACAGGTCACTTTATATATTAGCTGTGTCCTAAAAAAAATTGTTGTAATCTATATGTTGTTTCGATATTTTCACTGTTTCAAGACTGGGTTTAATATAACAGAAACAAGGACTAAAATTTAGCCAAGCAGTGAATCTGTCTAAAGACAAATTATTCTTGTCCTAACTTTTGGAAGTGTGCATTTTCATGTATTGAATCACTTTAAAACGACTTCAAACTACTACAAATGCACAGTAATCCAAATAATATGGCACTGGAATAAATCAGGCAAACACATTAATAGAAAAAAGTCAAGAGCAAAGATATAAACTGACATTTGTATTGACAGTTATGACACAGCAAAGGTGCCAAGAGCAGGCAATGAAGAAAGAAAAGGTTCTTCAAGAAATTGTACTGGGAAAATTGGATAGTCATATCCAAAAAAAAAAAAAAAAAAAAAAACGAAACTAGAATACTATGTTACCCCACAGACAAAAGTTAACTCAAAACAGATTAAAAATTGAAACCTGGGGCCTTCCCTGGTGGCGCAACGGATTAGGACGCAGCCCTGCATGCTAGCCACAGCCACTAGAGTGTTAGTTTGATCCCCCGCCCCAGAGGTGATCCACATGGCACAGCAGACCTCTCCAGACCTGCCTGCTGCTCCCCTCAGCAGTGTCCTTCATCTATCTGCCTGTTCTGCTTCCCACTCTGACTGATGAATCCTCTCACCACCCCTGCAACTCTGGCCTGTGCCCTAGTTTTGTATACAGAAATAAAGAAATCCTTGGTGATGCAGCAGGTTAAAGCACAGCACTAAGAAGCTAAAGCCACTTCAGCATGAGTTCAGTCCCATCCAGGGAGGTGACCCACATGGCGTGGCAGACCTTTCCTGACCTACCCACTGCTCCCTTCAGCAGTGTACTTCGTCGATCTGCCCGTTCTGCTCCCCACTCTGTCTTTGGTGAATCCTCTCTCAGCCCCTGCACCTCTGGCCTATATCCCAGTTCTGTATGCATAAATAAATACATATTTTTTTTTAATTTTTAAAAAAATGAAACCTAAGACTTGCAACCATAGGGAAAATACTTCACAACATTGGTTTAAAAATGTCTTTGGGGAAGCAGCTCCAAAGCAAACATAAAATATAAGTGGGATAGCGCACTAAAAGCTTCTGCACAAAGAAACTGTCATTAAAACCAAAACACATGCTACCAAATGGAAGTATAAAGCTGAATACCACATTTTCAAGAAGGGGCTAATGCCTAAGATCTATAAATAACTCATATAATTCATAAAAAAGGAGATTATTTATTCAAAGGGACACATGTAAGCCTATGTTCCTTGAAGCACTATTTGCAATAACCAAGTTATAGAAACAGCCTGAGTGCCCAATGACAGAGGAGTGGAATAGATGTGGTATTTATTCACAATGAAATATGACATAGCTATTAAAAAAAAAAGATTGAATCTTGCAATTTGAGGCAACATGGATGGAACTGAAAGGGATGTAATCAAAATAAGTGAGAAAGAGAAACAAATACTGGATGGTTTCACTGATGTAGAAAATTAAAAAGAGAGAGAGCAGACGAAAACTAAACCAATACAAACTCTACAAACCTGACTGTATAAATAAGGCTACCAGAAACTAAATGTGGGGTGGAACACAAATGGGGGAGCAGGCTATAATTGTGGTGCAGGATTATGGGTGTAAAAATATGCTCAAAATCTCAGGATCTCAGAATGTGAACTTAGTTGGAAATGGAATCTTTATGCAGATAATCAAGTTAAAATGAGTTCATTAGTGCATCCTCTCATTCAATATGATCATTGCCCAGATACAAAAAAAGATATTTGTACACAAATTCTGACACACAGGGGAAAAACAATGTGAGTATGCAAGAGAGAATGCCACATGAAGACTGAGTGTTGCTGTGGTGAGTCTAAAATCCAAGGAACACCAGTGCTCCCCATGCTGGAAGAAGTGTGCCAAGAGGTCTCCAGGTTTCAGAGAAAGCATGGCCTTGCCTGCAAACTGATTTGAATTCCAATCCACAGAACTGTGAGGTAATAAGTGATGTCTGTTGTTTAAAATCACCAGTTTTGGGTGCTTTTTTTTTACAGACAAACTGAGAAATATACTTATCTATTCTCCCAGTGGCAAAATTCTAACTATAATAAAAAAAATTTTTTTTTCTTGCTTTTTCTTCTTGGAAAATATGCCAAGAACTCATTTCCTCTGATTTGATTACATTTCCATACAATTTTAATTAAAGAACTACTAATAAATGTTTCAAGTACAGGAAAAATACACTTAATGAAGAGATCCTCAATGATGATAATTTGGCATGTCTTTTTGTCAGAAAACGTCATTGACATTTATCTTTTATCTTACTGTCACAAAGAAAACTGGAGGAGACAATCATTCAAATCTCATACATTGCCTCCATAAAGGAACCTTCACCACTGTAGAAAGTTCACAGAAGACTACCCCATATTCTCTTTGATCAATTTTTCCACTGATCAATAACTTAAAGAGTAGAAGGAATTTCTTTTCATTCCTTTGCATTTTCAACATGTAACTTGTGCATTAGCTCATTGCACAATATTCTTTCTCTAAAGTGGTTTCAGTGTTGAAAATTCTCTTGATTTCTTGCCCTGGTCAGACAAAATGATTTTTTAAAAGATCCTCAAAATCAGGCCCTCCATGGTGGCGCAGCGGGTTAAAGCACAGCACTAAGAAGCTAAAGTCACTTCCGCATGAGTTCGATCCCCGCCTGCCCCGGAGGAGACCACATGGCGTGGCAGACCTCTCCTGACCCGCCCGCTGCTCCCCTCAGCAGTGTACTTTATCGATCTGCCTGTTCTGCTCCCCACTCTGTCTATGGTGAATCCTCTCACCCTCTGCATCTCTGGCCTGTACCCCAGTTCTGTACGAATAAATAAATAAATCTTAAAAAAAAAAAAAAAAGATCCTCAAAATCATACCCTCACTAATCAAAAAAGTACTTAGCAAAACATGGTGTTGAGGACAGAATTTGAATTGAATTCAAATGCTACTATTAGTTATACAAAGTCATGAGGGATATTGATACAAAGGATCATAAATGAAATACTGGTGTATCTAAGCAATTTATTTTCTATAGTGAAGACATTGCCCTCAAAACCTGTTCTTTTAATACAATTATCCTCCTGATGATAACACCACTGGACTCTGACATTTTTGTTTTTCTTCTGGGCTTCTGACACAGGGATATATCCCAGGTCATTCTGACAAATCTCAAATGTTTTATTAAACTATCCTTAAATTCTTTCCTTGAACACTTTCTATAAAGTGAGTTGAGATTTAGAGCATAATTCACTTACCAAGCTCTTGTAGTACTCACAGTGAAAAACGGAAGGGTAAATACCACTGGATTTCTTATACTGAAATACTTGTAATTTCACCCTCTTCACAGAAACTGGCCCTATATATTAAGTTTTGGAAATATAAATGATCCATTTTGTAAATTGGATCAGTTGTTATAGAATCATTAAGATTATCTTGATCACACTTGTATTATTAGATGAACTATGAAATCTAAGGAAATTATTAAGCAAATAATTGCTTATAACATTATTTATGATCTGTTATATGAAGAAAGACACCTTATGCTTCCCAAACATCACTTTGTTTAACTCTCTTAATAAACATATGAAGTAAATTTTATTGCTCTAATTTTAATTTGAGGGATGTTACCACCAGTATCATATGGGAAATATATGTCAGAGTCAAAGTTGAAATTTAGTCTCTCAGAATGCAGTCAGGATTGTGTTCTACTGTAACAACATGATTTCTCTACTGACTTTTGACTCTTGCAAAAGTCAATGTGTCACTTTTGACACTGTGAGTACTATGAACATTGTCTAACTATTCTGAACAAAAAATGCAAGAACAAACCATCTTTTGATAGGAACTATTTTTCCTTTAATGTTGCTGTTTCCTGTTCTAGTTCCCTTATCTCTTCTCCCACTATTAAATCAGAAACTTTCTCTTCAGATATCTGAAAGAATCAATATGCTCTATCCCTACTTATCAAAATAGCATGTCTTTCACTATCCATTCCCTCACCCAATAAAAACTCTGACAACAGCAAATATTACCTAGTGGCTGCAAAATTTTAAGTTTAAGTTCCTCCATTTCTTCTGGGGCCAGTATGAGGTAGTAGTACAAGTAGTAGTAGTGAAATATAATAAGGAGGCTAGAAATCAAAGTCAAACTCTTGGGATCTCAATATTTGCCATGCACTACCTGTTTATGTCTTAATGTTATCATTTGTAAAATAGTGCCTATCTCAAAAACAAATTGTCTAAGAATTAAATAATATACAAGAAGCACTTAAAATGTTGTCTGGCATATACTAAGTAATATATGTGTTAACTCTCATTATTATTTAAATTAATATATCATTAATTAAAATGTCTTCTACAAAAGAAATAACATCAAATGCCATGCAAATATATAAGAGTTATTTGAGGGAGATCTTTTTTTAATACCTTTGAAATCATATTGCATGACTTCAGACACAGAGTATCACTTCTATGAAGTGGAAATTATATAGAATAAATCTTGGACTTAGTGAAATAATTTATTGATTATTAGAGGGATGGGTGGGAAGAAATGGAGAGAAAGATAAATGGGAACTGGCATGAGTGGTTTTGTGGAGGTGAGTGGAATATATGGAGCTGCAAAAATTAACTCCAAAATTAATATTAATGGTTTTGTGAATGTTTGATTTTAATATCAATATATTTCATTTTGAATTAGTGTTGGATGAAATATGAAAAAATAGCAGAAATTTGAAATAAACTTATAATGGTGCTTTTTAAAAATATAGGAAATAAAGCAATTTGCTCATTCATCAAATTCTGTCAGTGTTAGGTGTCTTATAACCCCTTAGGTGCCATGATTTACTTTGTTGGTACTTTTATATTGTCATTCCACTCTCCCTCTAAATCTCCATGCTTTTAATAGTAATAAAAAATATATATCCTTTTTGGGCCCTCCTTGGTGGACCAGCGGGTTAAAGCACAGCACTAAGAAGCTAAAGTCACTCAGCATGAATTCCATCCCTTCTATGAAGGTGACCCACATGGTGTGGCCGACCTCTCCTGACCTGCCCGCTGCTCTCCTCAGCAGTGTACTTTGTTAGTCAGCCTGTTCTACTCCCTACTCTGTCTCTGGTGAATCCTCTCACCACCCCTGCACCTCTGGCCTATACCTCCCTTCTGTATGCATAAATAAATAAACCTTTTATATATGTGTGTGTATGTACCCTCCCTGGTGGCTCAGCGGGTTAAAGCACAGCACAAAGAAGATTAAGCCACTTCCGCATGAGTTCGATCCCCACCCGCCCCGGAGGAGATCCACATGGCGCAGCAGACCTCTCCTGGCCCGCCCGCTGCTTCCCTCAGCAGTGTACTTCCACGATCTGCCTGTTCTGCTCCCCTCTCTGTCTCTGGTGAATCCTCTCACCTTCCGCATCTCTGACCTGTACTCCAGTGCTGTACAATGAATAAATAAATCTTAAAAAAAAAAAAAGAATTTATACTTTTTTTCTGTTCTTAAAGCTGAATTATATCCCAGCCACATTCATCTTTTAACTTTATAAAATTTACTGTTATAAAATTTCCAATCATGGACAATACACAAATATGTTTCAGTGAAGGACACAATTCATTGCACTGTACTTTAAGTTCCACTGCTAGATATACATAATCTGAAACCACTATAAATGTATACATTTTTAAGTATACCAGCAGGCAATTTTTTTTTTTTTGCCATTTTGCTCTTGGCAGGGCTTCAAATAATGCCTAAAGTAAAAATACTCAACATTAACACCACCAAAGGAAAACATCCATATGTGCTAGCTTGAGTTAGAAAAATTACAGCAAATAAAATGTTTTGTCAAATAATAGTGGTTTATACTCTTTGTAAACTAATGTTTCCCAATGTATGTAATGTAAAATTTTAGGGAGAAATCTCTATAGTAGATGATTCGAATGAATACAGATAACCCTAGAAATGACAAATGTGTGACAACTGACTGCCTTGCTCAGTAATGTCTCTTAACAATATTTTCACAGTGGGCAAGCAAAGTAATAAAACAAAAAGGAAATTTTGGTATAGTATAGATTCCAGGTTTCCCCTCTCTAAAAGTTAAATAGTTTTCCTTCTATCTAATTTCTCTCATTGAGCCGCTTCTTAACATTCAAACCTAAATTGATATATGCTGTTTTTATTACCTACATTCAGAAATACCTGATTGAGAATGAATATAATGTCTTGTATTTTTATGTAATGTTTGATTAGCATTATCCTAACTGTCTCTGTACAGTTCAGACAGTTCATCAGTAAGATGAAGTGATTAATGTCAATAAGAGAGGGTTCTCTAACCCACTGGTGAATGTCAGGGGTTCTGTGTCCACTCCCAGAAGGTATTATTTTTTTAAAGATTTATTTATGTACAGAAGGTATTAATTTTTTTTAAAGATTTGTTTATTTATGTATATAGACTGGGGTGCAAGCCAGAGGTGAGAGACTTCACCAGAGACAGGGTGGGGAGCAGAACAGGCAGATCAATGAAGTATACTGCTAAGGAGAGCAGCGGGCAAGTCAGGAGAGGTCTGCTGTGCCATTGGGTCACCTCCAGGACGGGGATCAAACTCATGCTGAAGTGGCTTTAGCTTCTTATTGCTGCGCTTTAATCTGCTGTGTTACCAGGGAGGGCCCATCCAAAAGGTATTAATTTTAACTATCTCAACTGGTCTGAACACTGGAAGTACATGAAGGGATGGAAGTGACACATGAGGAAGACTTTATAAGCAGCGGAGTTACATTTAAACAAGTCTTGAATTTTGCTAGAGTGGGAGCCTGCAATGGGAGCTCTCCATAGTACTGAAGTTCCTTACATAATCCTGTGCTTTTTACGTAAATTTAATCTCAAAGGCTTGGCCTTATATTTTTACCTCCAGTGATTCCTGAACATCAATATATTCACATATATTCACATACCTGACTGTAGATAGGTACTATATCAGGAACAGAAAAATCAAATGTTTACAGAGAACTAGGAGGAAATGTAAATTTGTATACAAGGAAATGAAATGCAACCAAAGTAAAAATTACAGCAAGTGAGGGCTACACAATCTAAACAAAGGGTTCTCAGACATAAACTGTATTAGATAAATATTCAGGTAGCATTTATGAAAATTTGAACTACATTTCATATTAAATGTAATATGGATGTTTATTTAGATAACTAAAATATCTGGCTAAAATATTTCAGATAAAAATAATCAATTTAGTGGTCTCCCCAACCTCCTGACCCTTCACATATGAACTATCTTAAACTGTCAACAGGCTTTAAGGACCTACTGAATTAGAAGGCAATCACAACTGTATGAACCATTCCTGGTGAATAATATTATCTTGTTAATTCTTGAAATTTCCTTTTGGATTCATGGAGAACTTTTTGGAAAAGTAATCTATAATAGGATATTTTAAGAAAATGCATGCCCTTCTAATCCATTCAGTTTTTTTTAATAAATTCAATAGAATTTCATATGTAGTGTACAACATTTTATAGATTAAAGATAGTTGAAAAGGGGTGTCTTTCATGGAGGAAAATGAGGATTTATTTAAAATTCATTAATATCTGGTTTTACCAAGTTATGAGAATAGGCTTTCTGATAATATATATTAATAAATGAAACTTAAGAACTTTCATAATGATTTCTTTACCAAGAACAAGCCAAAATGACTTCTATCTTAAATTCCCTCAAAGTCATCTGTCCAAATACATTTACAACACTGTTTTTCAAAACTCTCTTGCTTAGAATTTAGAAGCATCAGTTAAAAATTCTGTGCCTCAAACTCTCATGGTAATACTGATGCATCTGTGTTCCCCACTCACACTTTCCATCTTTTATGCCATTGCTCTCCAGTGCCTATAGAGAGCCTAGCACATAATAGGTGTTCAAGTTATTAATACAATGGATCATGTTTGAGCCAAGGCTATAAAATTACTAAGCTATAAAAGTAAGGAAGATGTTAAAAAAAAAAATCTGTGCCTTGAATAGAGAAGAAAATCAGGGAAGGTGTTTTCCTAGACAGTAAAAATGATTTTAAAAATTGTATTTTATTCTAGATATGTAATTCTAAATGTTTTGTTCTAACATTTAAACTAAATGTTACTAAGTCAAATTATTTTGCACTTAATCTACATTCCTTTCTTTTTATTAAGTCAAATTATTTTGCACTTAATCTACATTCCTTTCTTTTTATTAATAATATAAAGCAAGAGGATTTCTTGTTTGTCTTTTCAAAAGGCTATTAAAATTCCTAAGGTAGAACTTTATTTTGCTCAACAGATTCAAGTGTCAGAAAACACAAGAATGTAAATTCTCACCTAGAAAAATTATGGATTATCAGTTTGAACATTCCTGGGTCAGAGAAGAGGAAGACAGTTTACTGTGATATACACATGTCTTAGAGAATCAGATCAAGGTCATTGACATTTTTCACATTAATTGACAAACAACTGTCAGATGACAATGGTTTGAGGTTAGTACATTTCGTGAGACAAATCCAAATAGTTGTCGAAAAAGAAATAATTCACTAAATTTTGCCTTTTTCACTGGAAGAATTATATGTATAACTGTATATATGTATAATTATATGTATAAATTTTGCCTTTTTCACTGGAAAAATTATATGTATTTTCTATATAGAAATACATATTTTTTCATATAAGTTTTACACTTTAAATTCTTCATTGAACAAATAGTATATTTTCTTTCAATAAGTATACATTCAAATAAAAAAGCATGCATGAGAGAGGAATATATTTTTCATGCTACCATTTGATATTGATGAATTTATCTTCAAATCTTCATAAAACAATCAGTTACAATTAAGTGTTGGCCTTGGATTACAACATCTTTAAGATTCAGCTACCCCCAATAATTTCATTTTATACTGGTTTGAGGTCAATAGATATAAGCTAGCGGGGGATAATTCATTATTTTCAAAGGCTTAAAGGCTGCTTCAAGCCTTCTAAGTCATACTATTCTTCCATATATACATATATACAAAGAAAAAAGTTTTTAAATAAATAGTATATTACAGTGTTTTGAAACTTGGGAGTGAACCAAAGGATGTTTATTACTGATTTGTAATGTCTTTTTGAAAAGCTGACACCTGATACTACAAAAACATTAATCTCTGTATTAGACATCCAGAATTTTATCTTGTAACATAAACAAGCATAGTAAGTAGCATGCTAGTAGAAATCTCTGGCTTCATTCCATACATATTTTCAATTTCCTTAATATTTCTTCTAAAACCAATCTTATATTTCTTGGCATAACACAGAAATGAATCAACATAATACATAAGCTGAGACTTTAGTGAAAGTGTTAGAATCTTTGACAATATTCATAAAGGAAAACATACCTTGGTTAGTAGATTAGAAAAACAAAAAAAAATCATATTGCAGGGTAATTATCATGATAATACTCTCACTTAAAAATTTTAATGTCAATTATATCTTAATACACCTGAAGAAAAAAAGTTGAATTTGAACTACAGACAATGCAAGAATGTTTTGTTTTATTCCTTAAACACAACATAACTTTTTATATCAAAGCCTTGCTAAAAATAACACTAATGATTTCCTGCTTCGAATATATAATTTCCAACAAGTTTTGAAGACTGGATCTTGCTAACTTGTCACTTCTCAGCTACTCGTACACTTAAATAGACTGTTGCCCTTCATATGTGCCCTAGTCATTGCTTGCAAATGACATAGATATACACCTAGACTACTAATAGGTTTCTTTCTGAAATAACAGTATGTTATATCAAATACAAAAAAAATTAAAAATAAATAAAATGCAGAAT
The DNA here is from genome assembly GCF_000260355.1 of Condylura cristata. Lineage (NCBI taxonomy): Eukaryota > Metazoa > Chordata > Mammalia > Eulipotyphla > Talpidae > Condylura > Condylura cristata. Next base: position 11,174,920 of record NW_004567121.1, on the reverse strand, counting down.
GCTCTATCTGCATATTTTAAAGTTTCTTCCTAGGTCAAAAGAAAAATGGGTATTTGTTTTTCATTGTTTCATAATTTCAAAGTTATATAGTCATATGTAGTTCTTTGTAACAGAAAATTAAAAGATATTTATAAATGCAGGGGCCTCCCTAGTGGCATAGGGGTTAAGTCTCAGTATTATCACACTAGTACCCCCAAGTTTCACCCCTAACTAGGAAGCTGACCCACAGGGCACAGCATACCTCTCTGTCTTGCCCACTTCTGCCCTCACAAGTGTATTTCAGTCAATCCACCTGTTCTGCTGTCTCTGGTGAATCCACTCATCCCTCACACCTTTGCTAGTTCTGCATGTATAAATATGTTAAAAAATTAGTAAAAGTATGCATAATGCCATGTTTGCTAACTTTATAGCTATGCAAGTTATATATTGATATATACTTTGATGGTATTTTATAATTTTTGTCATTTTTAACATCTTTGGGCCATTCTTTCCATAGTAGAGAGCAGTGGTGACAATATCAAAAGTGCAACTGCCTCGCTATTCGTCAGGAATTTTCTCCATCTTTTAGTCAACACAGACCACAAAGTGATTTCCATTACTGCTACTGAATAACATCTAAAACTTCTCTTTCCCCTTATCATGCCCTAACCCTAGATTACTATGAAATAAATTCAAAACACTTTTTTTTAAACTTTACTATGCAAGTATTTCATAGCAAACATGTAAAGAGTTGATTAAGTTGCTGGAAGACATATAAAAACCTAGAACACAAAAAATAATTTCTAGGAATATATTATACCATAAAACTTCTGAATAACCTATTAATTCCTGCTTATTCCCTTTCTAAGCTTTCATGCCTATCAGACAAATTATTGCTTGTTTTGGTGGCAATTGTCTTACAAATATTACCTCAAGTGTATCACCAGATGATTTAGAATAATTTAAAAAATCCTAAATTTGTCTGATTTTAAAATATACAGAATTATTTTATACATATTAATCTCATTTACATTTACTCTATTGTATTTTAAGGTTGAATAATTGATTAAAATTTTTGTTGTCTTAGCATTGAATTGAAGATAAAATGGACATGATTTATTTGATTCAATTATTCAAATAAAAAGGATAGATAGTTCAAGGAAAAAAATATGTTGATATACTTTCTAGAATCAAAGGTACATTAAGGAGAATATTTGCAATTATGTCACATTATTAAAACATGCATAGGGCATAATTCTTATGTCACAACTGAAATATGAACTGACACCCTGTTCTTTGTATTACAATTAAGTTACAACTATGCATTTTGATTGTTTGCAGTAGTCCTACTTCATCCACATTGAAATGTATTCCTTAGTTTGATAAACAAGCTGTATTTTGAAACTTTCTCATTATTTAAGGCAGGTGATCTCTGAGTGATTATGCATGTAGTGATAAATAAGGACACAAGTCTCCATTGAACAGGTGTGTCAAACTATGTGACAACAAAGGTAGTAGTAATTATAAACTGTTTATAACTTCATTAGGATGAGGTATGTTTTTTAACTTGTTATTTGATTAAAATAAAGGGTGTGAGGTAATTAAGATTTTTCCGGGACATGGACTTGATATATTATTACAGAGGAACAATGTGCGAGAAGCACATTTCAGGCACGGTGTCACCACTGTCTGTTACAAGTTTCTTTGCTATTGAAGAATCTATGATAATCTTATTTCTATATCTAAAATATTAAAATGTTTATACACATATTTCTGATATCTCAGAGATGTAAAATAGCCTTCTGTGCTCCTTTAATAAATTTTATATTAAATTCATGAATAAAATAAGTGTCATGACTATTTCTAAACCTGTGTGTGTGTGTGTGTGTGTGTGTGATGTTGTGAGACTTAAAAACTGATCTCCTCTAAAAAGGAAAGCATTGTTTTCATGTACTTCATCCAGAGAATCAATAGTCTTGCAAAGAATCATAGAATTTTCTTTCTAAGAGATTCCACAGAGCCCATGCTTCTGAAGATCAATTCATGGTTTTGCCTATATAAAAATGCTAAAATAAATCTCTTCAGTGAACCCTGTATAACTGAGCTAGTTATTATTTCAGAAAAACACTCCTTCTGAGCTTGTATGTCCTCTATTCACCTCAACCTAAATAGACCTCAACCTGTAAACAAATATTCAGTAAAAACTAAAGTATAACTAATGCAACCAAAACACATGAACATCAATATTATTTTAATTTTATTGGTTTTAAACACTGCCTCTTTGTTTCATAGGAACCATAGTCCTATTCTTTTCTCTTCATCTAAACCAATAAACATCAACATCATATTGGAACATTCTATAGATGACATCAACATTATCTTGCATTCTAGGTCTGCTTTCACAGGGTGATATTAAAGCTTCTTAATTGAATATATAAGGCTCTCACTGGATATTATACCTTATTTTATGTATGTTCATGTCCCTGTGTGTCTGACTTCACAGAATAAAGCAAAAAATTTATACTAAGACAACTAGAATGTTATATGGAGTTCTTCCTCATTTATGATAAAGGTTAGAAAGCTAAAACAAAACTAAGTTTTTAGAGGGAAAACTGGCATGATTAGAAAGCAAGTGCTGCTAATTTCACTATCTTGCTTCATTCTATATTAAATGAAAGATCTTTCAAATCTTATTTATGTTTGACTTGTGGGGTGAAAACCCTATATCTTCAAAGAGAGGAGAGCCAAAAAGTGTAAGAAGAGAATGAATTGCATGGTGATGCAGTTAGAGCAGCCTAGGACAGAGAAGATTCCAGGGCTAAGACTGCTGATCATTTGGAGCCACACTGGTGACTACTGTGTCCTACAGAAAGCCAAACCAAGTATTAAATTTTACCTTTCTAACAGCAGAAATCCCAAAGTTTAAAGGTGAAACAAAAGTTTTTCCATTTATGCTATTAAGACACAGGAGATTCCAGGAGAAATATAGGTGAACTTATTAAAGATGAAAACAATATACATTGCTTTAACATCATTGATAAAGTACCTTTACAGTATTTAACTTTCAAAATATTTTGAGATCATATATAGACTTTTTGCTATAACACTGACTAGAGACCACAATTGTGCCAAGAAAGAGGCTCATGTGAAAGTCACCAACTCTGTGTTCATGACTGAATTTCCACATTTGGATAAATTTAGTTTCTGGCAATGAAGTGAGAAAGAAATACATTGAGATTGTCATACAGCCATACAGAATGTTAACAACCATTTAAAAATGTGTTGAGAGTAAATATCATATTTTTTTAAAAAAATAAACAAAACAGGGCCCTCCCTGGTGGCGCAGCGGGTTAAAGCACAGCACTGAGAATCTAAAGCCGCTTCCGCATGAGTTCGATTCCCACCTGCCCCGGAGGTGACCACATGGCGTGGCAGACCTCTCCTGGCCCGCCCGCTGCTACCCTTCATCAATCTGCCTGTTCTGCTCCCCACTCTGTCTCTGGTGAAGCCTCTCAACGCCCCTGAGCCTCTGGCCTGTACCCCAGTTCTGTATGCACAAATAAGTAAATCTTAAAAAAAAAATCACAAAACAGAAAAAGAAAAAAATTATATATATTCTTAATGACTTTGAAGTCGTGATTTACTGCCTTACTTATCCCCATGGTTACCCTAGCATTACAAAAAAATGACTTAGGGCTGTCTCTTCCCAAGACATCTCACCTGTGTCTATGCAGTCATCGATTTTAACAAACTTGCCCATTTCAGAGGTAGCTCTTTCTTCCAGCTTGTGTCAGTACAAGCATCCTTTCCAATTTTATACAATAAACCTATCCTTTTGAATACCAGAACAAAACAAAATATGGTTGTTCAGTCAGTCACAGAAATTTGGTTATATTTCCAAACTCAGGTATTTTAAAGTTGATAATGAACTGAGTTAACTTTATTCATGATAACCCATTTGTCATTTCTGTTATAACACACTGACTTGTCCCTGGATGCACAAGCAAAGCTCTGTTCCTTGTTAGTACATGTTTTCCATCTGCACAGGCTGGTCACAGGTCACTTTGTTATTAATTTAATTGCAGAATGTCTTTCAGATAACAGAGCAGTCATAAACCCTGGGAGTTTTGGTCAGCAAGGATAGATTGAGCAGGGCTCATTCTCTTTCCCTGGCACATCTGTCACAGTCCACGTTTGTTACTCTGCCAGCTTTGGACATGGTACTGTGAGATAGAGTCCGTAACAGTCCAGAAATGTGTTCTAAACTTGCCTAGTTTCTATCTTCTCTGACTTCTTATTGAACTCATTACTCCTATAGTTTTTAGTACAAAATTTCTTTCTGATAGTTTTTGTCTTTATTCCTGTTAGAGCTCACTTTTATTCTCTCTGCTAGATGATTTTACCTTCTGCACATGATTTGTGTCTCCTATAATCTTATTGCTTGAATCGTCCAATTAACTGAATTCATAGGGCTGGCTTTCAGTCCAGAGGAGGGTAGCTTTTTGACAGGCTACAGGCGAACCTTGACCGCAGAGAAACTCAGCTTTATTACTAATGGTCTAAGATTGAGATCACAGAAACTTCTTTCAATTATTTATTTGACTTTTTTCACAAACTGTATCTACAAATCTCAAAAACTCAAAAGGCATGAAAAGATGTAGGGTACAGTTTCCTCCCTACCTTGTCTTCCTTCCTCTCCAGGTACTCCATCTAGGAGATCTTGGGAAGCAGAGAGCAGTGCCTCAAGTGTCCTACCTGCCCGTAATAGAACAGTATTTTGTTTTCAGTCATGAGTAAAGAGGAAAACCTGTGGTGGTTTCAGGCTCCAGCTGGCAGATGCTGCCTGTTAGGGATCAGAACTAGTGTTGTGCTGTGCTGACTTCGCTGAAGTCCATCATCAATCACTGAATAACTGACCTAGATCCTTATTGGGCACTCATGCGAATTACAATTATTATGGGTGACAGAGTGAATAAGAAGGGAAAGCAACATTTGAAGTTATTAATTGTAACAAATGTTGAAAATCATTTCTGTATGGAATTGTCAGTGAAATAACATTTTCAGACTAAGCAAGAGTGAGGCTTTCACATATATGCTTACCCTTACATATTGAACTAAAGCTTAGAATGTGTCATCAGTGCAGACCACTCATTTAACTAAGGAGAAAACTGAAGTTTAGAGTAGCAGCAAAGTTTATAATGAAGAACAGGGAGTCTTGGTGCAAACTGAATTGTTTTAAATCCTGAAGTTTTAAATCTTTCATTTAGCAGCTGTATGATACTGGGCCAACTACTTGAAATTTCTGTGCTTCAATCTTTCCATCTATAAAATATAAATAATAAGACCTCTTTATAAATTGTAATGATTATTAAATGGATTAATATATGTGACTAAGAAGGATATTTGGCAGAGAATAAGCACTATAGAAGTGCAAGCCATTACATTATAAGTTAATGAATTGTAGAAAATGAAACAGCTGAATGACACAGAAAACCTTGTAGACTGATAAAATTAGGTATTTAATTATTCATTACAAAGCAAAAAAAAATCGCAATAAAGTAACTGTACAGCGTACAAATGTAAGAAAGTTTCTGAGAAAACTAGAATGGACCTAACAAGCTTCATATATCGTAGCTCATAAACAAGGAAATAAAAAATTAAGGTGGGATAAGAATCAAGCTTTCAAAAGCATAACTGAGCCAGGAGTCTAATTAGAGTTACACAATCTGCTTCAGCTGGAAATGGTTCCTTTGGTTTACTATCTATGTTTTCCAGGGGAAAAAAAAGAAAAAAAAAAGAAATGGAAAGGAAATATACCCAAGAAAGAGCTAAATGTTTGAGTAAGAAAACATTTTACCTTGCATTTATTGAAGAGTAAGAAAACATTTTGGATTGTATTTATTTTCAATAAGATTGAATAAATCCTAATGTTAGTTTTACTTCAGTTATAACTATCAAATACTACAGTAACATATCAGCAAAGAAATAAAATAAAAGCTCGTCTGTTCCTACGTGAGGGCTAAAATGGATTTTAAGAACAGAAAGCTTGTTTTTATTTTTTATTTTTTTATTTTTTTGTTTTTTTTAAGATTTATTCACTTGTGCATACAGAACTGGGGCACAGGCCAGAGGTTCAGGGGCGGTGAGAGGCTTCACCAGACAGAGTGGGGAACAGAACAGGCAGATCGGCGAAGTACACTGCTGAGGGGAGCAGCGGGCGGGTCAGGAGAGGTCCGCCACGCCATGTGGTCTCCTCCGGGGCAGGCGGGAATCGAACTCATGCGGAAGCGGCTTTAGATTCTCAGTGCTGTGCTTTAACCCGCTGCGCCACCAGGGAGGGCCAGAAAGCTTGTTTTAAAGTTTAGTCAGTTAGCTTCTTAAAGTTAATTTTCCCTTTAAATTCTCTGAGGTACATTTAATAAGTGAAGAATTCACTAAGTGATGCATGTTCCAAAGGTTCATGCTTATATGAAGAGAAAATGGACAGTGAAACTGACAAATAACATTGAGCTACAGCTTCTACATTTTTTTGTAGTTAAATTATTGAACAAAAATAAAACCTTAAAAACATTTTCCACAGTAAACACATAGCCATATCCTTGTCTTAAGAAGTCCCTGCCTTTTACATAAGCTGGATTCACTCATGGATTTGTGGAAATGGCAGTCAAATATAATCAAGTTGAAATTACAACAGAAAGCAAAAGAATCATTCTTTTGTGAACCAATATTTAATTCTGAGAAACAAAAAAACAGGAGAAAATTTACCTTTCATAGTACAATAATTTGCAACCTTGATAATATAGCCCTTTAGATATTAGACACTTTACTAGCATCTCTAATATGCAATTAGAACTAGTTAGCAAAATAATACAAAATAATAATACAATTTTGGATCTGCCAATACAGATTAAGCCCCTACCTAAAATTTAAAACCCAGCCCTCTAATTAAATCACAGACAAATACTTTATAGTTTATGCATTATAGCAAATTAATTTTACTGAATCTCTGGCTTATTTGAACTACTGAACATATATTTTAATCAATGGAAAAGACAAACATTTGCATTTCCAGTATTTGATCATGCAGCATCATTAGACAAAACAATTATAAAAGTCAACAGCCAGTGCCTATTCCCACCTTGAAATCCTGGGCACCTTCAAGGCTGAATGTCTCCCAGAAACTCCTTTGAGTTTCTTGGCTTATTTATCTGCATATTGAGATCTTTGCACACAGAAGATGCTTCAAATGATACACCTAACAACTCCTTCAGAAGTTATTAAGCTCGGTATGACCAAATACATTTTAGTTGTCACAAAATTTTTAAAACTAAAAAGAGAATTTGATTCTACCCTTAACCCTACAGTGAGGAGAAACAATGCCACCAACTCATGACTCAGAGAGATAAAAAATGAAAACTGCAGAAATGTTTTCTTGGGAAAAAAAAAAAAAGAAAAGAAAAAACAGAAACCAATAATCCCACCAACATACCAGTACAATAAAGTCTTCATAAGTAAAGTCACATAGTAAATACTCACTAAATGCTAGCTAATCTTTGTTCCTAGTGAATCTTAAAGACAGTATCTATAATCACACTTGTGATTCAAATAGCAATGTTTTTATTTGTGTGTGTAGATTAAATTTTCTTCCTCAAATTGAACTGCAGAAATAAAAAGTAACCAAGCCACTAGTATTTTGACTATGTGCTAATAAGTTTGCTAAAATGCTCTTTAATCTTCTAGAGGAAAATTTAATGATTATTAGTTCCCAGAGAATACACAAATATTGCTAGAATCTGTAAATATACAGTAATTGTCAACAGTAAGTAATCTTATAGTTTGCCTTCAATAAGCCTGCAAAGGAAAGCCTGCAAAAGGAAGTGGAAGATTTAAGAAGGGTGTAATTAGTGGAGTCAATCAGGAATGGTAAACATCTTGGAGATGAATTTTCATTCTGTCTTCAAGTCCGCATTAAATTGTTAGGCAGTTAAATTGGGGAAGGGGATGCCTAAAGAAAATTAAATGGCCAGTTATATCCAGGACCCCAGGAAGTACCTCCAGAGCTGACAGAGTCTGGGGAGGGCCATGAAATGCCCAGAGATTAATGCAGCTCTCCATCCTAACCTCTGCCAGGCTGATAAGCCAAAGGAGAACAAGAAGCAGTTAAGCAGGGAAGCCCACTCCAACCCACTACTGGGACTGATAAAATGAGCCCCAGGAGCATAGTGGGAAGGGGAGTGACTCAGAAACTGGGGCTGAACTGATAAACTAACATCTAGGGAGCATTTCTAGAAGGGACAGAGTAAGCTGTAACGTGGAAGCCCTTTAAGCTAGGAGTCCCCAGTTTTTCTTCACAGTTGTTCTTTTATGAACACTGTTTGCCTAGCCCTCACCTAGGGTGTACTTTCATTTTGTCTCCACTATAAACTTTGCTCTGCTTAGATGTGACTTTGAATTCTTTCATGATCATAGTCAAGAACTGAAAAACCCCAAAACCTGGAAACAAGTGTTTCTATGACATGATAAACTGACACAAATCTCTGTGAATGGCAACACCATGGACACTTGTAATGGTAAGCTTCAATCCCTACTACTTCCACATCCCTCACATACCCTAGGAAGTGGGACAAGAAATTCTGTGGCCAGACTGTACTTCATAGAAAAACAAACAAGCAAACAAACAAAAAACCAAAAAAACTGCTTTAGAGTGAATCTGAGGTAGACAAAAATCAGGAAGAAGTTGGAGCTGTATCTTTTCACACACACTCACAAAAGAGGAGGGAGAAATAAAATTAGAATCTGGAAGTGGGGGACAATATTTCTTTAACATTGATTATATTGAATATATGAAAAATAGTGATTAAATTAAAGAAAAATGACTAGAGTGTGGTATTATATTACTGCTGTTATAATTCAATGTCTTTGTGTATGTATGTGTAAAATAGTAGGGTTGCAAAAATATCAAGCTTTGAACTTTGTAATATTAAATATTTTAAGGATATAATAATTATACTTGGCTCTTTCTTACTCACATTTCAAAATAAAAATGTAAGGGAAAAACCTGAAAAACCTTACCACTTCTAGTATCCTATGATTTGACAATGCCAACCATAAAAGTAGCTGTTTTTCAAACACTGGTATATGTTTGACTTGTGTAGTTTCCTGAGAACAGTAGATGCCAGTTCCAAGAAATGGGCAGTAATGGTTTGGCCAAAGACACAAGTCAAAGAGTCAAGCTCCTGGGTAAGATAACAGTCCCTGCTGAAACCTCTAGATAAACCTGGGGCCCAGACAGGAAAATACCCACTTCTCCAAGGGATTCCAGGTAAAATAAATAGTACAGTTTTTCAGGTAGATAAAGAGCAAGAAAAAAACAGACTGCAGAAGTCCATACGTGGTGAGGGACTTTCTGACTGGTGGGACGAATAACAACAGGGGATATTTGTTTTAAAACTGCATCTTGCTAAGTGAAAAAGATGAGGTGAGGTACCCACAAATTATAGTGACCTTTTAAATTATATATTTGAACTGACTACATGTCTAAAAGTTACTGTGTGTGTGTGTGTGTGTGTGTGTGTGTCCTAGTGGAAATAGAAATAGGTGGTCAGTTATGTAAGTTGGGAGCTCATTACAAAGATCAGAATTAAAAAGATATATTTGGCTTTCATCAGTACACATAACTGGTATTAAAAGTCACACTACAGAAGTCTCTGAGGAAAGATTTTAGACCAGAACTAGTCCTTTAGACCAGAATTTAGAGGTCAACAAAGCAGGAAACTTTAGCAAGAAAGGTCAAGGAAGTGGTAGGAAGCAGCAGGGTATACACCATCCGAGATACCGAACCACACTGTTTTAAAAAGGAAGGAATGTGTGGTCAACTATGTAATGTGCTACTGTTGTCAAATAGAAAGAGGATAGAAAAATGACCATTGGGTTTGGCAGCCTAGTGACCTAAGCAAGAGTTTATTCACTTGAGGAGGACAAGGGTCTTCCCTTGTGGCGCAGCGGGTTAAAGCATACCACTATGAAGCAATCCACTGCAGCATGAGTTTGATCCCAGGCCAGGGAGGTGTCCACATGCATGGCAGATCTCTCCTGTCTCAACCACTGCTCCCCTCACCAGTGTTCTTCATCATTCTGCCTGTTCTGCTTCCCACTCTGTCTCTGCTGAATCCTCTCACCCCCACCCCACACCTCTGGACTGTACCCCAGTTCTGCATGCATAATTAGATCAATCTTTAAAAAAAAATTAAGGAGGACAAGCTGCCTAGAAGAAGCTGTTGAGACAGGTAAGTCTGACTGTCTGAGGAACTCTCATTAAAATGCAGCTGTATTTTCAGCACAAAATGCTTTTATTTTTATCCATACTGCAAAACTTTCCTGATTTAATGACTAACATTATAGAATTTTGTTACAAATTTACTGTTTCACAGCAGTTAAAATTTTCTTAAGTGGTCCGAATTCACAATAATTAGCAGAAATAATGTATATGTTTATGAAATGCTTTGGGGAAATAACTTTAAAACTGAGTGTTCCAAGAGGCATTCCTCTTACAAGCAATAAATGTAATCCTTTGGAGGTATTAGAAATTAAAAAAAAAATTAGGAAGAACAAAGAAATTCTTTAAAAGACTTATTTTCAAATGTCACCATAGCAATAAATTATTGATTTCCACATCTAACATTAATGTTTTATTTATGAAGCACTTTTAACTACTTGCAATGGCATTATATATAACTTTACTTTAACAGACATATTATTTGAAAGAACTCTAAGTTTAAATGAACCCAGCTAAGTGTATTCTGTGTCAACTGAGTCTGCCTTTAGCAATACCCACAATGTGAGATCTGTTCTACCTGCTACTGGAGAAAACACACAGGAACAAGAGAACACTGCCTCCTTGGGAGGAAAAAAAAATGAGCTCATTTCTTCATAAAGTCTCTAGCTGTGGCCACACAGAACACAGCATCCATTTATAGATTCTTCTAATTGGCAGTAGGCCATTGTCTGGGCTTGTACTATTTTACTGGCAAATGCAGTTCATTTTTAGTTGTGTTTTCCAATAGATTCAGCTACCAGTACCTACAGATTTGAATTATGAAAATTAACTCAATTACCAATACCTACAGATTTGGATTATGAAGATTTACCTAGGAAGGTTAAAAAGGAAAGGAAAAAAATAAAAAGAAATTCTCCGAGCCCTTTCTGGTGAGTCAACGGGTTAAAGCACAGCAGTGCAGCTGATTATGCATAAGAGTTCCATACCTGGCCAGGTGCTGACCCACATGACCACACAACTCTTGTCTTGCCTGCTGCTCCCCTCAGCAGTGTACTTCAACCAATCTGCCTATTCTGCTCCCCACTCTGTCTTTGGTGAATCATTTCACCGCCCCTGAACCTCTGGCATGTACCCCAGTTCTGTATGTATAAATAAAAAAAATATTTAAAAAAAAATTTAGATAGTTCAGTAGCTTGGCATGAAGAGGAGGAGAGGCCGAAATACCTTGAAGAAGGAGCATTTTCTGAAAATTAACAAAGCCTCATGTTCTCTTTTAAATAATGAATACACTCATCTAAGTACTGCCACAACATAAGGATTTTATTATCACTTGTCACACATGGTGGTTTTATTAGTACCTATTCAAGACTAAGCTAATTTAAAAGCACTTGAAACCTTAGGCAGATGTTTTTAAATGAAAAAAAGTTCAAAGACCTCTGCATCATATGCCACATACTATAAATAAAATAAGGCTCAGTTTTTTCCTTAGTCTTGAATTACAACCATTTACATGTGAGCCACCTCATGTGTGCCAGCACCTTGGTCTTCATTCTCTAGAGTAAAAATGTTCCTCACTATGTCAGATCTTTATGACATGCATTTTCCCTATTGCATAATTTTAACTGTTTATTTCAGCTAATGTTATAATACACTTATTTCCAGATTGGACTGCTATCAGAAGTTTCACTTCCTTTTTATTAAAATTTAAGGAAATAAAACAAATTTGAAACACTGGCTGTCTGTTTACTAAAGCATGCTCTATGACCTAAACTTCTTATTCTAAGGACAGACCTGACAGAAAAAGACCATACATATTTACCAAATGACTTTTCATAGTAGCATAGTACTGGAAACCACCTAAATATACCCAAATTAAGAACAGAATTATCATACGGTAGAAATTATGCTACAATGAGAATGAATATTATACAACTTTATGCAAAAAACAATGACAAGTCTCAAGAATAAAGTATTGAATGAAATGTCAGATAACAGAGTTTACAACTAAACTATGAACACCTTATCTGACTAATATGCCATTTTTTGAGTAAAATTATTGGAAATTTTTGGTTAATGTGAACACATAGGATTCCCTTTATCGAAAATACAAAAATAATCACAAACTATGTTGCCAATGAGAGAAAGGAGGCATGAAGGGATTCTGGTCCCTTTTCTACTATTGTTCCTAGGTTCACTTGGGTGCTGTTTACATAAATGTGTTCTTTGCCAAAGCTCATCAAGATGTCTAGTTAAGATTCATCACATCTCTATATTTCTTTTCTTTTTATGCATACAAAACTGGGGTACAGGCCAGAGGAGCAGGGCCAGCAAGAGGATTCACTAGAGACAGAGTAGGGAGCAGAATAGGCAGATCAATGAAGTACACTGCTGAAGGGAGCAGCGGGCAGTTCAGGAGATGTCTGCCACACCATGTGGATCACCTCCAGGGCTGGGATCAAACTCTCACTGAAGCGGTTTCTGCTAGCTTGCAGTGCTGTGCATTAACCCAATGCATCACCAAGGAGGGCCCCATATTTCTATATTTCTATAGTAGAAATACAGCAAACTTTTATTTAACAGTTTCAATAAGCCTTAAGTTTACATGGATGTTGACTGAACTGGAATAGAGGTAGCTCAGTACCAAGGTGAGGTTCTGAATATAAATAACAGACAACTCTTACTTCCTTAAGAAAGCAGGCTTAGCCATGTCACTTGTTCTCATAAAAGAAATATGACATCAAGTTAAAGCACAGCACTGTGAGGCTGTCCACAGTCACTCCAGCATAAGTTTGATCCCCCGCCAGGGAGGTGATCCACATGATGTGGCAGACCTCTCCTGACTTACCCACTGTTCCCCTCAGCAGTATATTTCAGCTCATCTGCCTGTTCTGCTCCCCACTCTGTCTCTGGTGAGCCCTCTCATCCCCCGCACTTCTGGTGTGTGCCCCAACTCTTGTATGCATAAATAAATAAATCTTTAAAAAGAAATATGACATAAAGGAAATGAATAGTTTTTCCAAGTCAGTTTCAAGTGTGTGGGGTTCCCCATCATTTCATTCCCTCTGCCTCAAGACTAGATCCTAGTAAGAAAACTAAATGGGAAGGATATATATATATATACCATTTTGTTAGTTATGGAACAGAAGCAGAAAAATATGTCTTGTGGGAAGTCATTGAGACCATATCTTGAATTGCCAGGTTTGAGGAGGAAAATTGTGTAATTTTGACTACTAGAAACACACACACACAAATTTTCTATCTCATGTCCTGTACCCTCCTCAAATCTCACCTAAATTAATGTTTCCTAAGATCTTCCCAACCCAACCTAGTACCCTTATCTCATTTAGAAATATGTCTCTATCTTTTTTTTAGAGACTCTCAATGCTCTCTAGCATTGGTCAACATAGAGACATAATATCCCCATGTTCCTTTTAGTTCAACAAACTATTTACAACTACCAAAGTCCATTGGAAGAGGATGATTAGATCAGCTTACAAAGTTTGTTCTTTGTTGAAAAGAGTTCTACATATAGCAGGTTTCCCAGCTATCGCAATTTTATAGAAGGGCAGAATAGTTTAGCTAGATTTCCTCTTTCAAAAACTGGAAATTGGAATGACAGGAAATGGAAGCACTTAAAAATAATCACAGAAATAGCAATGTTCTATAAAATAGCTACATCAAATTATTGATGGTTGGTTATAAGTTATCCCAGTATCCTCTCAAGAAAGTTAGTTTCCATGATAGCAAGAATAAGTTTCAGCAACCTGAATCCATCCAAACTTCATTATCAGAACTACTATCTGTATATCTGGATATAGGAGACATTAGAAAACTAAGTAATGACCTTGTGTTTCTGAGATAAACATATGTAATAATGTACTTTTCTTTTTCCCAGGGAAATTTTAATTCCTAGAAACTTGATTCAAAGAAGTGTTTCATTTTTTTTTTTAAAGATTTATTTATTTATTCATACAGAACTGGGGTACAGGCCAGAGGCTGAGGGATGGTGAGAGGCTTCACCAGAGACAGAGCGGGGAGCAGAACAGTCAGATCGACGAAGGACACTGCTGAGGGGAGCAGCGGGCGGGTCAGGAGAGGTCTGCCACGCCATGTGGTCACCTCCGGGGCAGGCGGGGATCGAACTCATGCGGAAGTGGCTTTTAGCTTCTCAGTGCTGCGCTTTAACCCGCTGAGCCACCAGGGAGGGCCAGAAGTGTTTCACTTTTATTAGCACAAATGTACTATGTAGGTTCTCCCAAGAATCTCATTAATTTTAATGTTAGTTCTAAATCTTAAACATTCCAAGTATATATATTTTTAAAGATTTATTTATTTATCTATGCATACAGAACTGGGTACAGGCCAGAGGTGCAGGGGTGGTGAGAGGATTCACCAGAGATGCAGTGGGCTACAGAACAGGCAGATCGACGAAATACACTGCTGAGGGGAGCAGCAGGCAGGTCAGGAGAAGTCTGCCTCGCCATGTGTGAACACCACCCTGGCCGGGGATCGAACTCCTAAAGTGGCTACATCTAGTGTCTTAGTGCTGTGCTTTAACCCGCTGCACCACCAGGGAAGGCCCCCAAGCATATTTTTAAATGACTTTTATCTTTATATCCATCTTCATATCTGGTCCAAATTTTCAGTTTTATAACACGGTAAGATACTTATTCAGCTTGTATGTAGAGCAAGTGGCTAACTTAAGTGCCATGCAAACAGCCAGATTTTTTTTTTAATAATCCAGAATTTATATTTCCAAGAGAAGGAAAGTCAAAGCCATTTTTTGTGTTTTATTCATAGCATTGATGCAGAAAAACAGTTCTGCATAGAATAGATTATTCACATTGTTTGATAATGACAGGCAAGCAAGAACAAAATGCCTGAAGTTCAGAAAACTGTGAATAGTATAATATGTTTCCAAATTTGAATGCCATCCTCTGAACAAGGGTAAACTGTAAAAAGTTGTATAGATGTGATAACATAATGAAAATATTTTTTGGCATGCACCATATGCCAGAACCTGGTAAATCATTGCTAGCACACAAATTAACAGGGTTTGTATGAGGAGATAAAGGTCTGAAGCATCAATAAGATGATCATGCTACCTAGGGGAAATAGGAATGTTATATACAAGAAAGGTCAGACAAAAATAATATATGGAACTTAGAATTGATGGTTTCAAGGCAATGTGAAGGATCTATATGATTTGTTTAAGAAACAGACTGAGATCTTCATAGCAAGAGGAACATCCTGTGGGTCAGTTGCACAAAATTACAGTGCTCAGATATCATACATTCAATGCTTCTACTTTTCTCAATGTATTAAAATGTGAAGGGGAAGGGTCCAAAGGTATAGTGAGAAACCATGAGTTACAAAGGTTAAGCACCATCATAATGAAAACATATTCTGTGTAAATCATGCATGAGGGGAAACAAAAAGCTGGGAGAAAACATTTGCAAATTTTACAAAGACAAAGGCAAAGGATTTGTACCTTTGCTATATAAAGAACACACAAAAGAATTAAAGATAGGATCTATGCTTGGTAAATAAACACATTAGAAAAACATTCAACATCATTAATCATTAGGGAAATATAAATTAACATCACAAAGAATGTCACTACTCACATACAAAAATAACCAAAATAAAAAGTACTAAAAATACCAATCAATGATGTGGAACAACTGGAACTTGAACACATTGCTGCTGAGAATGCAAAATATTAAACTTAACCCCCAAGTTTGTTTACTAAATGTTAATTTAGAAAGAAGTAACTATAATGAGAACATATGTAAGGAAATGCACAAAAATAAGGCAGCAGTTTCTGTGCCAGTATTTTTTTGCATTCTAACTCTAATTATCATTTGAAAATTATTTCCTTAAGAGTTATTTAGTAGAAACAACAGAGAACAATGTATTCTTGGTCAAGTGATTTACTAAAAAATCTTCAATATTCCTATAAACAAAGCTATAAGCAAAAGGAAACATCCAGAATTTTCTCAATCCAACAACCAAAACTTAAACTGGCGCTATAGCACACAACATATTTAATATAAAATTATTTATCAAACCTAATAAGCAGGTGTAAAATAGCATTCATTGAAGAGGCTTAATAATCAATTGGACTTATATAATTCAGAAATAGTGAAGAAAGTAAGTGAAAGTTTGAACATGATATGTGTTTTACACCAACCTTTAAGGTTATTTATAATCTGAATTGATCTTTTTGTAGATGAACAAGGGCTCAAATATATCATGAGTAAATGATGTCCAGCCAGTTTTGTTCAAAATGGATCCTTTAAGTGCATTTTGCATTTTTCAGACAATTGTCTTTTCAGTTTTGAAGAGTCTGGCACTTAATTTCTGTTTGTGTGGCTTTTTAATAACTCAACGCATTGAATTTCATGAAGAAAGAAAAATTACAACAACCATTGTGTCCTTTCAACTATGAAGATCTTTTCCAAAAGTCAGTCTAATTGATCACACCAATTTCATGGATCATAATGGTATTGAATTAAGATGGTAAATACGGCATAGAAAGCAAATCTGGACTTGAAGTATGTGGGCAGCAAAGTAGCTGACTTTAGGTATATTATTGAAGCTCTGTATCTGTTTACTCATGTGTAAAATGAAGTTATTGGATTAGATAAGGAGTTCTAGTCTTTACTATAATCCATGTGTGTGCATCATACTCCTAGGTATGGTCCACCAGCAGGTGTGAGTCAGGCTCTGGGATCTACTTTATCATAAACAATGTCAGTGATACTGACCCACTTGGTCTTTAGTCCACACTCCGAGACACACTGGACAAGACAGATGGTCCTTCTCTCTTGTAGCTCTAATAGGGTATGATTTATTAGAGTCTTCATAAACAGCTTTTATATTGTCCTTTCGTGCTTTCTGTCAGTGCAGACCAGGTTAGTAGATTTTTCCTCTTTTCTATCAGAAAGGCAAAGACATTAATAAGATGTCCCTTAAATGTGAATTGTTTTGTGAATGATATAAATAACTTCCAGCAGCCCAAGGAGAGCTTACTTTTCAAAACTGCTTTTAGATGGGGTATTTTCTATCCTGTACACTCACTTTTTCTATAATTTTTGTTATTCAAACAGGCCTCATGAGCCATAATTGATCTCAAAGAAGTCACCTTTTAGATTATCTCCTCCAAAAGATTTAAACTCCTAAGTGAAAGATGGAATAATATAATACAAATGAAAATCTAATGATGTTTTAAAAATAAGATTGTATTTGGGCAAACCCAGTGAGCTTATGACAAAAAATTTTGTTTTACTTTATTTTGAATTTCATACATAGTTTCACCTCTTTGTTTTTTCAACAATAAAAACAAAAACCACATTTGAAAATATTTTGATATTTAAAGGGATTCTAATGATTCTAAAAGACTTTAATTCTGTTTTTAAAGTAAAGTAAATGCTAATATATTAATCTTACCATGTGCCTTAAAAAGCAAATGTTTCCAATAATAATGATAATTGACATGCCAGCAGATGACATTTGCTTTGTGAATATTAAAGTTCTCTGAGGAAATCTGGGTATAAACACACAAAATTAAACTTTGAGGTAATTAATTGTTTTAATCTTAAATGAATAATAAAT
Source organism: Condylura cristata (assembly GCF_000260355.1). Classification (NCBI taxonomy): domain Eukaryota; kingdom Metazoa; phylum Chordata; class Mammalia; order Eulipotyphla; family Talpidae; genus Condylura; species Condylura cristata. The sequence continues at coordinate 11,157,048 of NW_004567121.1, read as the reverse complement.
CTCCAGAAATAAAAATAAACTTTAAATGTTAGAAAAATCAACATAATCATATTCATTTATGCTGACCAAGTTTACACTGTTTAGAAGAACCCTCAAACATAGGGCTGATACATGACACTGCAGCCAAAGCAAATGAAGCTAGTAAATTAAAATTGAGGCCATTTTCCTTACAAAGGAGGTCATTTAGGGGCAAATTACAATAGATTACTTACCCCTATTTTCTTTATTGGTGAAAAGAGGGACAATTTAGGGCACACAACCAAATCTCTGTGTTAATTCTTCATTAAATGAGGATAGTTGAACATTTCTTTATTTCTATGGTTTTAATATTTAAACTGTGATGCTTGAAAACACTAAAATTCTCTTCAGATCTGCTAAATGTGAAAACATATCTGTAACTCCTAACTCACAATGAATCTTTTAGTTCTAATTTCAGAAGTTAGTAAGAAACAAAGGACAATTTTGATCTTACTTGTTCATGTTAATAGAGTAGGTTTTTTTATTCTTATTTTCCTTTTACGATCCTACATCATCTTGATCATAGTTACAAATGTGAGTGTCCTTTGGTACTTGGTATAGGAGATAAGTGTGTGTCATTAAGGGTCATAACTGTAAAATAGATTTTGAGTGAAGCAGTATCTATAGATACTACTGAGGCAAGTAAGTTTGCCACTTTGGAGGAGGTAAGTTCCTCTCCTCCAAACCTGGGTTCTTCTTGGGCTGGAACAATTATCAAACAGCATCACATGGATTAACAAGAGAAAAAAATCAACTCAACAACAAACATATGGGAAATTTACAGGGTTGTAAATTCTAAAGTGGAAGGAGAGAAACAGGGATGTCCATCTGCTTTAAGAGACACAACCCATCAAAGAGAAAGGAAGAGAAAACTTCCTAAGATAAAGAGAGATGATCTCATTTACTCTGAAAGAAAACAAAGATGAGTTTCTCAGTAAGAAGAGTGTGTTCTCTGATAAACCTACACCTGGAAGATATGAAACCCATCAGACCACATATTTCTAGATCTCATAAAGGGGAACAGTGGTTGCTTCATTAATTAGGGAAAAGATACAGGACAGCGAAAAAGACAAGGGCTCATCTTAATCTCTAGGGAGTTCACTGTTCTAACCTAAAACAAAAGAAAAAAGCAGCATTCTTTAAGTAATGGCCTAAGTTCTCTATTGACCTTAGTCCTATAGTAAAGTGACACTTATTGAAAGGACCTACTCTAAGCATAGACCTATCTGACCCTTTTTGGGACAGCAATCACACAACATCAAATATGTTAATTTTTAATTAGATTGAAATGAAACAAGTAAACTGTAAGAGTAATTGAAGTCAAGATCATGAGAACATGGTTGTGTCTGGGTATCTAAAAAATAACAAACCTTAAAGAAAGCACACCTCACCTGCTAACCTAGATTTTGTTCTATACAAGAAATATATCCTGGTCACCACTGTATTTCCAAGGAAAGCACAATGTCAGCGCTTTAATAGGTTTCAGTATCCAGTAACTAATGGATGAACCAATGAACGATGTATAATAGCTCTTGGAAAGCAACTGGAGGACTGTGAAACGTTGCTATCATTTTACACACAGCCAAGAGAGAATCCAACTAAATGTTATAAAGGAGATCACATTACCCTATAAATATGTGTTCTGAATTACAAAATTAACACCTTTTTTTGAATAACATAATGGTATAGGGCAAGAATAACTTTTGAGGCAGGTAAGAATGGGTATGAATCCAGGCTGTTCTCTATATAAATATTTTTTTTAATTTGTCCAAGGATATTAATCTGATTGAGGCTCATTTTATTTTCTTGCAAATTTGGGAAGATTAATTTTAATTTATGGTGCTACTGAAAGACCTAAATGTCAACATTTTTATAAAGCACTTGGTACTATGAGCAACACTTATTAGTTAATAACTGCCAAAATGGCTACTGTTTACATAATTCACAGTTCTCTTCAACTGGTCAGTATCAATTTGATAGATAAGAGACAATAATTATTTTTCTCTCTCTTGGAAATATTTTACAAGACGTAAATAATTATTTTTCTCTGTCTTGTAGATATTGTTCAAGATAAAAAGTGGTCAGTTTGCTTTGCAGTCCCTTTTTGTCTTACTTTTTTTTGCTAGCTCCAAAATTAATAAAACCTTCTTTACTTAGAGCATGCAAATATTAATCCTTTCATATAAATTCAAGTTCCACATCCCCAAGACACTTGAAGAATTTCAGCCTATTCAATCTCTCCTTTGACCTCCAAGTACAAACAAACTATATACTTTAGCATGTTAAGTTTATGCTGATTTCTTCTCTCAAATTATAAACTGAGGTCCTTAAAGGTAAAGACCACACTCAATAATTATACTGCTTTTTCCTTTCCTGTTCTTTTGCTACCCTCATTTTATATTAATTAACTATATGGTTTATTTCTATTTCCCTTCTCCTTTTATAAGCTGTAGGTCAAGAAATTCAGCTTTTACTTTATTTGCGTTACTCAACCTATGCACTTACTCCAGCATAAGACTGTTAAGTGTGTGCTTTAAGTGAGAAATACTGTGCATCACACTGAAATATTAACTCCTTCTCCACTAATTAACATGACTTGTTTCCTTCTTCTGTATATGTGGATCTACAGGAGAACTTAAAACTATGAGCATATGAACTCCCATCTGTAATATACTCCAAGTCAGGGCTTCAGAGGCAAATAAATGGGAGTGACCCTTAAGAAACCCTTAACAAAAGAACAGACTGTGTGCTCTGTCAAAAGACATAAAATGAAAAGAAAAAAAAAAAGACAGAAAAGAGGGAGGGATATCAATAAACAAACAATACTATATTTGTATGTCATATTTGGTGGAAAGCTGCCAGTTTTCTTCCACTTCATATTATGTAGTTATTGAGTCCTTGTGAGCAAAAATTTCAATCCTTCCAGAAAAATGGATATTCTGACTCAGTCTCTACTTTGAATGGTTTGCTATTGTGTCTTCATAACATTGTGCCCTCTTAAATTGGGGTGTGAAAATATCACTTAAGATACTGCCAAATCTATTTTCGCTTTGATTTTTTTAGATGGCGTCAGTCATTTTCATGGTATACTTTTATTTGCATGATTTAATGTAAATAAGTTCTTTATGATTAGAGTTATGTGACTCTAGATAGATAAAATTCACATTTTTCTTATAAATTAATATTTCTATATTATATACTAATATTTAAAGCAGCACAATAAGTTGATATGAAATTATAATACAAACTTAATACAAAATAAATTTTGTATTAAAAGTATAATCTGTCTTATACAGCACATAAATTATAAAATGTATACATTTATAATTTAAAATCCTACATCTCTAAGTTAGAGATGTTGCAAAGGCCAATATATAAAATTCCTACGGCATACATGGAATTTTGCCAAACACTGAATGTGTTCATGGTGGTTTAAAAATAGTACTTGAGAGATTTTTATTATGCAGTGTTTGATATTAGATTGTTTTATTAAGCTCAGATTTTGACAGTTGTATTTAAATCAGCACAGGATAGTTTGTAGCTTGATGTCAACTTTACTATTGAACAATTTCTCACCACAGTCATTTAGCTAAATATTACAGTGAAGTTTAAAAAAAATGCATTGGTATTCTGAATATTTAAAACAAATTTTATTCAATTAACTAAATGCACTAAATTTCAGTAAGACAACACAATCATCAAAATGCATTCCTCCTAATCTAAATATGATCATTACTTTCACTTTTAGTGAGGATTCCAATAGCCTCTTTTCCTTTAGTGAAAATTAATTTTTCATAAAACATACAATCAAGCATTTGTATCATTCCATTGATTCATCAAGAATAATACTGATTTGTATTTCCAATAGAATTTTGCTTTGTTGTATATGGGTAAAAATTTTCATGGAAAGCTGAGATTGGGTCAAATTATTTTTCCTAGTATTTCTTTTGTTTTTATACTGTCTTATCTCAGTTATATCAAAGTACCAAAAACCTCAAAACTTGGAAAACTGTACATACTTGTCTATAAAAGTAGTAGAAAGCATACCTACAACACACATGCTATTGAAATTTAATTTTTCCAAGTTTTACAGCCATTACAGTACCAGTTTTTAGAAATCAGTTTTATAAATCAAAAAATTCAGGTTATGAAATTCAGTGATGTGATGTTGGAACTCAAATACATCCACTCTGTAGTTTGTTTTTTATGTAATTAATCAGTACTGATTTTGTAGCTGAAATGCAAAGTTGTGTTGCTATAGTCTCACTCTAAGAACTCCTGTTCATTTTGTAAGCTAAACAACTCTGAATTGTTTTCCTAATCCATAACTTTGTTTTCTGACTAAGCAAAGCAGAGGGAAATTAAAGAATCAAGACAGTACATTAAATAACAAGATGTAAGGGAAGAATGGTAACGAGCACCACTAATGCAACACTTCTCTGTCTACAGAAACTAATCACATAGCTTGGTCATATACTAGGCATATATCAGGATGTTCCATAAATATGTTTTGAATGGTCTGTTGTTCAAAACCCAGATGTGTTGCTGCAGCAGCACTGAGAAAGAAAGAAGCACACTGATGGCAGGTCTTAAGAAAATTTCTAGTTGATATACATTTTGCAGACTATGTAACTAGAAAATGGCAATGTTCACCACAGTGCCTCCTAAGTGCACAACTAATTCATACTGAGGGGCACCATGAAGTTTAGCAGTATGAGAAAGACTTTTTGTCTTGGTACATGAGTTGTGTGGTGGACATGGTGTCTGTGCATATGCTCTCCATCTTGATATTCTCTCCCCCCTCCCCACTTCTTGCTACACCTACTGCAAAGAACTACTGATTTCAAGAAATCATAGATTTTTTTTTTAAAGATTTATTTATTTGTACATACAGAACTGGGGTACAGGCCAGAGGCTCAGGGGCAGTGGGAGGCTTCACCAGAGACAGAGTGGGGAGCAGAACAGGCAGATCTGCGAAGGACACTGCTGAGGGGAGCAGCGGGCGGGTCAGGAGAGGTCTGCTGCGCCATGTGGTCACCTCCAGGGCAGGCGGGGATCGAACTCATGTGGAAATGGCTTAAGCTTCTCAGTGCAGTGCTTTAACCCGCTGCGCCACCAGGGAGCACCCGAAATCATAGATTTTTAACATACTCTCATCCCACTGACACCAATACCAAACAATGACTAGTTCTTAGTATGCAACCCTTTGAAGTGACAAATAAAAACAGTAAATGTGGTGAAAGAAAAATAAACATGCACTTAAAAATGATTTTAGAAGGAAACAATAGAATGGAATGATATTTCACTAGGATACTTGCTCTACAATTTCATTACCAAATAAAGGGAAAGTGAAGTACAAATAAAGGGAAAGTGAAGTGAATTAAGTCAATGATATTTAGAATAACTGGTATCACGTTTTCAGAGACATTCTTCATTTAACAACATGCCCCATCATACATGAGAGATAAATGGGCCTTTCCAAGGAAAAATGTTAGCTATACCCAAAGGGGGTATAAGCACAACAGCTTCTGTTAACAGCTTTCTAAACCTCACTGAAGATGTCAAAGATGTTAATGAATTTTCACAACTTTTCTGACCACGTGTTTTCTGGAGGTATGAAGTGAAATCAAATTCGTTTTGACTGATAATTGAAAATTATTAAAATTGTGAGAAGAAAAAGCATAAATTAAAATATATGTAAACTATCTTAACACCTTGAAAAAGTTTAACTTTATTGCATGGGTTTCCCTGACTATTAGGTTCTATGTCTGAAGAAGAACACAGTACTAAGAGTAAAGAATTAAACTGATATTATTTATGAATAACATTTTTTATAATAGCAAAGTAAAAATGAATGAAAAAATATTTGATGTACAAGCATTATTTTTGCATAAAGCATGAAAGGAGACAGAATAAATTTTAACAAATTTATGTGGTTGGAATATTGTTGACATTAATGAAAATGCAGTTGTTATGTAAAGAAATAATTCAGTTTTTATTAGGAAATACAGAAAATTTGTATAGATACCCTTTTCAGAAATACAGCTAGAAATTTCATAATATAAATTCACAGTGATCCACTCTAAATTGATTTCTTTACTTTGAGTATTGATTTGGAATTCTATTATGTTACTAATCCTTCAATATTCTGCAATGTTTGTCTCATGAGACTACTGCCTGAGTGAAACACTGCAAAAAAAATTACTCAATCTACCTTGTTTATAGAGAGTAGCAGAGAACAAATGACTACAAAAAAAAATTGCTCAAATTTTATAAAATATTTATTGTCTACTACAAGCTGCCTTATTCAACATAAATATTGCAATCCATCTTTACTCTTCCAAATCAGGTTTCCTTTCAATGATTTACTTAAGATATTAATCTGAAAGCCACCGTAAATAATGTGAAAAATATGTATATAAATCATGAAAATCATTTTATTTTTCCATAATGATTCATAAGGTCTTTGTGTTTAGATGATAGGTAAAGATAGAAGGAACAGGTATGTTTTTAAGGGATATTTTGGGGGTATCTTAAATCAATATATAATTTAAAAAAATATCCTTGATATTACTTAGAATTGTGACAATGTAAAATCTAAAAGTACTGTTAGGATTTGAACTTTGTGCCTATCCCAAAAAGTATATTGTTCTAATCTTCAGTACTTATAATGTGGCTTAAAGGGAAATTGAGTTTTTGTAAAAGTAATAAAGGTAAACTGAAACCAGTGGGTGTGTCCTAGTTTAATATGCCTGACAGTTTAGAAGAAAGGAACATCTGGGCAGAGAAATAGACATGCACAGAGAGAAAAACATATTGAGGTACACAGGGAAAGGATCTAACAATGTGCCCACAAGACAAAGAATGCCAAGGGTTGTCAGAAAACACAAGTAACTCCAAAAGGCAAACTATGGCTTTTCCCTCTAGCTACAAAGAGCAGGATAACTTGGCTTCAGAATTCAAAGTCTCCGGAATGTTGGACAATAAATCTCTGTTTTGATAGGCCACTTACTTGTTGGTATTTTGCTGTTGTAAAATTAGGACACTAACACAGGAAATTTAATAAGCCAAAAGGCTGATGTGAAAAAGAGCAGATGTCTTGTTGCCCAGGATTACTCAGATACTTCACACAGATTCTAGAATCAAGAACCTGGTTATCTTGACTACAAGCTTAGGTCGCCCTTTCTCTGCTGGAAAATGACACATTGAAAATCCTTAACCTTGTATTTCTTCATAGATTCAATCGTTCACGTTATTTTATTTACAGCTATTAAAATTGAAACTAAATGAGCACTCTCTTTTCTTTCTAAGCAGTCATGCTGCAACTTCTAAAATTTGTTTTTCTTTCCTCACGATAAAATTGAGATTTCTTACTAAGCCACTCAATACTTGTGACTACAAGGTGATATGACATTTTTTAAAAATATTAAAATTGTACAACAAAATTAAGAGTGAAATGAAATGATCAGGAAAGACTTCCTGTTTTATAGTTAATATTTTTTGTGATGTTTGATTTATGCAACATCCTAAGGTACCAATCTTACAAAAACCTATGACATCGTGGTACATAACTTCTTTTATTTCATTTGTAAGAATAACTAATCACTCCAGTAGGCTGGGAGTCTCGTGAGGACAGAGAATGATCTTTGTGTATTTTTGTACCACTAACATATAACAACATGCCCAAAACTGATGTTCCAAAATGGATGAAAATCTGCTTGGCACATATTTACAGGGAAGTTGCTAGATATATTAATATGATGAAAATAATGCATTAAAGGTAATATACAAAAAAACCCTGCCATTGTTTGAAATGAAAGGGAGAATGGAGGAAAGGAATAAATTATATAGTATATTAAAAGATAACAAGTACAAAGGAGAAAAGACAGGTAGGAATCAAGGACTAGAGATTTACAGAGGGTTGTTACCGTTTTAATTAAGGTGATTTGGGAAGGCTGAAGAATTCAACATGACATTTGAAACTAAAAGCCTAAGGATGCAAGTTTGAGGTGTGCTGTAAGCTTCCAAGTTAATTCTATCTTTTCATTGCCAAGAAAAGAGAGGCTGCCTCCTGGTTTGTCTAGGATGGTCCTAGTTTATATGCCTCTTATCCTCATGTAACCATTAACTGCTCACTCTTTAACTCTTGCTGGTGTTCCCAATTTCATTATAAATTACACAGTCATGCTCCTCAGGCCATTATCTCTACATACCAGGTCCCAATGTTTGTTAAATAAATGAGCAAAATAAAGTAAGTGTACTGGAGCATGACGTCTCATAAGTTGTTATTGGTCAAACTCTTTAACCTCCTTGTGCAGCAATATTGCCATTGATAAGAAAACTTTGAGACCAAGATTATGCTGAGAGAATCTTTTAATATTGTTAGGTGAAAAGCTCAAAAGGTATGATTAGCATCAACAATAAAAATTTTCTCTCACTATGTAAGTTTTATTTAGTGTCTCTCTTGTCTTTCATTTCACTGCTGAGACCAACATTTTACAGTGGTCCAGATGGTGCAGAGAGATTATGACAATGAAAGGTAGTGCCTGCTGAGCGCATAAAAGAAGAACAAATCACGGCTTGCCTGAAAGACAATTTAAATTGCACACTTACTATATCCTTATTAGATGAGGTACTTGCGTTGTAGCATGCCTTGTATAACTTTAGATAACATATGAGAAAGTAAATTAGTGGTTATACAGTAAAGAAAGGCACTATGGACAATTAACCCTTCCTACTATAGTTAAACTGCATCAAATGGGGGGGGGGGATCACTAATAAAGGTTAGCTTCACAGAAATCCCATTTTCATGACTTGAGAACATAACTTTAGAGTTCTTTGTTTTGAGAGGATATTTTGAAGCATTCCATATTTGCAGTCTGTCCCATCTAATTTGTTTAAGTAGGTTGTCAGCGGGCGAAGACTTCACCTCAGATGTGTGATCTATTCCCCCTCCCCACTCCATATACAGGGAGAAATGTTGATTACAAATTCAAGTCTGCCCAAATTCAGCCTTGTCAACTTTGCCTATGCCTCTCTTGCAGAGTGGAAAACAGCGATGTTCTACATACCATGCTAATATATAAATAACTTCCACACTCATTTAGCCATTTCAGCACATCCAAGAAAATGGCATTATGAATGAGCTGCATTACCTAGAGGAAACAGACAGACTAACTGTGGGCTTCCACACAACTTAATATGCAACTAATGTACAACTTAAGCAATATCTTCTACACTAAGTGACAGGCAATTTATCTCCATACATCAGCATGTGTCATGAATATGACAAAGCTTTATTGTTGGAGGAACTTGAAATTTCCAGCCATAACTATACTTTCCTATATCCATTTATTATCCGGCTACTCATAGAAATCAAATTAATTGCCATATACATGCCTAAACTTGCCTCGCTTTAATTAATTTTCGTTAAGCTTTTCTTATCCTTTATTGGAATTAAGCCAACCAAGAGGTCACTGTCTTAAAGTGACAGTGTTCCATATGTGTTCATAAGTGAGCATTTTGTCATTGCTAAAATTCCCCTCTTTGTTATGTAAATGATCTATGTTAGTCACAGGACATTTACTTCAATTTAATATCCATTATTTAGAGTGCTTGTTTTCTGGCAAGACAAGTGTCAACAATTTTTGAAAACTAAGCACTGTTTATTGTTTAGCTGGAAGTTACAAAATAATCACATCTAACATTTTTTCTTTACTATTTTTAAAAATATCCTATAAGTCTAGTAACCCAAGGGGTTCCTGAAGAAATTGCCATAGTTTATTTCAAAAAGTTCTCTTATTCTTCAATACCACCCCCTGCTATTGTGCTACATAGCTATTTATTAACCCTAGCATGTGCAGAGTTAGTCTTAACTTAATGAAGCATATATCACCTATTGAGCTGACTCATTTGTTGATGAAATCAAGTCTATTTGTGTGGATATAATAGACTTATTGATCCAAATTAATTTATGTTAACCAACAAACACAATTATACACAAAGAATCTTCATTCTGAAAATCAGTAACTTGAAAATCAATAAATTTTAATAGGTTTTTAGTTCTCAAATGGGCAAGACTCCCATATACAGAGGTCAATGAGGTCTACTGCCCTGTAGCATTCTGGGCACCACGTCTCTAAGTAGACAAGCTGTCTATCGCCAGAACTGCTCATCAACTAACTTACCTATAAGTCATCAGCTGCCACTTGGTCCTGACATATTAACCCCATTCAAATACTTTTTCTGCTGCTATTTAGTCTTAGACCACAGATACATGCTAATATCCTTGTACCTGGGCCCTGGGACAATAAAGGGCTGAAAGAAAACATCCACTTATTGATGGAAGGTAATTCAGACAATAATTTAGAAGTCATCTAATCCTCAGGTAACTTCTTAGGTCATCATTAGAGCATACAGAAACTATAAATAACTAACATGCTTTATATCATTTAAAAGTAAAACGCTTTTACCCGGGGTGGAGGGGGGGAACATAGTAGAGAACACATGTACTATGGCATTCAGGGTGTCAACATCAGGGGGATGTGCTTTAATGTCTAATTTATTTGGCCTGCCACTAGAAACTAACCTTATGCTACTTTGTATAGATTAATCAAATTGCCTGTAATGCACTGATAATTAATTTGTGAAGCTACCCCCAAAGTGTTTGATTTCTATAAGCCACAGGGTGACTGCACATCTCTTCAAATATCACATTTTATGAAGCAAGACTGATTTTCCATTACAAATGTTACTTTTTTTTTTTAACCTCTGTTAGCACAGCAGGTCTTTAGAAGTTCTGATCATTCAAGAATCACATGTTTTATGCTGACCCTTGTCTCTCTGGCAGTTACTAGTGAGATACAATCATTTATACACAACTGGAATTAGTAAAGATAAAGTTTGTATGCATAGCACTCATTATCTCTAAAGAAAAAGTGGCATCAATGAGCCAGAAGACTGAAAGCTCCGTGGAGTGCACCAGCTAGATGTTAACACTCAAGCTTGGGCCTGCACACAGCCAAGACCACATCATTCAAGCGTCTGCCCCCTCAAGGTATATCACCATGACTCTTCTACCAGAAACGATTAACTCCTTCAATTAAAACACAATTCACTCAATGGTGGCTTGACAAAAATGTTTTTTCAATAGCATGAATTAAACCCTTAATATCAGGGATAGTATTTTTCAATATATTAAATTCTTAGTCCAGATATGTATATTCAGTGTTCCTATCTCAGAGAAAAAAAGCAAGTGGTTTATAGAATAAGAAAAATAGTTGAAGTAAAGGTTGTTTTAGTTTTGAACAAAAAATGAAGGAGTTCCCTTCTTCAGAAAGAAGGGACTTTCACTTTATTAGCTTAATATGTAACCTAGATGAGATGTGATGGAATCATCCCACTTGCCTTTTAATTCAATTTCAATATTAATGGGTAAAAAGAAAGCAATATAGTGGTAATTACAATGAGAACAGAAATCACCTGTCCCCATCATGTTTTACAATGTATAATAACATGACATGACCATCCCATTGTCTCCACTACACAATTTAAGCAAATAATCTGACTGTGAGTTATTAAGAAATTCTCAAGACTTAGCAAGTCTACCAAAAAAAGTATCACATAGTTTCTGTCCTAAAACACTTCTGAACAACTTTCCCCCAAATCCTGCCAGTGCTATTTCTACCTATCCTAAACTGTTACATTATGATCCTTACCCACTTTCAATCAAGACACTACCTGAATGAGCCACCTTAACTTAAACTTCCAATTCTTGATTTATTCTAACCTTATCTTTACTCTTCCAAGCCCCAGCAATCTTGTGTAGCAGGTTTTGATGGCCTTCCTTCTCACTGTATGCAACATACTCAACTTTGTCTATGAACTGATTGTATTTGTAAATCTATTTTCCAACAGATATTTCCCATTAATCATTTTTTATGCAGGGGCATGTACAGATTAGTGGGGGAAAAGCTGCTCAATTAAAAGATAGAGCTTATGTTATTATAATTCCTCTTGAAGGGAATTAAAATTTGGTTTTATTTCCTATCAACACATTTACCTGGTTTTCAGAAGAGTTGGCATGTCACTTCATACAAGAAAGTGGTCAACAGACTGCCTTGGGTCAGAGGAAGCATCATGGGGTGGGGGCTGATGTGGAAATACCTAGCAAACTTGTTTATTGTCCACATTCTCCAGTATTATTCAGTTATCCCAATCTCTATTATTTTTTTAATTGCCTTTTGAGAAGACGGGAGAGTCCTGTAGTATGGATGGGCCTATGGCAGCATTTCAGGCATCTGCCTTTGGAGGGACCTAACCACAAATTCATAATTAAAACCAATTATTGACTATCAAATATTATTTATTATGTGCTATGAGCCAGCCAATTAAAACATTATGTTATCTTCACTTCAATTTTACCTGGTAGATATTACAGGTATCATTTTACAAGGGAGAAAGTGATTCAGATAGATATGGAACCTTCCTTGACCACTCAATCAAAAGTTCCTCTGTTCGAGGTACCTACTATTGAAATATGATGGTTTAGTTTCTTCCTGCTATTTTATCAGGAAGACCTAGAATGATCGTATTCTTTTGAATTTTTATCTATACCTATTTACGTGTATAATGTTATTGCCTATTATGGAGTCCTCACCACATAGTGGGTGCACAATAAATATTAGATGAATGCAGGACCTCATTGTAGAGTGGTGAGAGCTGAAATGTGAGTTAAAAATATATATTTGAAAATTTTCCAAAAATAATGCTGATACATACATCCTTATCCCTTTCATGGGCATGGTTGAGTAAATAGCTACACAGCAACACCTTGAAGGAAAATAATGGCTTTTTGTTTTTAAAGGAAGAAAATGGAAAATTCTTGTGAAATTTAAATTTTACTGACCAAAGTGATGATTTACATTACCAGAAAAAAAATTATTACAGTAATACTGATTGATACTGCAGTTCCTATTTGTAAGTACAGGACTGCTGCCCCCGGGTGTGCTGTCAAGGCACTTCCATTACTGCAACACCCACAGACCGCCACCATTAGCATACTGAACCAACAGTATGGCCTATGGACTTGATAGGTTTTAAGCAATTGTTCACTGCATCTTTCAATATTACTGGCTAGCTTTTAGAAATTCCCAGTTCAGTGTTGTTCTTCACAATAATATTTCCTTTCAAGCACCTAACAATATGTGACTAGCTGTGGAGGTTACAAAGTATGAATAAAGGTGGTCTATAAAGAGAACTTACATAAAAATTTCCATTGATTTTTGTCAGTGATTCCATACATTTTTTTCTGGAACTACAGGTGACCTCAACTTTCAATCACCAGTTTGTTTCCTATTTGGCTTCATTTTTTGGAACATCAGTAAAACATACATTAACTCACAGAATCTTCAGACCCTGAACCTGTCATAGATCTGTCTTGAATCAATATTCTCAAAATGTCAGGCAGGAGGCTTGGGATAGGAATGTTCCCCATTCAAATCAATTTGCTCACTATAATCAAACTATTTCACTAGCCAGTTAATGACTCCTGATCTACAAGCAAGAAATTCTTTTTTTTTTTTTCTTGCTTTTAAGATGTGAATCCTCTGGTATGTATATTTAGGTCATGCTAAGGTATTGATCTTATTTATCTTAACGTCCCTCTTAGTAAATCTCCTTCCAGCAGTAGTTGTCCCCACATTTTTTTTTTCCTGTGGGGAAAAAAAACCAGTTCAAGATAAAAATATGATTTCATGTATTTAAATATGAGTCCCTCACTTTAATTAATCAATCATGAAACTGGAATTAAGAGACAATGTACAATCAGTCAAGGGTCACACTGTAAGTAGCTGAAAGAACTTGGATTGAGCAGCTGATTTTCTGCTCTTTGTCTTCTCAACACAAACATTCCAGGGGGAAAGTTATTCCCAATAGGTCTTGTCTATACGTTTTCAAAGATGCTAGCTACATATCTCAGGTGAGCTGCTCCTTCTCTTGCAATTCCCTGCCTTAGCTTGGTGGGCATGTAGTTGGGTGGCTCTTCACCTACAACTCTAGAGGCAGGAGAAATGCTGAAGGGAAGGTAAGGGATTCTGAGCTTTGAAAAGAATAATGGAAAAATCTGGATTTGCTGTTCATATTCTTGAAAAGATACAGACACCAGGATTGGAGAATTTTATATGATTTATTTTGTTCTTAATATCCCAGTATCTATAATGCCTCTTAGAACTGAAAGTGATTAGGAGGAAACCTCTAACCAAAGACCATCAAAGTTTTTTCTCTGCAGGCAGCAGAGGCAGGGTAGTCTGCATCCCACCACATTTTCTTAGAGCAACAGGCCCAAATGGTTAGTGCCTGAACTGTAGTTTTAGGAGGGTAAAACTATTTCTCTTGGACTTACGAGTATGGCGAATAGGAAACTATTCAAGTTGACCTAAAGTAGATGAGTAGATTTGTGTTAACAAAAGAAAATCCCAAGGGATTTCCCACTTGCAGTACTCACTCTGTCCTCTCTGCCATTACTGTGCTGCTCTTAAGGAAATGTCTTTCTGTTTTTCCATTTATTTTACAAGATTCTGCAAAGGACAACTCAAATACTTTCTCTTCCGGAGAACTGTTGATCAGTCTCTGATCTCAGCATCTCTAAATTAATACATGTGTATCCTTAACTATGTAACTTAGAATTTAATTTGGCACTTGGCCAAGAAGACCTTAACTTCAATTTCACTAAACTTCAGACAAATTTCTTTCTCAACTCCTTTTCTCACAGTATTTACTTTAGAAAATTTGCACCTGTAACTTAATTCTAACCTCCGTTAAAATGTAAATGTTCTTCCAGCCTCTTGCCAGTTTTTAAGCCTGGAGTTTCAAGGAATTAGGAAACATCCTTTGAAATATAATCATCAGAAAAGACAGTCTCTGTGGGATGGATGACAGGAACCTAGCTTTAATAAGCACCAATTAGCAAACACAGAAGGCCTAATCACATTGAACAAAACATGTCCACTAATACTTTCCACTAAATCACTGCAGCTATCAAAAACTCTCCTATCTTTAGATTCAGCGGTGTTGAACTCACTCCCTTTCCTGCTGCAATAATCATAACTTCTATTGCAATATTTTTGAATAAAGTCTTCCTTACCTTTATCATTTGTGCAGTGGGACTTCTCTTTAACATACTGTCTTATGAATTTATAAGTTGCTTCCTATGTTTATTTTCCAGAACCTAAATGTAAGATCCTTAAACAATTTTAATTAATCTGTTATCCCATCAAGTTCTTTGTTAAAATATTCCATATTTTCATCTAATTACCTCTTGTGCCTTCTCCACTGCCCCCCACCACACACACACACACTTAACATCTTAAACATAATATGTCTGAATTCTAATTTTTTAAAGTATATATCTGGACTCTCTCCACTATTACTTTTAACAAGGTACTCAGGAAACTGGCAGGAAAGCCGGTGAATACCAGCTTCTTTTGTGGTCACAGGATTTTCCTTCTCTGGATTTCAGAAAACAGATTACAGACAAATAGCTGAGAAACATGGCACAGTTATCACTTCTAATGACTATTTTGACTCCTTTTCATGCTTCCATCAGAGTGGACTCCATCATTCTCTTCCTCACCTTCCAAACTGCTAGCTCTCTTCAATTGAACTCACACCCAAATGGATACCGACTTGTTCTTCTATCACTAAAGTATTTTTTTTTTAATCTAAAGAATATTTGGCTTTAAGCTATATCCTTTGATAAGGTTCATCAACTTTGTGTTTAAAGAGCCATTTATTATTTGGTGAATAAACTACTTCACATTATTAAAAAATCAATAGCAAAGAATACAGCAAACAAGGTCTCTGTATTTTTTTTTAAAACACATTGGCAGAGGACATCTAAAATGAAACAGACCAAAAACATGCTTAAAAACAACAGATTTTGTTTTCTTTCAGAGAAGAACTTTCCCAGTCAGTACATTTTCCTTAGAAAATATAGCCTTCTGAGTGATTGCCTGGAAAATTTCCATTGATATTTTTCTAAAAGTGATTATTAATTTAGAGGGAATAGAAAAGGGGTAGAATAATATCGCTTCCCATTACTTTTTGGAACCACAGTGTTTAGAATATAAACAAAATAATAAAGGAACCACTCTAGCAGACTAACTTTATGGTCAGGATATTGGAGGAGGGGATGGTGAACTGTAAAGCAGTGAAGGATTGAGGAAAGTGAGTCTGGAAGCAAGGGAAGTTAGGGAATCTAGGCCTCTTAGTATCCATTGTTTCCTGCCTTAAATGGATTAATAGGACTAGATATTTGTTGCTAAAAAGGAATTGAGGTGCAATATTAGTTCCAAGGTAGGATTATATTTAGTTGAACTACTAAGATATAAAGTGAGATGAGCTAATTTGAGTCTCAAGAAGCCTCAAGAAAAATGTAGCATTTAGATAAAAATCATGTTTAATGCTTTAAAATCTTTATTCTGTTTACTTTATTATCTTCTTAATCCTTGAAGTGGGAATTGTCATGCTGCAATCATCTCCTTTCTCTGAAAAATGCCCCCCTAACAAGAAGACCCCGCTTTCCAATCATATGATGGAACTCAAGTTATTTGCTACGCTTATATTCTGAGGCATAACTTCAGACAGTCTTGTGACAGGGTATACAATTATCAGAAGTAGCCAGTGTGATTTTTAGGCAACTTGGAATTGAATATGTCTTATCTGCATAGAATAAAGTGACATAAATCTTGAGCCTCTAGATAAAACAAACATGCATAAATCATAAAGGAGAGGGCATGAAGAGTCAGGAAGAACAAGAACATGGCTGTCCCAAGTTCTCACTTGCTTTCTCTTTGCCGCTTTTCCAACTTCTTCTAAGAACTCTTAAATTTTGTGAAATATGATTGTGTAACTTTTTTTTTCCCCTAAGGGTAGTTTAAATAATTATCTTTACTTAAAATAAAAATTGAAACTAAAACACTCTTAACTCTGCCTATGTTTTTATTGGCAGTAACACGCCAAGGGAGGGTTTAAAGGTCCTTTCAGCAACAGAATACTGAAGACAAAATTTGTAGCAAGATTGCTACATTAGCAAAGGCTGGAAATATAGGGAAACCAGACAGAAGAGCAAATAGCTGTAGCCAGAAAGGGAGGTGGGCTGGGAAAGTGCCAATTTCTTAGTGTCCTCAGCTATAGAGATGTAAGATAAATGGAATGATAGAAGAGACACTGGCCACATGGCTTTTGACTAGCCAAAATGATCTACTCTTTCATATAGTGACTTTATTGATGACATTGAAATGCCTTCTCAAATTGATTCTATAACACTCTACAAAGAGGGAACCCATTTTTTCCGTTTACTAGACAAAGAGGGAAGCAATTCTAAGCAAAAATGAGAATGCTTGTTTTAATCAGCCAATTGAACCTTGAAGACCCTTTGAAGTCGTTCTCATTTCATTTTCTTGTGTTGATACAAGAGAATGTAATTTTTCTGATAAAGTATGTTTGTACATTTGTTCAAACTATAAAAAGGACTATGTCTGTGTCACTTTTTTGTCAAAAAGAGTTTCTGGTTCCAGGCCCATAGCAACTTAATTCTTTTGAATGTTTTGCTTAGAGAAGAAATGGCTCTATTTTCCCTTCAGAATTGGGAGAAAAAAAAATTCAGAGGCTATCAAATCTAATTGGTTATTCATAAATATATGCATACATGTGCCAGTATTTATTTTATATTTATATTGAGTAGACTTATCTTGTATCTTTTAACAGTATTTTAAAAGAAAATAAATCTCAATACAAATAATTGAGAGCATTTTTCTTGAATAGAAAATATTCACTCAATTTTCATCCAATTCTCACCTAAACTTAACTGTTACACAAATTACACATCTTCTTAGCTAACATGTAGTCCTTTCCTTTTGCCATCCAAAAAGAATATAACAGGCTGTGTGCAAGGTCATGTTAACAAGCAGGGATATATTAATTGCAAAGCTCATCTCCCAGAAAAAAAAATCTCTGTGGTCTGGTTTGTCTTATTTGTACTAAACTTAACTTGATGCACTATTAGTGTTTATTAGCAAAAACAACTATAACCAGAAAAGGCTGTGTCATACACAAGATGAGTGGTTCTTCGTAGAATAAATTACTTGTAGTGATTTTATTCTCTTGTCTTAGGACTGTCTGCATGTGTTGACAACTTACACAAAGGAACTTTTACACATTCTACATGTTCACATTTCTTCAACCTCTTACTGAGCAAAACTGTTTCACAAGAGGATACCAGTGAAGATTTATAATGGAAATCTGCATGAAAGTACCATAATAGCATGCTATCATTGTTCAGATAGAGAATCTGTCTTAGCTAAGTTGTCCAATGGCTCATGCTATTATTATTTTCAGTGGGCCAGGTCACTTAAATTTCGCTGTATCATGTCACAAGTTTCATCTAAATTGCGTGTTTTACTTTGGAACTTGCAAAGTGGATATGGCTATAGGGGAAACTGTATTGAAAATTATATATATATATATAT